>NC_140165.1:116278758-116312850 GCF_963971535.1 Notolepis coatsorum
TGACACACCTACTTCCAGTGAATGACGCTAAGCTAGGCTAACGGTGCAGCTGTTCCCTAAGCCTAATGCATGCACAGAGAAGAAAAGGGTATGTATCTGCTTGTCAAACTCCAGGGTATGGCAAATAAGCGAATTTCCCAAAAAGTTGGCGTGTTCCTTTAACAATGCACCTTCTCATCTAGTGCTGTGTGCAATGTGATCAAAACATGATATCACCTTTAACAAGGCACTCTCTCATCTAGTGCTGTCTATCTTAAGTTTAAAGTTTGTTTATTAAATATCACAATAAAATACACATTTAATTTCCAATGGATGGAAATGGAAATAATATAATCGATCCATTAGAGATTAACACAACATTTAAAACCTTTTATGAAAAACGATATAGCTCAGAATATAACATTAGTGAAGATACACAAACTAAATTTCTTGATAAACTTAACATCCCCAAAATGTCTGAAGAAAGAAAGAAAACCCTGGACGAACAATTAAACATAACAGAGATATCAGAGGCCATAGGTGCATTAAAATCTGGAAAAACAGCGGGACCAGACGGCCTCTCAATTGACTTATATAAACATTTTAAAGATAAATTAGTGACCCCCCTTTTTGAAATGTACCTAGAATCCTTTGCTAATGGCTATTTACCCGCATCAATAAAAGAGGCCCTGATTATTCTGCTCCCAAAATCAGGCAAAAACAACACTAAATGCGAGAACCTCCGTCCTATAAGTTTGTTAAACAACGACACCAAAATTCTTAGTAAAATCCTGGCCAAAAGAATAGAGGACGTGCTCCCAGAGATAGTGGGAGACGATCAAAATGGATTCATAAAAGGGAGACAAGGGATTTCACAATGTCAGACGGGTCTTCAACATCCTATACAACCAAAAAGGAGAGAGGGACACGGGTCTTCTCTCGCTCGACGCGGAGAAGGCCTTCGATAGGGTTGAATGGGCCTATCTTTTTGACGTTATTGATCGATTTGGATTTGGAAATTACTTTTGTAACTGGATCAAATTACTACACCTAAACTCTGTAGCTGAGGTACTAACAAACGAAGTGACATCTAAACCCTTTAATATCACCAGGGGTTGCCCTCAAGGCTCGCCTTTATCACCGCTTTTGTTCATTTTAGCTATCGAACCGCTAGCAATAGCAACCAGGGCTAACAGACAGCTACATGGGATTGAAATCGGTAATAACGATCACAGAATAGCCCTTTTTGCGGACGATGTCATTTTGTTCCTAAAAAACCTAGACACATCGATACCCGCACTGCTTGATATAATTGATCAGTTCGGTAGTATCTCCGGATATAAACTGAACGCCTCAAAATCATCACTTATGCTGCTTAATGACAATGAGAGACAAACCGCTGACCAACAAGAATGACCTTTCAAGCTCTCGAACAGTTTCACCTATCTGAGCATCAAAATAATACCACAAATAGAAAATATAGCATCAATAAATTATGAACCTATGATAGACTCCGTATTCAAATCCATAGAGAGATGGATGTTCTTGCCCATCTCTGTGATAGGGAGGATAAACATACTAATGATGTCCATACTACCAAAGTTCCTATACTTATTTCAAAACATCACTTTGGCACCACCGGTAGGAATGTTCGGAAAGATTGCGTCTCTCATCTAAAAATGTATATGGCGTAAGAAGTGTCCTAGAATCCGCCTATCTCTGTTGTACCTTCCATTTGATGCAGGGGGGTTGACGTGTCCTAACCTTCATTGGTATTACCTGGCTGCACAATTGAGAACTGTAATGTTTTATTTTTCTAAGGAAGACCTTCCATCATGGATGGAAGTGGAAGCATACCCAATGCAACTACCACTACATTTATACATGTATTCAGCTGAGCCAAAATACTTAAAGGGGAACTATCTTATAAATGGCCTTTTTGAGTGTTTAGCATTGTTTCCTAGCTATGTGAACTTATATTAATATGATCTATGTCTCAAAATTCTCATATTGGCGCATTCTTCCAATTCTCCTCTCACAATATTCACCCTCACTGAACTGAGTCGTTTGAAAATGTGCCTATATGTGATGTCATATAGTCACTGCTGCATGTTAATGTGGCTCCTCAGGCACCAGCACCTGCACCCCAGTCCACATCAGCTCAAAACGGCTCGAGATCTTGAGGTAGAAAAATGCTGTTTTTGAGGACTTGATTAGAAATACAAAACAATGAATAAAAAAATATATATATATTACAGAGGTGTTCCATAGACTCACAGGAATTGTGTAATAGTGCCCAAATAGTGAAAGAAATAGTAAAATAGTTCCCCTTTAAGAAAACATATTACACACCCCATAGTGCTTAACATGATTAATGTATGGTATGAGGTAAAGACATTTATGAAAATAACCAACTCCATGTCGCAATTCAGCCCAATCTGGGGAAACGTCTCATTTAAACCAGGCAAACTGGATGCCGGATTCAAACTATGGACAAAAGAAGGAATAAGTAAAATATCTGACCTTTACAAAGAGGGGGTCTTGATGTCTTTTGAGGAACTATCAATAAAATACAGCATCCCAAGGAAGCATTTCTTTAAATACTTGCAACTGAGAAGTTTAATTTCCTCTCTGCAAAACCACTCACTGGTAATTCCTACACTTTCATCTTTAGAAAAAATTATCATCAAGAACTGCAATAGCAAAGGCCTGTTATCAATGTTATATAACTGGCTTGTATCTGGTTCAGATGAGACGTCAATATCTAGATTGGAGGCATGGAGGCTGAACTTGGGAGAGGAGATCTCAAACGAGGACTGGAACAGAGCATGCGAGGAGGCTCAGACACAAACAGCCAACACTAGCTTAAAACTACTTCAATACAAATGGCTGATGCGGACTTATATAACCCCTGTCAAACTGAATAAATACAACAGCAACACACCAGACAGTTGCTTTAAATGTACCGAGGCTCTGGGAACTTTTATACATTGTATTTGGGAATGTGACAAAATCAAGAAATTCTGGGGGGAGGTGGTGAATAAAATCAAAGATATCTTGTCAGTGAATATCCCATTAGACTCCAAAATGATATTGCTACACCTATATCCAGTAAATCTCAACCTGAGAACCAAACAATTTAAATTGATTGACTTTGCTATACTGCAGGCAAAAAGAACAATAGCTTTCAATTGGAAGAAAATAGACGCACCCACAATCGGTGCTTGGATTAAGAACATGGCACAATGCATGTCAATGGAGAGAATAACATATATCCTCAGGAACAAAATAGAGGTTTACGAGGATATATGGAAACCATTTAATGACTATCTGAGAAGGGAAGATATAGGAGGGCTGCTATAGGATGAGTCCCCCCGCTCTCTCCCGTGGTCAGTCGTGACCCAGACCCTGGGGAAAAGCGGAGGCACGCCATTGAAGGTGTTGTAAAGATGTCATTTTATTTTATTTAATAATTTTTTTTGATTTATGTACGAGCTATTTTACTGGAGGTACCAATGATTGTACGTATTATTTCTATATGACAACAGTAAAAACAGACTCAAAGATGCTAAGAGAGAGAAAAGGGGAGGGGGGAGGGGGTATGTGGGTATACTTGTATACACTTGTGGAGAAAAGGAACTAAGAATAACTGACGACAATGAAAACCTGAAATGTGTACTGTAAAACCCAATAAAAATATTGTATAAAAAAAGAAATACACATTTCACTTTATGGGGAAATGCTTGGTTCTGTATGAGCCCCTGAGAGTGTGCTTCATACAGTACAAAAAGTAAGTAAGAAAGTAGTAAAAAGTAAGAAATAAAAAAGTAAGTAAAGAGGAATATACAATATACATATATACAATATACAGTACAATATAGAATCTAAAGTACAACCTAGGTACAGTCTAAGTACAGTGAGTAAAACATTTGTAAACAGTGAGATACAATGCAGAAAATTTGGTACAAAAATTTGAGGTTAGGTGCAATTGCAAATGAGGTATGACTGTAGTGCAAATCTCTTTAATAATAGATCAATATAATGTAGTGTTAAAGTGTCTGAAGTGAGTGTTAAGGTGAGTCTTTGTTTAAAAGTGAGTGTGTGCATGTGGACGTGTGTGCAATGAGTGTAGATGATGGGTTGTTACATGGAGTCATTGAGCATCCTGATGGCCTGGGGATAGAAGCTCCTTCTGAGTCTCTCTGTACTGGCCATGAGACTCCGGTAGCGCTTGCCTGACCGCAGCAGTTCAAAGATGCAGTTGTTTGGGTGACTAGTCCTTGGTTATTCTCTTAGCCTTGGCCCTGCAACGCTTGTTGTAAATGTCCTGGAGTGGGAAGCCCACCTCCAATTCTATCTCCTGTGTTGCATTTGAGTATATGCAATGACCCCATGCACAATTGACATAAATACAAATAAGTCTTAAAGGGACATATTTTAGTTAGTATAGGTCTTTGAGGTCCCCAAACACATATTTTAGATATTTTTTCCTGAATGAAATCTGACCACTCAGATCCTATTCTCATTCTAGCAGCCTATACCCCTCTGTCCTGTTATCAACAGGCAGTTTCTGTACCTGTAGCAGTGGTGCATGACCGTCGAACGGAATTCAGATCTAACTTTCAGTGTAAACATTGCAGATAAAATATGACTCAAGATGCAGTAATAGTAACTATTGCATAGCATAGCTCTTACCGTTTGTCAGAAACATCTTTTAGGCTCAACTTTAGGTAGAAAAGAAAAGATGTATGCGCGAGCCGGTACCTTATACACGCAGATTTTAACAAGATATCTTCACACTCACGTAGCGTATAACATTCATTGCAAAAGAAACCCACGTTGCCCTTGCTTGCCTGCGTCTGGGTGACTGTTGATATGGTATTTGGTTGATGCTGAACAGTCTAGACATAGCGTGGTAATCAAATACGGTTTTAATGATCATTCTTTCCTTATGGTGCAGAGTTCAGCAAGGTGACAGCTGAGGAGAAGAAACTGTTCCTGTACCTGCTGGTACTGGAACAGTGATTCCTGTAGCGCCCCCGAGAGGGGAGGAGGGCAAACTGTCTGTTGTTTGGGTGAGAGGTGTCCTTGACGATACTGTGTGCCTTCCTCAGACACTGTTTGTGCTGGACAGTCTCAATTACAGGGAGTGATGTACCGGTAATGCGGTGCCTGGTTCTCACCACCCTCGGCAGTGCTTTCCGATCTGAGGCAGTTGAGTTACCGTACCAGACTGTGATACAGTTAGTGAGTATACTTTCTATGGTGCATCAGTAGAAGTTCACCAGAATCTGTCCGATGGGCTTTCCTCAGTCTCCTCAGGAAGAAGAAACGCTGGTGAGCTTTCTTGACCGGGGGCGAGGTGTTGAGGGCCCAGGAGAGGTCCTCTGAGATGTGGACACCCAGGAAGCTGAAGACACGTTCAACCTCCATCCTGTTGATACGGATGGGGGCGCGCATGCTTGCTTTGGTCTTTCTGAAGTCCACGATGAGCTCCTTGGTTTTCTTGGTGTTGAGGGCCAGGTTGTTGTGCTGGACCCACCACATGTACAGTAGTGTCGTCTGCAAACTTGATAATGGTATTGGAGCTGCCATGTATAGGAGTGCAGTCATGGATGAAGAGGGAGTAGAAGAGAGGGCTCAGCACCCAGCCTTGCGGAACACCGGTGTTCAGGGTGAGGGTGGAGGAGGTGAGATTGTCTAACACCTAACATACTGTACTGGGGTCTGTTGGTTAGTAAGTCAAGTATCCAATTACAGACAGAGGGGTTGATGTTGAGGTCCTTGGTTTCCACAAGATCAATGAGTTTGGAGATGAGTTTGGAGGGGATGATGGTGTTGAATGCCGAGCTGAAGTCGATGAACAGAATTCTCACATGGCTGTTGCTGTCATCCAGGTGGGAGAGGGCAGAGTGTAGTGCTCAGGTGATGGTGTCATCCATGCTCCTGTTCTCATGGTAGGCAAATTGGTATTTGTCCAGTGAGGGTGATAGGCCAGATTTGAGATGAGTCATGACCAGCCTCTCTGAGCACGTTATGATGATGGAGTGAGTGCAACAGGGTGGAAGTCCTGAAGGCTCAGAGGAGTGTTTCAGCACCGGCATGATGGAGGTAGTTTTGAAGGGCTGTGACAGATTGAAGATGTCAGTTGAACACTACACAACAACAACCACCAAACGCACATAGCACACACATCCACACGCACACACTCACTTAAACAAACACACTGTAGCACCCACTCCACACACTTTATAGCACACACCCACTTTAAACAAACACACTGTAGCACCCACTCCCCACACTTTATATTTATTGATGAAGGATTGCACTACAACTCGTACACCTTACTGTAAATTGTACCTAAATTGTACCTCATCCCATTTCTGCTTTGCACTAGATAGTACTGTACATTAGTACACTGCATAGTATTGTATATTATATGGTAACTCAGAACATTGTACATATGTCTATACCGAACACTGTGACCTCTTTTTCTTCTTCTAAATTACACGTATACTATGTTTGATACTATCTTGTCTAGCACAGTCTCTCAGTCTCTGGAGCGTAACAGTAAGAAGCATTTTGTATGAAAGTATTCTGTACTTCTGTATGACAACTATTAAAGAAACTTGAAACTTGAAACTTGAGTTAGGACCTGAAAGGCACCACCATTAGACTGTGTGCACACACACACACACACACACACACACACACACACACACACACACACACACACACACACACACACACACACACACACCAGTGGAGGCTGCTGACCAAATTTTTAGGTGAAGCACAAATTATTATATTATATTATATATTAAATAATATTTTTAAAACATCCCCCACTGTGTGTCAGTGGTCAGTGGACACAGATGAAAACATATTAACATTAGGTGACAGCGGACCTGACCAGATGAAAACATATTAGGTGACAGCGCACCTGACCAGATGAAATCATATTAGGTGACAGCGCACCTGTCCAGATGAAATCAAATTAGGTGACAGCGCACCTGACCAGATCAAAACATATTAGGTGACAGCGCACCTGATCAGATCAAAACATTTTAGGTGACAGCGCACCTGACCAGATCAAAACATATTAGGTGAAGGTGACAAGGAAGCCACAGACTCATACCCCCCCGACACTCAACTAACCGCCTCGGACAGTCCTTCATACCAGTGGCCATCAGGCTCCACAACAGTGGGCAGCGACTGCTGCCAGACATCGACCTAGAACTAATAGGAACCCAAGTAGGACAATAACACTACCTTATGCATACTGCACCTTATGTGGATACTGTGATACTGTGAATAATGAATAATGTATATTTCAGTTAGTTAGATAGTAAATTATATTGACCTATTTGTTTACACTGCTTGTGTTGTTTTCACTACCTGTACCCCCCCCCCCCCCATTCCCCCATGCTGCTATGATGCCTGAATTTCCCCAAGGGGATCAATAAAGGAATATCTTATCTTATCTTAAAAGGAAAGATGAAATTACCTACCTGGGTTCCATCCTATAGAGGCAAATCTTTCCTGTGACAAAATGGGATCCAATGTAATAAAACTAAGTCAACCAACGAACTAGATTCCTGTACCGGATCTCCTCTCTGGTAAACAAGAATACCTTGAAGACTCTGGCAGGAGCACTCATTCAAGGGTACTACGACTATGCTTGCACCTCATGGTACCAAAGCACCTCAAAGGCACTAAAAACAAGATTACAAACATCACAAAACAAACTGGTCAGACTACTGCTTGACCTTACTCCTAAAACCCACCTCACCCCTGTCCACTTTGACAACCTAGGATGGCTTAGAGTAGACGACAGAGTACAGCAACTTGCAATGGGCCTGGTCTACAAGATACACTACACCACTAAGATACCCATGTGCATGTCGAAATACTTCCCAAAGGTCAGTGAATACCACGACCACAACACCAGAGGGAGTTCCACAAATCATGTTCAACCCAGATAAAATAATTTAAAAAGTAAAAAAAAAAAAAAAACGTTTTTTTTTAATAAAAGAAAATAGTCATAACTTAGAAATTAGATTGCATAGGTCTATGAATCGATATCGCGATTCTGTTTCGATTAATTGCCCAGCCCTACAGTGTGTACAGTAAGTTAGCTTGGTGATTATCATTGTGATGTAGGCTAAGCTGCCTAGCTACTGTTAGCATACAAGCACTGTAGCCTACTTACTTTTTCATCCACAACGTTTTTTCTAATCCAGATGCATAAATCCACTTCTTCATGTTGCTCAGTTGCTGGTTTATACTTCGGTCCTAATGTTGGCGCAAAGTTTAATTTAGCCTGACTTGTTATAGCTGTACAGCTTACTAACTACTAAACAACAACTTTCTCATAGTCTCAACTTTCACATAGTCAAAATGGGTCCAGCTGCATGTACGGAGGATAGGTTTAGCTCGGGCCAATCTCAAGTTTCTCAAGTTTCTTTATTAGTTGTCATACAGAAGTACAGAATACTTTTATACAAAATGCTTCTTTATGTTACATTTTGTATAAAAGTATTCTGTACTTCTGTATGACAACTAATAAAGAAACTTGAGAAACTTGAGATTGGCCCGAGCTAAACCTATCCTCCAGACATGCAGCTGGACCCATTTTGACTTTGCAATGCAGAAATCTCTGATTGGATTTGCAAGGCTGCCAATCATATTCAACCTCTGTGTATTGGATGTCAAGGGCTGTCAATCAATCAATCCTCCATTCAATGGCAAGAGTTTAACTGCACAGACCGTGCTTAGATGAAGTTAATAGCCTATTTTGATTCGCTGTTATTTATTATTTATTTAACAATGGGTCACACCTGTGAAGTTTTCTTCACGAATAATTACTGCAGGCAATACTGCAGTGCAGGCCTGCTCAGAGCTGTACATTTTGGCCATTTTTGAAGAAAAAATTATTCACTGGCATTTTTTTTACAGAGGAAAACATTTATAATTAAAAAAAAATAATAATAATAATTTAAAAAAAATATATATATATAGTTTTTTTTTTTTTTTTATATATAGGTATATGTAAATTAATAATAATTATGAATTATGAGTGAATTTGTGTTTCACGTGTTGTCATAGAGAAACCTCCACTGACACACACACATACATTATGCATTCATACGCATATATAGACCACCCACCCCAACACACACTCACACAGATACACACACACACACAGATACACATACCCACACACTCACACTCACACACACACACACACAAACACACACACACACACACACACACACACACACACACAGACACACACACACACACAGACACACACACACACACACACACACAATCCCAAGCCAGACAGTGACACACACACAATCCCAAGCCAGACAGTGACACACACACACATCCTAAGCCACAGAGGGAAATTAAGGAAAATTCACTTACAGTCCTGCTGCAATAAAGAAGGCCATGAAAGGAAATTGGATTCCAGGCCAATTCACCCTGATGATTTATAATCTTGATGTTGGTATGAGTCATGATAACATCACCTGTATGCACACACACACACACACACACACACACACACACACACACACACACACACACACACACACACACACACACACACACACACACACACACACACACACACACACACACACACACCTACACACACCTACACACACACACACACACACACGCATACTGGAGTAATATGGAGTATGCTCATTAACACTTTGATTACCACTGGTGAACATGGTAAAACGTGGTTGAATGCCGACACCCACTTCAATGATAGCGTTGTGAACGCATAATCTCTGTCTATGGCTATGTGTCTAATCTCCCCATCGTTTATCAATGACTTGTTTGCAGTCAACATTGTCGAGACGGATTGTTTTTTTAATCGGTTCATTTCCGTTTTATAGCATTTTGAAAAGCCCTTGTTTTTCAGGAAAATATATAGATTCCGTGAAAATCACCCTTTACTGGAATATTCTGGCATACACAAAAACGTTGTCATTTTTCGGCCTATTTATGAATCATTTTCAAATAACCGCTAGATTATCGATAGTATATGTGTACTTGTACTTATGCACGCTATAGAAGCGGGCTGAAATATCGATTCTCTCATTTCCTGATCAGCGCGCACACACAGACACACACACACACACATAGGGCACACGTTGATATATCTGTGAAAAAAGCTCTGATTACCCTAAGACTGGTAAAATAGATTCCTTACCTCAGATCAGATGTTATCCAAAAAGATTATTCCAATTCCTGATCGCCATTTCAAATATCGATCGTGTTTATTGATTCAGCGTTGGGTGCTGGAAATACATAATCCACGCTGTTCTGAGGGTCGCGATCAACTTGGATCTCTTCAGATGCCTCGCCGGAGAGTAACATGAGGAGGCTGGACCCCCCCCCCCATCAGTCTAAACTAATGGGGTGCAGTTACACAGGGAGAGACGATAGGGGGCGGTATTTTCCCAATTGAGCTCAGAGAGAGTCTGCAACACTAGTGTGAGGCTCGATTGATGAAATATGAATTCAAATCGCTAATAAATAAAAAAATACGACAAACAAACGCTATATAGCGTTGCCGGCACTCAACTGGCGGCATGAACTAACGACAAAACGCGTTCCTGGCACTCAAAGTATTAAGGTGTGTTGAGATATCGTGGGTAAGTGTAAGGCCTTGTCCAGATGGTGACAGAAATGATATTTTTCGTTTTCATTTTGTTTTCATTTCAAAAAAGTTTTCCGTAAACACAAAATTGTCTCAAGAAATATGTGCATCCGGGCGGCTGGGTGGCGCAGCGGACATTGCGCTTGACACCAACGCAAGAGACACCGGGTTCAACTCCGGCTGTCTGCGTTGCCTCCGGCTTGGGCCAGTCGTCATACTATCTCAATTGTCAGAGTTAGCGGGTGGAAGTCGATGGGTGGTAATCTGGACGTTGTGGGCAGCGACTCCTACAGGTCGGTTGGGGGACGCCTGCACAGCAGAGACAGGAAATAGCGGGGGTAGTGTGAGCCTCCCACACGTTACACCCCGCCAATGAGAATCCGCGCTGGCAGGTGAAAAGAAGTGGCTGGCTGACTCTGCATGTATCGGAGGGGACATGCAATAGATTCTTCAACCCTCCCTACGACTGACCAGTGGGGGGCACATGCGAGCAACGATCAAGACAGGGGAGGGGGGAATTGGCACGACTAAATTGGGATGGGAGAAAAACAGAAAAAGAAGGAGAAAAAGTCGACAAAAAAAAAAAACTCACCATACTCAGACTGCCAAAACAAATCCGGATTTACAATTAGAATTTTCTCAAATAAAGCCCTCCTCAAAGCGGTGTACAAAGGGCAATAAAAAACAAAATTATATTCATCCTCCACCACTCCCAGATCACATAGAACACACAACCGCTCCTCCTCAGGTTTACCTTGGAATCTACCCACTTCCATAGCCAATGGCAGGATGCCAGACCTCAACTGGGCACACAGAGACCTCCGTCTTCTCTGTAAGTTTAACATTACATAAGGTTCAGTAAAATACTAATTTTGAATTACAACATATTTTCTAAGTTTAGGTTTATTCCATATCTCCACCTTCCACTTATCCTGATGGATTGTTGATAATTTTGTTTTAATTATGTGAACCTTACACTGCAGATTGTTCATAAAAATCATACTTAAGTCAGCAGAAGAAAAAATCATGGACATCTCTCTTGACCAGGGATGACTGTGTGCTCTGTCCCAGTTAAATATATGTTTTGTCATTTGGCAGCTGGACCAGGCGGTTCCATAACCTAACCATTTCACCTTTTTGCTTGACCAAGCAAGAGTCCCAACCCATGCCACCTTCTATAGCCCCTTTTGGTGTATATTTATGGACTCCTAAGAAGTATCTCATGGCACGGTTCTGGATAGCATTACATTCAGGTGCATCATCAAAACCCCATACTCCAGCAGCATAAAATAAAACAGAAACCACCATTGAATCAAATAATTGTGTAAATGTTGAAAACCCAAGGTCAGTGCACACTTTCATTTTACTCAGCACACCCCCTAGTGCCCTTCCTGCTGACTCAGACAGTATTTTCCTTCCTTCTATGAAGCTCATGTACTCATTAAAGATGAAACCAAGATATTTATAAGAATATGTGTAAATCAGGGGCGTTGGTCCAAATTGAAACTTATGGTTACTCTGCTGTTCATGTTTTTTCCTGAAGTGCATAATCTGTGTTTTTTCACTGTTAATCGCAAGTCTCCATTTCCTGCACCAAGAACTCATAATATTCAACATGTTTTGTAAATTTGCTTCATTTTCTGCAAACAAAACAATATCATCAGCGTACAATAAAATACTATCTATTATATTAAATTATATTATCTATTGGAATACCAAGATTGGCTTGCTTAATTTCTTGCGCCAGGTCATTAACATAAAGGGCGAACAAAGTGGGAGAAAGCACATCTCCCTGTTTGACACCGAATGGGGTGGGGAACCAGCCGGTCCTAACATCATTCAGCTGCAGACAGGCAGATGGGGCCTTATACAGGCTTTTGATAGCCTTATAAAATAGACCACCACCATAAAATAGCCTACCAATATAGCTCCTGTGACACCTCTCTAAATATAAGATGATTGCACTTATTTAGGTGTGATTTCCGGCACAAAAAAAGGCATCGTCTTATCAGGTCAGTATGATGAATGTTGTAGAATAGAAGAGAATATAATAGAAAATACTTGTGTAAATAAGTGTAAAAAAAAAACTGCTGGCTGGGAGAGGAGCAGAGGAGAGGAGCAGAGGAGAGGAGCAGAGGAGAGGAGAGGAGGAGCAGAGGAGAGAAGAGGAGGAGCAGAAGAGCAGAGGAGGGGATAGGGGCAGAGGAGAGGAGGAGGAGAGGAGCAGAGGAGAGGAGCAGAGGAGAGGAGAGGAGAGGAGGAGCAGAAAAGGAGAGGAGCAGAGGAGGGGATAGGGGCAGAGGAGAGGAGGAGAAGAGGAGAGGAGAGGAGCAGAGGAGGGGATAGGGGCAGAGGAGAGGAGGAGAGGAGCAGAGGAGAAGAGGAGAGGAGCAGAGGAGGGGATAGGGGCAGAGGAGAGGAGGAGGAGAGGAGCAGAGGAGAGGAGCAGAGGAGACGAGGAGAGGAGCAGAGGAGAGGAGAAGAGGAGAGGAGAAGAGGAGAGGAGCAGAGGAGAGGAGAAGAGGAGAGGAGCAGAGGGGAGGAGCAGAGGAGAGGAGGGGGAGAGGAGGAGGAGAGGAGCAGAGGAGAGGAGAAGAGGAGAGGAGCAGAGGAGAGGAGCAGAGGAGAGGAGAAGAGGAGAGGAGCAGAGGAGCAGAGGAGAGGAGCAGAGGAGCAGAGGAGAGGACCAGAGGAGAGGACCAGAGGAGAAGAGGAGAGGAGAGGAGCAGAGGAGAGGAGCAGAGGAGAGGAGAAGAGGAGAGATCCTGTAGGGATATTGCTGACACCGGAGTGTTGTGTTCTCTAAAAAGGAAACAGGTCCCCGAAAACTGAGTATCCCGCGCGTGAGGGCGGCACACGCACGCCACGAGCATGGGGGTGATACCGTACATGCCCTTGTGCTTCAATTTGATTGGTCCATACAGGATCCTTCTTGAAATCGAACAAGCAAACTGCCTGTCAATCAAAGGAGGTCAGACTCATTGCCACCTTGCCGACAGCAACATTTTAACTTAACATGGATGGGATGTAAACATTTACGAGAGCAAAGGAAACAGTGATCATGGACTTTGCAAAGGTTATGGTAGAAAATGTATTCAGCTTTGAACAACAACAGAAAACTCTATCTATTTAGGAGTAAATATTAATTTAAACAAAGAAAACACTGTTGGATACCTTTAACCCATTGAGGGAGAACGAATAGGTATTTTAGGATGTAATGTAATAGAAAAGTAATGTAAGTAGTGTATCTCATTACTTTCCCTAAGGAGTTATAATTAACAGTAATTTGTTACAGTAGTAATAGAAGAAACATATTATGCGTAATAGATTTGTTTTTCTTAAGTAACATCCCCCAACACTGCCTGTGACCGTGGTGTCATTGCAGGTGTGATTGAGGAGGTTGCATTTAGGCTGATAGTTGGGTGTGTGCCCCACGTGTGACCTCTGTTTGACCTTTCTGTAACCTTTGGTGTCCCTGTGTGTCTCCAGGTGGCAGAGCAGCTGATGACAATCGCCTATGAGGGTGGAGTCAACCTCTTTGACACAGCTGAGGTCTACGCAGGAGGGAAGTAAGTCTTACAGGAAGTTGCTGTTGTCATGGGTACAGTAACATCAATTAAAGCCCCAATCTGTGATCTGTTTGATCATTTGATGTACTGATTGTAAATCAGAATATGTTTTAATTCAAGTATCATTAAAGATAAGATAAGATAAGATATTCCTTTAATGATCCCCTTGGGGAAATTCGGGGCATCATAGCAGCATGGGGGAGGGGGGGTACAGGTACGGGCAGGGTAATAGTAGAAAGACTATAGGCAATACAATTAACTCTGGATATAAAAATATGGGAACAAATAAACAGTGTAAACAATATAATTAACTCTGAATATAAAAAATATGAGAAAAAATAAACAGTGTAAACAATATAATTAACTCTGAATAAAAAAATATGAGAAACACATTTTTTATATTTGGTTAAGTTATACGCTACAATGAATATGACAATAAAGAATTTTTATCTGAATGTATACTATGAGTAAAAGTAAACAGTATACACAAAGGTGCAGTAAAGTTACAGTTAGGGGTGCACCGATATATCGGTCGGGTATCGGTCGATAAGTGCCTTGTTGACTGCCATCGGCCTATCGGCCGATAAGCTCAAATGTGCCGATGGCAGTGGCCGATAAATATCCGTCAATTTGTGTCGCGTCAATCTGGTCCATACGTTTAAACTTTGAAAAAAGTTTCAGTCAAGCGACTGCATCAAAGTTACTACTTATGATTAACAAAGGCATTAGTTTTGTGGCATTAACGTTATATAGTTACACGTTCAATAACATCAGTGTATTTACCTGACCATAGCAAGCATTACTCATTCATATCTCTCACTTCCTTCCTTTGCTCAGAGAGCCCGTACTGAATTGTACCCATTCTGCAATCTGTTAATAAAGTTTTCAATCAGACAAATGTATAGAAAAGCTTTTATTATAACATTCGTTGCAGTAAAATCATTATGCCTCGTTTAGTACGCCTGCGGAGCGCTGGTAGTCTACTCGTGGGCTGCGGGGAGCTAGCGTTATTAGCTTTGTTGTTGATCTCTCGAGAAAATCAATGGCGGACTTCCCGGAAGTAAAAAACGAATAAGCGATTGCCGATTGGTGGTAAGAACAGCAGAGGCGGGTGCAAGCGGTGTGACGTAATTGGCAGAATCGACTGTCAATCTAAATTGTTCTGTTGCCGTCTACCTGCATTGCTTTGGTTGAGAGAGATAGTGCTCTTATTAAAACTAATAAACAAGTCTTGAGCAAGACAAGTTAGTCTGTTAGTCAAGTCAAGTCAAGTCAAGAGTTTTAATTGTCACGGCATACAGGTATACAATGAAATGCGGGTGGTCTTGCCCGCAACGATGTGCAATACAGTGGTACAACATATAATAGAATCAAAAAATGAAAAAAACAACATTGTGCAGTAAACAGGTAACAGGTAACATGGAGTGACATCTCGGTATCTGTACATAGTTATTTACAGAGCATATGGGACATGCTAGTTAGCTTTGGTAGTGCAATACACTGTTCCTGTTATTCTAATTTAAAGTGTCCTTTCCTTTGGCCATAAGTGTGCGTGTGTGCGACATGAGTGTGTGCCCGCTCATGTTAAAGTGTTAAGTGGCTGCTCGTGTGTGAGCGTGCACAGCGTGCGTGTCGTGTGTGTGTTCATGTGTGCTTGTGTGTGGATAGTTCAATGTTCTGAGCACTCAATGTTCATTGTTCATGGCTCTGATGGCCTGAGGGAAGAAGCTGAGCCTAAGCCGCTCTGTCCTAGTAGCTGGGGTTCGCAGGCGTCTGCCTGACCTCAGCAGCTGAAACAGGCTGTTATTGGGGTGGTGAGGGTCTTTCATTATCCTGCAGGCTCTGGATTTGCACCTCTTGTTGTATAGAACCCGCAGGGGGGGTAGTGCAATACCCGTGGTACGCTCGGCTGAGCGCACCACTCTCTGTAGGGCCTTCTTGTCCTGTGCCGTGCTGTTTCCATACCAGGCAGTGATGTTTCCGGTCAGGATGCTCTCTACAGCTCCTGAGTAGAAGGACTGGAGTATCTTCCCCGATACTCTGAACTTCCTTAACTGTCTCAGGTGGTAGAGGCGCTGTTTCGCCTTCTTTACTACTGTGTCTATGTGTGTTGACCATGTCAGGTCCTCTGAGATGTGGACCCCCAGGTACTTAAAGCTGCTCACCCTGTCCACGGTGGCCCCGTTAATCATCAGTGGTGTGTGCGTCTCCTGCTGTCCTCTCCTATAATCCACGATCAGCTCCTTGGTTTTACCAATGTTCAGGAGCAGGCTGTTGTCCTGGCACCAGCGTTCCAGTACCTCAACCTCCTCCCGGTAGGCCTTCTCGTCGTTGTCCGAGATCAGCCCCACCACCACCGTGTCGTCTGCGAACTTCACTATGGATTTGGAGCTGAACTTGGCCACACAGTCGTGTGTGTAGAGTGAGTACAGCAGGGGGCTCAGAACACAGCCCTGGGGGGACCCGATGCTCAGGGTGATGGTGTTGGAGGTCTGACCCCCCACCCTGACCGCCTGGGGTCTTTCGCTCAGAAAGTCCAGTACCCAGGCGCTCAGGGCGGAGCTCAGACCTAGCTCGATCAGCTTGTCCACCAGTCTGGTGGGGACTATGGTGTTGAACGCTGAGCTGTAGTCAATGAACAACAGTCTCACATAGCCCCCCTTCTGACGGTCAAGGTGCAAGAGGGTGCTGTGCAGTACCTGGGAGACCGCGTCGTCGGTGGACCTGTTTGTCCTGTATGCAAATTGCATAGGGTCCATATCACTGGGGAGGGAGGCACAAATGTGGTCCTTGACCAGCCTCTCGAAACATTTCATGACCACAGAGGTGAGTGCCACCGGTCTGTAGTCATTTGGACATGTTGGGGAGGGTTTCTTCGGTACAGGGATGATGGTAGACATCTTGAAGCAGGCAGGGACCACTGACTCCGCCAGGGATTGATTAAATATGGCGGTGAACACTGGGGCCAGCTGGTTGGCACAGGACTTGAGTATGCGTCCTGTTATGCCATCTGGGCCAGCAGCCTTCCTGGTGTTCACCTGCATAAATGCTCTTCTCACACTGTGTTCCGACAACGAGAGAGCGTCCCCGCGTCCCCGCGGTTGCCCCCCCCCCCTCCACAACAGCCGGCGCGCCAGTGACGTCACTAGCCGGAGAGCCAGCAGCGCCACTGTCTACACCAAACCGAGCGTAGAAGATGTTGAGCTTGTCCGCGAGGGAGGCGTCGTCGCTCCCCATTGAGGGGGCGCTGACTTTATAGTCAGTTATTGTCTTCAGTCCCTGCCATAATCCTCTTGTGTCGTTTTGTGCCATTTGTGTCTCCAGTTTATCAGCATATGTCCTCTTAGCAAGTTTGACAGCCTTGCGTAGAGTATAGACTGAAGCCTTATACTCCTCCATGTTTCCTGACTCTCTACCCAGGTTGTAGGCGGTGGTACGAGAGTTCAGAGCTGCTCTAATAGTGCTATCCACCCACGGTTTCTGGTTTGGGAAAATCCGCGCCGTTTTTCTGGGGACAATACCATCTGCTATTGTTGTAATGTAGCTCACCACTGTGTCTGCGAGCTCGCTGACGTCACTGGCGCTTCCTTTGAACATATCCCAATCCGTTTCTGTAAACACGTCCTGGAGCGTGGCCTCTGATTCGTCGGTCCACTTCTTTGTCTCACGTGACACGACGGCGTCACGTGATCTCTGTTGATATGCCGGAAATAGCAAGATGGAGTCGTGGTCGCTCGAGCTTGTGGACCCCGTTAATGGCGGAGCGGCTACTGCCTTGTAGCCGGCTCTGAATGGGGAAGAACAGTGATCGAGTGTGTTTTTCCCTCTGGTGGAGCAAGCGATGTGCTGAAAAAAGGACGGCATCACTTTCTTCAGGTTGGCCTGGTTGAAATCGCCGGCCACTACCATCGCTGCGTCTGGATGTTTGATCTGGTGTCTGTTGAGATGATCGTGTAGTTCTCCCAGCGCTTTGCCCGTATTCGCGTGTGGGGGAATATATACGGCGGTCATGACGACCGCGGTGAGCTCCCTCGGGAGGTGAAACGGACGGCACAGAATAGAAAGATGTTCCATGTCCGGGGAACACGAGTTTGAGAGAACATGCACCCCCTCGGGATTAACCCAGGAATTGTTCGTGAGGAGGCAGACTCCGCCGCCGATGCTCTTTCCTGAGGCAGCGGTACGATCTGCACGTAATACTGTGAAGGCATCCGAGGGAGATACGCTTTTGTCCGGAGTCGCCGACGTGAGCCATGTCTCCGTGAGACACATGATGTTGATGTCTCTCATCTCCCGTTGGAACCGGACCCTCGCCCTTGAGTATTGTATGACTCAGACTTCAGCGATAATCATGACTCATGAGCATTATAAAATAAAAACACACATGGCATGGTGGAATTAATACCATAAACATATTTCTTGATGTTTCCTTTTTTTAAGTAAGTAAAGAGGCCTATGTTCATATCGGTGAGCACAATTTGTAACACAAAAAGAGAGACGTGTAGCCTATTTATTTATTTAATATTTTATTTATTCATTTTATTATTATTATTTTATTTGTTGCCATGCCTAAAATAATAGTCAAGCATAGGGCTAAAACATTTTCATAAACAATAATATAATTTTTTGTTATATGGTTATAATAAAAGCTTTTCTATACATTTGTCTGATTGATTGATTGAAAACGTTATTAACAGATTGCAGAATGGGTACAATACAGTATAGCTCAGTGGACTGGAGACTTTAGGCTTTTTTACATAAGGGTCCTCCATTTTCAATTCATCAAAACATTTAGAGACATACAAATATACAGTAGTTTCATAAAAAACAAATACATTTTTTTTTTTTTTTTTTCACAAATATCGGTATCGGTATCGGCCGATTGTGTTAGTTGAACAATCGGTATCGGTGGCAAATTTTCATATCGGTGCATCCCTAGTTACAGTAACATAATCTAAACATAACATGCCAAATCACCTAGAAGCTAATTCCAATTAGTTCTACACATTCAGTTGTGATATAAATGTAGATAAACCACTAGATCCTGAGTGCAATGTAATGTGTAACTCATTTTAATATTGTTACTATAAAAACAGAAGCGTGGTAAATAGAGCTATAGTCAACCTAGGAGTAACAGCAGCGTGGTAAATATCTATAGTCAACCTACTGTAGGAGTAACATCAGCATATAGAGCTATAGTCAACCTAGGAGTAACAACAGCGTGGTAAATATCTATAGTCAACCTACTGTAGGAGTAACAGCAGCATATAGAGCTATAGTCAACCTAGGAGTAACAACAGCATGGTAAATAGAGCTATAGTCAACCTAGGAGTAACAACAGCATGGTAAATAGAGCTATAGTCAACCTAGGAGTAACAACAGCATGGTAAATAGAGCTATAGTCAACCTAGGAGTAACAACAGCATGGTAAATAGAGCTATAGTCAACCTAGGAGTAACAGCAGCATGGTAAATAGAGCTATAGTCAAGCTAGGAGTAACAGCAGCATATAGAGCTATAGTCAACCTAGGAGTAACAACAGCATGGTAAATAGAGCTATAGTCAACCTAGGAGTAACAACAGCATGGTA
Source organism: Notolepis coatsorum (assembly GCF_963971535.1). NCBI lineage: Eukaryota > Metazoa > Chordata > Actinopteri > Aulopiformes > Paralepididae > Notolepis > Notolepis coatsorum. The sequence goes on from NC_140165.1 coordinate 116,298,577, forward strand.
AATAGAGCTATAGTCAACCTAGGAGTAACAACAGCATGGTAAATAGAGCTATAGTCAACCTAGGAGTAACAGCAGCATGGTAAATAGAGCTATAGTCAAGTTAGGAGTAACAGCAGCATATAGAGCTATAGTCAAGCTAGGAGTAACAACAGCATATAGAGCTATTAAATAGTCAAGCTAGGAGTAACAGCAGCATATAGAGCTATAGTCAAGCTAGGAGTAACAACAGCATATAGAGCTATAGTCAAGCTAGGAGTAACAGCAGCATGGTAAATAGAGCTAATGGTTGGTGACTGACTACATGTGTGTTTCCTTCCAGAGCTGAGATAATTCTAGGAAACATCATCAAGAAGAAGTGCTGGAGGTAATGTTAACATTCATTAACACTAACACAAAGGGGTTAAGTGTGTGCGTGTGTGTGTGTGTGTGTGTGTGTGTGTGTGTGTGTGTGTGTGTGTGTGTGTGTGTGTGTGTGTGTGTGTGTGTGTACCGACATATAGACAGACAAACTTACAGACAAACAGACACATAGACAGGCAGGAAAGCAGAGATAGATAGACAGATCCCAGATAGATACAGTAGATACAGTAGATACGATAGATAGATAGATAGATAGATAGATAGATAGATAGATAGATAGATAGATAGATAGATAGATAGATAGATAGATAGATAGATAGATAGATAGATAGATAGATAGATAGATAGATAGATAGATAGATAGATAGATAGATAGATAGATAGATAGATAGATAGATAGATAGATAGATAGATAGATAGATAGATAGATAGATAGATAGATAGATAGATAGATAGATAGATAGATAGATAGATAGATAGATAGATAGATAGATAGATAGATAGATAGATAGATAGATAGATAGATAGATAGATAGATAGATAGATAGATAGATAGATAGATAGATAGATAGATAGATAGATAGATAGATAGATAGATAGATAGATAGATAGATAGATAGATAGATAGATAGATAGATAGATAGATAGATAGATAGATAGATAGATCAAGTTCAAGTTCTTTAATAGTTGTCATACAGAAGTACAGAATACTTTCATACAAAATGCTTCTTACTGTTACGCTCCAGAGACTGTGCTAGACAAGATAGTATCAAATAACATAATAACATAATATAGCATGAATTTAGAAGAAGAAAATGAGGTCACAGTGTTCGGTATAGACATATGTACAATGTTCTGAGTTACCATATAATATACAATACACAATACTATGCAGTGTACTAATGTACAGTACTATCTAGTGCAAAGCAGAAATAGATAGATGTGGATAGATGTGGATAGATAGATAGATAGATAGATAGATAGATAGATAGATAGATAGATAGATAGATAGATAGATAGATAGATAGATAGATAGATAGATAGATAGATAGATAGATAGATAGATAGATAGATAGATAGATAGATAGATAGATAGATAGATAGATAGATAGATAGATAGATAGATAGATAGATAGATAGATAGATAGATAGATAGATAGATAGATAGATAGATAGATAGATAGATAGATAGATAGATAGATAGATAGATAGATAGATAGATAGATAGATAGATAGATAGATAGATAGATAGATAGATAGATAGATAGATAGATAGATAGATAGATAGATAGATAGATAGATAGATAGATAGATAGATAGATAGATAGATAGATAGATAGATAGATAGATAGATAGATAGATAGATAGATAGATAGATAGATAGATAGATAGATAGATAGATAGATAGATAGATAGATAGATAGATAGATAGATAGATAGATAGATAGATAGATAGATAGATAGATAGATAGATAGATAGATAGATAGATAGATAGATAGATAGATAGATAGATAGATAGATAGATAGATAGATAGATAGATAGATAGATAGATAGATAGATAGATAGATAGATAGATAGATAGATAGATAGATAGATAGATAGATAGATAGATAGATAGATAGATAGATAATGCACACACAGGGAGTGACAGTGTCACATTACCTACAGATACAGCCTCAGGAAAGTGGAATCCAATTCCCTGCTTTGTAGTAATAATCAGGCAGACAGAAGTGCTGTCAAGCTGTCAAGCCTGTAACAGAGGCAGGAACACATGGACCCATAGTTAAAAACACCAGCAGTTATTGACTTCACTGTTGGCTGGCTGGCATTCTGCTGACTGCACTGTACTGTATCTGGATAACTGTATATGGTCCTCTTTCCTGGTGGTGCGAAATGGGAAGTACTGTATGTGTGTGTGTGTGTGTGTGTGTGTGTGTATGTGTGTGTGTGTGTGTGTGTGAGTGTGTGTGTGTGCGTGTGTGTCTGAGAGAAATAGAGGGAGAGAGAGAGGGAGACAGAAAGAGAGAGATGAAAGAGAGACAGACCAGAGAGATGGGTTTGATATCTCTAATGTAAAGCAGAATATTAGCATAGTGAATTTGTGAGCGCTTTGATATCTGCCTTGCCAGCGTTTTGTTTTGATGTCTTCAAATGAGATTAGCTTCCATATTTAAACACACACACAAACATCAATGTCTAACACATGCCTGTATGTAGAATTTCAAATCAATTAAAATATGAGAGAACTCTAGTTTTCAATATATGTCAGTGTAGTTGTATGTGTAGTTGTATGTTTGCACACACGTGCACATGTGCATTCACATTAGTGTGTATGTACTGACATTTTGTGCAAGCTTACACATAGTTCTTGATTAGCCAGGTTGTGGTGCGGAGGTTAGCGTAGCCACTAGCAACGTCCTGGGCTCCAACCTGACTGAGGAGGGGAAGGTTCTGTGTGGAGTTTGCACATCCTCTCCGTACTTGCGTGGATTTCCTACGGGTACATTACCTTTGAGCAAGGCACTGGCATTAGAGCTGGAAGGTGCACTACTCAAACTTCGTCCAATCCTTTCTTAGGTGCGTGGTCCAGACAGGCTCTTAACACATTGAGTGCCAGGCCAGCCACGAGAAATCTTGTTATTTCATGCCATGCGTTGAGTGCCAGAGACGAGAAATCTCGTATTTTAATTGGTATTGCTTTTATTAGCGATATCCATTCATTTTTCATCAATCTAGCCTCACGTTATCATTGGGACTGTCTATGAGCTCGAACAGGGAAAATACCGCCCCCTATCGTCTCCCGGATGGTAATGCACCCATTGGATTGGACTCAATGAAAATGTATGAGGAAAAAGAAATCCGGATTCCACTTTTTACTTCTCAGGCATGTAACCCGAGCCGATCGGATTCATTGTGGACCCTCAGAACAGCGTGGAATATGTGTTTCGAGTACCTAACGTTGGATCAATAAGCATAAGTACACATATACTATCGAGAATCTAGCGTTTATTTGAAAACGATTCATAAAAGGGCCGAAAAATTACAACGTGTTTTGTGTATTCCACTAAAGAGCTATTATCACGGAATCTTATTTTCTTCTGGAAAATTTCAAAAACGTCCGTTTTACAAAACGGTATAAAACGGAAATATACCGATGAAAAAACAATCCGTTTCATACATGTTGACTGCAAGCAAGTCATTGATAAGCGACGGGCGTATTAGACACATAGCCATAATATAGAATATAGAAATAGCTCCGCGAAAATCATGAAATATCTGAAAATCTGTCTCAAATGGCTGGCATTCAAGCGATAAATCGTGCGCCCCCTGCTGACACTCAAAGTGTTAATGAAGAAATAGCCAGGACTGATCAAGTTTAGCTACTTTATTCAGCACAGCCAGCGATCCAACAAAACGTACACTTTTCAGCAATAAGCCTTTGTCAGTGTTCACAGCGCTGAGAGACTTATTGCTGAAACACTGAGGAAGACTTATTGCTGAAACACTGAGGAAGACTTATTGCTGAAACGCTGAGAGAAACTTTTTGCTGAAACGCTGAGGAAGACTTATTGCTGAAACACTGAGGAAGACTTATTGCTGAAACACTGAGGAAGACTTATTGCTGAAACACTGAGGAAGACTTATTGCTAAAACTCTGAGGAAGACTTATTGCTGAAACACTGAGGAAGACTTATTGCTGAAACACTGAGGAAGACTTATTGCTGAAACACTGAGGAAGACTTATTGCTGAAACGCTGAGGAAGACTTATTGCTGAAACGCTAAGGAAGACTTATTGCTGAAACACTGAGGAAGACTTATTGCTGAAACACTGAGGAAGCCTTATTGCTGAAACACTGAGGAAGACTTATTGCTGAAACGCTGAGGAAGCCTTATTGCTGAAACACTGAGGAAGACTTATTGCTGAAACGCTGAGGAAGACTTATTGCTGAAACGCTAAGGAAGACTTATTGCTGAAACACTGAGGAAGACTTATTGCTGAAACACTGAGGAAGACTTATTGCTGAAACACTGAGGAAGACTTTTTGCTGAAATGCTGAGAGAAACTTTTTGCTGAAACGCTGAGGAAGACTTATTGCTGAAACACTGAGGAAGACTTATTGCTGAAACACTGAGGAAGACTTATTGCTGAAACACTGAGGAAGACTTATTGCTAAAACTCTGAGGAAGACTTATTGCTGAAACACTGAGGAAGACTTATTGCTGAAACACTGAGGAAGACTTATTGCTGAAACACTGAGGAAGACTTATTGCTGAAACGCTGAGGAAGACTTATTGCTGAAACGCTAAGGAAGACTTATTGCTGAAACACTGAGGAAGACTTATTGCTGAAACACTGAGGAAGACTTATTGCTGAAACACTGAGGAAGACTTATTGCTGAAACGCTGAGGAAGACTTATTGCTGAAACGCTAAGGAAGACTTATTGCTGAAACACAGAGGAAGACTTATTGCTGAAACACTGAGGAAGCCTTATTGCTGAAACACTGAGGAAGACTTATTGCTGAAACGCTGAGGAAGACTTATTGCTGAAACGCTAAGGAAGACTTATTGCTGAAACACTGAGGAAGACTTATTGCTGAAACACTGAGGAAGACTTATTGCTGAAACACTGAGGAAGACTTTTTGCTGAAACGCTGAGAGAAACTTTTTGCTGAAATGCTGAGGAAGACTTATTGCTGAAACACTGAGGAAGACTTATTGCTGAAACACTGAGGAAGACTTATTGCTGAAACACTGAGGAAGACTTATTGCTAAAACTCTGAGGAAGACTTATTGCTGAAACACTGAGGAAGACTTATTGCTGAAACACTGAGGAAGACTTATTGCTGAAACACTGAGGAAGACTTATTGCTGAAACGCTGAGGAAGACTTATTGCTGAAACGCTAAGGAAGACTTATTGCTGAAACACTGAGGAAGACTTATTGCTGAAACACTGAGGAAGACTTATTGCTGAAACACTGAGGAAGACTTATTGCTGAAACGCTGAGGAAGACTTATTGCTGAAACGCTAAGGAAGACTTATTGCTGAAACACAGAGGAAGACTTATTGCTGAAACACTGAGGAAGACTTATTGCTGAAACGCTGAGGAAGACTTATTGCTGAAACGCTAAGGAAGACTTATTGCTGAAACACTGAGGAAGACTTATTGCTGAAACACTGAGGAAGACTTATTGCTGAAACGCTGAGGAAGCCTTATTGCTGAAACACTGAGGAAGACTTATTGCTGAAACGCTGAGGAAGACTTATTGCTGAAACGCTAAGGAAGACTTATTGCTGAAACACTGAGGAAGACTTATTGCTGAAACACTGAGGAAGACTTATTGCTGAAACACTGAGGAAGACTTTTTGCTGAAACGCTGAGAGAAACTTTTTGCTGAAACGCTGAGGAAGACTTATTGCTGAAACACTGAGGAAGACTTATTGCTGAAACACTGAGGAAGACTTATTGCTGAAACACTGAGGAAGACTTATTGCTAAAACTCTGAGGAAGACTTATTGCTGAAACACTGAGGAAGACTTATTGCTGAAACACTGAGGAAGACTTATTGCTGAAACACTGAGGAAGACTTATTGCTGAAACGCTGAGGAAGACTTATTGCTGAAACGCTAAGGAAGACTTATTGCTGAAACACTGAGGAAGACTTATTGCTGAAACACTGAGGAAGACTTATTGCTGAAACACTGAGGAAGACTTATTGCTGAAACGCTGAGGAAGACTTATTGCTGAAACGCTAAGGAAGACTTATTGCTGAAACACAGAGGAAGACTTATTGCTGAAACACTGAGGAAGACTTATTGCTGAAACGCTGAGGAAGACTTATTGCTGAAACGCTAAGGAAGACTTATTGCTGAAACACTGAGGAAGACTTATTGCTGAAACACTGAGGAAGCCTTATTGCTGAAACACTGAGGAAGACTTATTGCTGAAACGCTGAGGAAGACTTATTGCTGAAACGCTAAGGAAGACTTATTGCTGAAACACTGAGGAAGACTTATTGCTGAAACACTAAGGAAGACTTATTGCTGAAACACTGAGGAAGACTTATTGCTGAAACACTGAGGAAGACTATTTGCTGAAACACTGAGGAAGACTTTTTGCTGAAACACTGAGGAGGACTTATTGCTAAAACGCTGAGGAAGAGTTATTGCTGAAACGCTGAGGAAGACTTATTGCTGAAACGCTGAGGAAGACTTATTGCTGAAACACTGAGGAAGACTTTTTGCTGAAACACTGAGGAAGACTTATTGCTGAAACGCTGAGGAAGACTTATTGCTGAAACACTGAGGAAGACTTATTGCTGAAACACTGAGGAAGACTTATTGCTGAAACGCTGAGGAAGACTTATTGCTAAAACTCTGAGGAAGACTTATTGCTGAAACACTGAGGAAGACTTATTGCTGAAACACTGAGGAAGACTTATTGCTGAAACACTGAGGAAGACTTATTGCTGAAACGCTGAGGAAGACTTATTGCTGAAACGCTAAGGAAGACTTATTGCTGAAACACTGAGGAAGACTTATTGCTGAAACACTGAGGAAGACTTATTGCTGAAACACTGAGGAAGACTTATTGCTGAAACGCTGAGGAAGACTTATTGCTGAAACGCTAAGGAAGACTTATTGCTGAAACACAGAGGAAGACTTATTGCTGAAACACTGAGGAAGACTTATTGCTGAAATGCTGAGGAAGACTTATTGCTGAAACGCTAAGGAAGACTTATTGCTGAAACACTGAGGAAGACTTATTGCTGAAACACTGAGGAAGCCTTATTGCTGAAACACTGAGGAAGACTTATTGCTGAAACGCTGAGGAAGACTTATTACTGAAACGCTAAGGAAGACTTATTGCTGAAACACTGAGGAAGACGTATTGCTGAAACACTAAGGAAGACTTATTGCTGAAGCACTGAGGAAGACTATTTGCTGAAACACTGAGGAAGACTTTTTGCTGAAACACTGAGGAGGACTTATTGCTAAAACGCTGAGGAAGAGTTATTGCTGAAACGCTGAGGAAGACTTATTGCTGAAACGCTGAGGAAGACTTATTGCTGAAACACTGAGGAAGACTTTTTGCTGAAACACTGAGGAAGACTTATTGCTGAAACGCTGAGGAAGACTTATTGCTGAAACACTGAGGAAGACTTATTGCTGAAACACTGAGGAAGACTTATTGCTGAAACGCTGAGGAAGACTTATTGCTAAAACACGTACGTTGTGTTGGATTGTTGCCCGTACGTTTCTGTGAGTCCTGGCTATTTATTTTGCTGGACTGTGGCTGCCCACTGCTCCTAAATAGAATAGAATAGAATAGAAATACCTTATTCATCCCGAGGGAAATTTGGCACTACAAATCGCTCACAGTAAACAGTAAACATTTAGGTAGACAAAAACAAAAGTCACGAAAAAATAAATAAATAAGCCTAAGAATAAAATACGGTCCGGGATATACATTTCATATACACTACATACATAGTTAGGATGCGTTAAAGACAGACGACAAATTCCTAGTAGAATGCAAATATACTGATTCTAATGTCATTTCAAAGTTAATTCAATTATATATGTTCCCATTTTTATTAACACAGTATTACAGTACGCCAAGCTATCAATAAATGTTACTCTATAATCTATCATCTGTCTTTTCTTCCTGCATCACCTAATTGTTCTATTATTATGTAAATGTAAGTGTGTATGTGTGTGTGAGAGAGAGTTAGAGAGTGTGTATGAGTTTGTGTGTGTGTTTGAGTGTGAGTGTGAGTGTGAGTGTGAGTGTGAGTGTGTGTGTGTGTGTGTGTGTGTGTGTGTGTGTGTGTGTGTGTGTGTGTGTGTGTGTGTGTGTGTGTGTGTGTGCGCGCGTGCGTGTGCGTGTATGAAAAGACACAACAAATTGGACAGCAACATCTGTGTGTAATTCTATTTGAAATGACTTCCCGGCCTAAATAGAACACCTCTAAGGACAGTACAGAACAGGCTGGGCTGAATAGAACATATCTAATGACAGTACAGAACAGGCTGGACTGAATAGAACACATCTAAGGACAGCACAGAACAGGCTGGATTGAATAGAACACCTCTAAGGACAGCACAGAACAGGCTGGATTGAATAGAACATCTCTAAGGACAGCACAGAACAGGCTGGACTGAAGAGTGATAATTGTCCTATTAGTGGACTGTTACGGATGTGATCTGAAATATGTACTGCAATGCGACTTGACATAAAAATACCCCTGTCCGTCCATGTTTGTTTTGAACTATGTTGATTTGAAGATGTGTCTGTCTCCGCCAGTTTTGTGTCGATTTTGACAGACAGAAAGGTTAGAAGAGGAGTAACTTTTGGAGCTGATTGATCCGTAGCAAAGCTGAGGTTTCTGCACATGCATGATTAGGTTCTAATTAAAAACAACACAGTGGACAATAATACCTTCCGACTGTTACCCCCGTTTTGTGGTTGATCAGGGAGGCCGCTCCCTCTGGTGTTGCCTTTTCCAGTCCTGATGAGGTTAGGATAGGAGTTGGCAGCAGAGAGGTTTAGTTGTACTGAAAGTTGTTAATCAACGATTAACAAATACTTAACATGTCTTTAGTAAGTAGCTTAATAGCTTGTTTGAGGTCTATTAGCTATTCATAAGGCATTGTTTTAACCAACAAACGTCACTAATAACGTATTAACTAACAGTTTGTGAATGATCAAAAATACTTCCAGCCTGACGACATCAATCAGATAACCAACACAAATGGACTTCATATATTTCACTTAAATACAAACAGCCTGAGATCTAAACTGGTTGAAATCAGACAATTGTTTTTAAACGGTAAGGCAAACATATTGTGTTTCACAGAAACAAAACTAGACTGATCTGTACAGGATCCAGATATTGAAATAGAAAACTATTCAATAGTCAGGAGGGATAGAAATCAGTATGGAGGTGGCGTCTGTGTGTATATTCACAAAGACACCAAATTCATCAACCGTACTGACCTTAACCATGACAAAATTGAAACTGTTTGGATTTAAATCTTATTTGAAAGGGCGAAATCAGTACTAGTAGGCACAATCTATAGACCGCCAGAACAGAGTGGCTTATATGACACACTTGATGGGTGTTTAGCTGGGGTGGAGGGTGTAGAAAAGATTCTTATTGGGGACTGGAACACGGATATGCTACGTAAAGCAGCACCCGTCTTCAAGGCCTTCAGTAGGTTTTGTGATCTGCACGGCCTCAGCCAGCTAATCACCCAACCCACAAGGGTATGTGATTCAACACAAACCACCATTGACCTCATTCTGACCTCTGACAAGTCCATTATCTCCAACAAAGGGGTTATAGCATGCGGGTTAAGTGATCATTATATGATTTTCTGTACCAGCAAAAAGCTAAAACAAAAGGCTGGCTGTCACAAAACAGTCACATCTAGGGACCTCAAAACCTACTCTAGAGAGGCCTTTAACCTAGAACTGGAGAGTATGGACTGGTCAGATGAGCTCAGTGGTACACAGGTTGAAGTCACATGGCTTGGATTCAAAACCAAATTCACAACAATACTTAACAACATGGCACCCCTAAGAACCACCAGGGTTAAAAATCGCGCTGAGCCATGGATGCACACTGAAATACTGACCGCTATGAAAACCAGAGACGAAAAATTCTCTGAACTTCATAAAAGTCAGACAAAGCTTTCCAAAAGCTCAAATAGTGAACTCCAAGCCCACGTGGTTGAACAAAAGATTCAAAGAAACAGACTAAGAAATGACGTAAACACCATGATCAAAAGCGCAAAAAAAATCATCAATGACAAAACTGAGGAAAACAAAAACAAACCACGTGAACTTTGGAAATTACTCAATAATCAACTAGGCTGCAGTAAAAAACTTAAAACCAGATTCTCAAACATAAAGACGGACAACACGCTCATCACAGACAAGCTGGATGTAGCCAATTACTTAAACATTTTCTTCACAAACATAGCCACAACACTGGTAAACAAACTACCCTCCCACTCAGGGCATTATGGGGTAGAACACATAGTAGCATACTACAAAAACCTAGGGGTCCGCAAAGACGACTTCAAACTGGAAATGGTAACAACAGATGAGGTACTCAAAAAACTGAGCGCCCTCCAACCTAACAAGGCCACTGGCCATGACAACATCCCCTCCAAATTCCTCAGAGACTCAGCAACCGCCCTCACCCCAGTCATCACACACATAATAAACCTATCCATAAAACAAGGACACGTCCCCAAGGACTTCAAAATTGCGAGAGTGACCCCTCTGCACAAAAAGGGCAGCAAATTAGACCCAGGCAACTACCGCCCTGTCGCAAAGTACCTACAGGAAAAAAATCGAATCTACGAATTCCAATCTGGCTTCAGAACATCCCACTCCACTGACACATGCCTTCTCTATTTGAACGATCACATCAAACAAGAGGTGGACATGGGTAAATACTGCGGCATGGTCATGCTGGACCTACAAAAGGCCTTCGACACTGTCAATTACTCCATTGACAAGCTAAAAGCAATTGGTTTTGAGGACCGCTACTGTTCCTAATTTATGCAAATTAGCAAGACCGACGGCTTCTCAGTTACAGTGGGTGACAATATTGTCACAAGGAAAGATGAAATTACATACCTAGGTTCCATCCTATAGAGGCAAATCTTTCCTGTGACAAAATGGCATCCAAGGTAATAAAAAAAAGTCAACCAACGAACTAGATTCTTGTACCGGATCTCCTCTCTGGTAAACAAGAATACCCTGAAGACTCTGGCAGGAGCACTCATTCAAGGGTACTACGACTATGCTTGCACCTCATGGTACCAAAGCACCTCAAAGACGCTAAAAACAAGATTACAAACATCACAAAACAAACTGGTCAGACTACTACTTGACCTTACTCCTAGAACCCACCTCACCCCTGCCCACTTTGACTACCTAGGATGGCTTAGAGTAGACGACAAAGTACAGCAACTTGCAATGGGCCTGGTCTACAAGATACACTATACGACTAAGGTACCCATGTACATGTCAAAATACTTCCCAATGGTCAGTGAATACCACAACCACAACACCAGAGGAAGCTCAACAAATCATGTTAAACCCAGATTCGGCTCAAACAAGGGACTAAACACGTTTCGCAATTATGCCACATCAATGTGGAACGCCCTACCCAAAGCTGTAAAGGAATGTGAATCCCTACCCACATTCAAAACCGCTCTAAAAGAGCACCTAAGGGAGGCTGCAATTCTAAACTGGCTACCGTAAATGTCCAAACCCCCCCACCCCCACCCCCTCCTAATAGACAGTCTCCTCCCCACCGTATGTATATATTCTCTCCCCACCGTATGTATATTTCTCTGCCCACCCACCCCCTCCTAATGTACAGTCTCCTCCCCACCGTATGTATATATTCTCTCCCCACGTATGTATATTTCTCTCCCACCCACCCACCCCCTCCTAATGTACAGTCTCCTCCCCATCATGTGTATACTCTCTGTCAGGATCTATGGGTAACAGTACTGTATATTTGCATATCATATATGTCACAAATGTAACAGTACTATATACCTGTATGTCATGTATGTCCATATGCCATAAATGTCATGATGTCATGTAGGGCTGACCTTCGGTTATTTTTTTGGAATTCGAAGCTTCGGGGCCGATAATTTGAAGCTTTGAGAAAAATAAATAAAAAAATATATATATTTTTTTTTATTTTAAATTTTTGTATGTTGTGAGAACTTGTACAGCACTTTGTTCAACTTTGTCAGTGCTGTAAAGTTAAACCTTTTTAAATCATAGACAAACAAAACACTTTGCTTTCATGAAATATTGTAAGCCGTCATTTGAGGCTTTATAAAAGCAGCACAATGAACACAAATCTGTCAGTGCAGAGTCCGACCTCATCTTAAATAACAAACAGCAATGCTTGTTGTAGTTAACAAAGAGAGGCAGAGTTGATTTAGAAAAAAATTTATTTTCATATTCGAATCCATGCCCATCGAACGAAGCTTCAAAGTATTTAAGATATGTTGTGTATGTCATAAATGTCACTATGATGTAAACAAGACAAACGTCTTTCTCTGGTCTGCATCCCTTAACAATTGTGTGTATTGAGCCGTACTGTATTGTACCCATTCTGCAATCTGTTAAATAAAGTTGTAATTCATTCATTCATCTAAAGTGTAACCTTGTGTGGTAGAGAGAGAGAGATACAGAATGCAGCCTTGACAGCCAGATGATTTAATTAGCGAATACAACAAGTCAGACTGAACTTTAATGACATTATTCCTCTCTCTCTCTCTCTCTCTCTCTCTCTCTCTCTTTCTCTCTCTCTCTCTCTCTCCTCTCTCTCTCTCTCTCTCTCTCTCTCTCTCTCTCTCTCTCTCTCTCTCCTCTCTCTCTCTCTCTCCTCTCTCTCTCTCTCTCTCTCTCTCTCTCTCTCTCTCTCTCTCTCTCTCTCTCTTCTCTCTCTCTCTCTCTCTTCTCTCTCTCTCTCTCTCTCTCTCTAATCCTTCTCAGGCGATCTACTTTGGTCATCACGACTAAGCTGTATTGGGGAGGAAAGTAAGTATCTTCGTTTCCTTTTAAATTGGCTCAATACACCTAGTCTCTGTACAGTGAGATCAGGACCTGTCCTCAGTACACTGGGCCCTCATTTATCAACGTTGCGTATGCACAGATATGTGCGTAACCCGTGTGTACGATCATTTCTAAGCAAAGTGTGGGACTTATCAATTTGAACTTGTGCTAGACTTTGTGCGTATATCTACGCACAGCTCGGAGCATGCGTAGCTGGCGCCCGGTGGTAGAATATGAATATATTACAACGCGGAAATAAGCTTCCGTGCATTAGTTTCAACACTGCCGTGTTCTGTATGGCCCGTAATTCATTATAGTTCATTGTAAAATAGCAACAGTGGTGTAATTATGGTCAAAACCCTATAAATAGCATTTGGAATAATAGGTCTTTCTCTCCGAATGAATGCAGCATGGTTTATATATAGCGTTATCGGAATATACGGGGTGTACTGACTGCGCTCCGCGTAACTCAACTCGTTATTATTTTGCGCATTGATTGCAGAAATACGGGAACGTTTTTTATTATATTTGAAAGGCTTTGCCATTGTTAAACGAAACAAGTGGAATTTCGAAGCTGTAAGCAGAATACAAGTCATATGAACACCCACGCTATAGTGTTCTTCCCCCTTCTAGAAAGAATAAAAAACGCATTGCAACGAGAACAGAGGTTATTTGTTGAGTGTATGTGTATTACAAAACCCTTGCAATAAATGTGTCTCAAATGAATGAAAAGCATACATGCTCTGGATACAGAGCATATATCGTGTGGGTGATATGACTTGTATTCTGCTTACAGAATTCCACTTATTTAGTTTTACAATGTCAAGCCTTTTAAATATAAATCAAAACGTTCCCGTATTTCTGCAATCTATGCGCAAATAATAACGAGTTGAGTTCTAACAAAGAACGTATTACATGCTGGGTAGATAGAGTAAACTGTAAATGAAATAGCCTATAACAGACAGTATAAGATGGGCTATCATAGGCATTCATATTCCAGCATGGTTATAATAATGACACACCAACGCCAAACAGTGGTTAACGAACGGTCTTTATTAGTATTTTGAGCTGTCCAGGCAGAATTGCAGAAATGGTCTTAGGGAGCCGTTGATATCTGACATCACCATGTACAAGTCCGCCAGCCTTTTATTTATCCCATAACACGGTTTGTGTCTTCTTGGTTCGGCAGCGCCTCAGTGAGCAATCTCTCGTGGAGTTTCTCAGAGTTCGCTCGGTCAGTCCATTATTTCACATCCCATGGGGGGGGGTTTCAGGATAATCATGCACGAGCATTGACGGTAGAACAAAG
>NC_140165.1:116313050-116343050 GCF_963971535.1 Notolepis coatsorum
GTCAATCAAAATGTTATAGCTGTCAGGAGCAGGATGAGTCATTGGAATTTGGCACAAACAGTATGGCTACTACATTTATAGAAAGAGCTGAGGACAACTGAGCTGCTTTGAGTATCATCTTCTTCACGTACCTCTCAGTTAGGTATACTGCTTGAAGATCCTGTACAAATCTTGGTTTTCAATCTCGATTTTAACAGAGGCTACATTGATGTAAAATGACACAAAATGATGACTAAAGCCCTTTGATCACTATCCGCCTCAACAGAATCAAACCCATTTCGGATATCCAATCTGCTTCCCTGAAGAGGTGGCATTATCTACTTGGGTTTCCCTGATTGGCCCATCAGTCAGCCTGTCAGATGTCAGTAGTTGTAAAGGATCAGCTAGCTCCTATCCCAGCTCCGGGGGGGTCATCAAAGAGAAGCCGGCTATTCTTGGGCCTTGCTCCACAATGTGGAACGAACTTCCCACCACAGTTAGGACAGCAGAAACCTGACCAATGTTCTGTCGTCGACTAAAAACACACTTCTTCACTCAATATCTGAAATGGGAAAAAAAGAATACTAACCTTTGTGGTCTTTTACTAGTATGCACTCTGCTACTAAATAATCTACCTTGCCTATATTATTACCTACTATGCTAATATGCACTCCAAGTCTGTAGCACTCAAGTTCGACACTGTTTGACGAACAATATCACTGACCCTTAGCTGCCAGAGTTGTACCCTCCCTGCTGACTTGTTGTACAGAACTTGTAAGTCGCTTTGGATAAAAGCGTGAGCTAAATTACTAAATGTAAATGTAGCTCCACAAACAAGTAATGTAACTACAATGTATTTCATTTTAGTGGTTCAAAAACATCCACAGCAACTGTGACAATGTATTTATCACCTGCTAGCACAGGTTAGAATGTTCATCTCCCATAGCAACTGATCACACCACAGCACCACACTCCTACACAGAGCTGCCTCTATGCCTGTACGTCACAGCCTGCAAAACAGCTCTGCCCCAAGTGCCCTATAACTGGACCAAATCCAGACATCAAATTAGTTTGAAAGGAAATGCAGCAATAACTTTGCATCGGGTGCATACAGAGTATCACAAATAACCAAAAATGATGCCTGTCTGAACATTCATGTATTATGCAGTGATATGGTAGCTACTGTACCATAAAGGTAAACAGAATATGTCCGTAAGGAAACCATACCTTTATGGCTGTGCTCATCTTCGTTTCCAAGGACACAGTGAATAGACAAGGCTGCACAGACACCGTGAAATTAAATTATTTGTTAAATAAAATGTGGTTCTTATTTATAAAAGAGACAAAGATATATGGGGGGAACAATAACATCATATTATTTATTCAATATGGGAAATAATATGAGTAAAGGCAGCACCGCTTTACTGCCTCTTTGGGCAGAGATGTTCGTCAGTGGAATTCTCTGCTTTGAAGTGTGCGATTGCGGGCGGCCGGGTAGCGCAGCGGACTAAGCGTCTGTCTACCACCGCAGAGACAGTAGGATCGAATCCAGCTGTGGTGCTTCCGGCTTGGTCGACCGTCCATACTGACACAATTGGCAGTGTCAGCGGGTGGGAAAGCCGGTGGGGTGGGTCCTGGTCGTTGTAACAGCGCCTCCTACAGTTCGGTTGGGGCGCCTGCACAGCGAGGGAAGGATCTGGAGGGAGGTAGTGTGATTCTTCTACACATTACACTCCTCCAGTGAGAGTCCGCGCTGCCAGGTGAAAAGAAGCGGTGGGCTGGCTACACATGTGTCGGAGGAAGCATGTGATAGTCTCCACTCTCCGCCATCCCAGACCGACGGTAGGGGGTAGAGTGCGCAATGACCAGGAAGGGGATTGGGAATTGGCATAACGACTAACATTGGGATGAGAGAAAAACGGAAAAAGAAGGGGGGAAAAGATAATACAAAAAAATTTAAATAAATTAAAAAAAAAAGTGTGTGATTGCGCTGTTCCCATGAATTTGTTTACATCTGAAAGCTTCATGTATTACGATACTAACCTGACATCTTCTGTCAATGAACAGAGAGGGCCACGCCCCCTCGACAAACTGAGAGTTGGCTGTGGTTCTGACTGAATGAACATTATTGTCCTGGTTCTTTAACAACAGATGGGGATGGCTGTGTGTTGTTGACAGAGTATTAGACAGATGCACTGTACTGTGTCTCCTCTGCTTTGGTTTTGTCTCACTGGTGGCAGGGGGGGGGGGGGTATTTTAGATGCTTTGCATTGTGGGATAGTTTTGACTTCAAAACATGGGGGCAGCCATATTTACATGTAATACCGTCCCCCGTTGGTTGATATATTGTTATGGATGGCCGTGTGTTATTGATATGTGTGTGCCTGTGTGTCTCTGCAGAGATCGTGCGGGCCATGACCTACCTGATCAACCAGGGCATGGCCATGTACTGGGGGACGTCCCGCTGGGCCGCCATGGAGATCATGGTGCGTAAAGACCGCTCCTCTCTCGTTTCACAGGGTTACATCGTGACGTTACATGCATTTCATCTTCACAACAACCACCCTTCCCTGGCTATAAATATATACAAATAAAAGGTAAAAACAAGGTCAGCTTCAGCTATTCATTTTATTATTATATATATTATTTTTATTATCATTATTATTATTATTATTATCATTATTTTTATTTATATTTTTCTTATTGTTATTATTATTATTATTATTATTATTATTATTATTATTATTATTATTATTATTATTATTATTATTATTATTATTATTATTATTATTATTATTATTATTAGTAGTAGTATGTACTTTTATTGTTATTATTATTATTATGTATTTTTATTATTATTATCATTATTTATTTATTTGTATTATTATTATTATTATTATTATTATTATTATTATTATTATTATTATTATTATTATTATTATTATTATTATTATTATTATTATTATTATTATTATTATTATTATTATTATATTATTATTATTATTATTATTATTATTATTATTATTGTGTATTTTTGTTTAGAAAAGTTATATATTCATCTGAAGGTTTCAGTTATGGATATGGAGCAACAGGCAGGGGCTGCCTCATGGTGCCAGCGGCGGCACTGAAGTAAAGATGCACAGAGAATGGAGACCATTGTCTGGAGTCAGGGCTGATTAAAATATCTCCTCCTCCTCGCACCGTCCGTCCACACATTCTGACGTCATAAACACCTCGCTAACACCTTTAAGAACAGGCGAGAGGCAGAGAGAAGCGACAGTGATGGCTTAATGCGTGTTGTTCTGGATGTTGAGAGGAGGCTCTTAGAGTAGCAGCTTTTCAAGGAAAGAACAGGAAGGTCCTCTGGCTCATTTCCTTCATTTTCGACTCTGTGTTCCCTCTCTGTGTTCCATCCTCCTCTCAAAAGCACACATACACTTCCTCTCTCCTTCCTTCCTTCCCTCCCTCCTCTCTCTCTCTCTCTCTCTCTCTCTCTCTCTCTCTCTCTCTCTCTCTCTCTCTCTCTCTCTCTCTCTCTCTCTCTCTCTCTCTCTCTCTCTCACAATCAATTCAAAAAGCTTTATTGGCATGACATTTCACAAATGTTGCCAAAGCACAATATATCTCTGCCCTCTAATCATAATCTGTGTTAATTCTCTCTCTCTCTCTCTCTCTCTCTCTCTCTCTCTCTCTCTCTCTCTCTCTCTCTCTCTCTCTCTCTCTCTCTGTGATCATGGTGAAAGTGTCTCAGATGAAAGCCATGTTATCTACAGTAGATACTGGAGGGATAAACAGGGCCTCTCAGAGTATGTGACACAGGACCACACACACACACACACACACACACACACACACACACACACACACACACACACACACACACACACACACACACACACACACACACACACACACACACACACACACACACACACACACACACACACACACACACACACACACACACACACACACACACACACACACACACACACACACACACACACACACACACACACACACACACACACACACACACACACACACACACACACACAGGCGCTGAGGGGAAGAGGACCCTGCAATTTGTGACTTGACTGCCTACAGCATTATTCTTGTGTTGCGCCAAATAGCTTCCCCCCCTACCATTCTCTCCCGGTGACATGTGTTCCACAGCAGGAGGCCTCTGAGATAAGACACAGAGTATGCTAATGCTTAAGGAAGTTAACAAGATATGCTTGCATGTGAGCGTGCGTGTGTGTGCGTGTGTGTGTGCGTGTGCATGTGCATGTGTGTGTGTGTGTGTCCTCCATGTCTTCCAGTCCTTGGAAAATCAAACAAGGACGGAAATAAGAATATTTCTGTCCTTGTTGGTCTGACCTCACTAGGACAAGGGGTTATGGTTAGAGTAAGGTTAGGGTATGTGGTTAGGGAATCAATGTAAGTCTAGGGAATGCACCCACAGAGCATGGACATGTGGCTGTGTGTGTGTGTGTTCCTATATTAATCCCATTGGGGAAAGTGGCATAGCAGCATGGGGGCATATTGTACATTGTACATTGTAATTCTATAGAACATAGAATAGAATAGACTTTATTGTCATTATACAATGTCATATAACGAGATTAGGGACTCGAACTTAAGGTGCTGGTTAAGTTTGAGTCTTGTCTGTCTTGTAGTAATAGTGATACATGGTGCATAACGTAGTAACACGCTGCACCAGAGTCCGTGCAGTGTTTATTATTAAGAGTCCATTCTCAGGTTTACCAGCCGTTAGCTCTCCAGCAATTGGCAGCAGTCCGTGCCCACAGTTGTGGAGCCTGATGGCTACTGCCACGAAGGGCTGGCCGAGGCGGTGTGTGTGTGTGTGTGCGTGTGTGCACGCGTGTGTGTGCGTGCGTGTGTGTGCTTTCCCTGTGGCCCTCCCTCTGTTGAAGGACATATGGAAATAGTGATAAGCAGGTTCATGTATAGATTTGCATATGACGGCATAGTGAGTTGTGTGTTATAGGCCTAGAATGTTGCTTTGGTGATAAATTGTACATATGAATTAATCTCATCTTCTCTCATGTTGATTCTCATTCTCCCTCACTTCCTCCTCTTCTCTATCCTTCTGTATGCTCTCTAGCCACTCTCTTGGTCACTCTTCTCCTCTTGCACTCTCACATTCCTTCTCCCCTACTGGATCTCAAATCCCACCCTCTTTTTTCGATCCTCCAATCACAATTATCGCTTTCCTCTGACAAACAAATTCCTTCTCACGCATCTCTCATACACTCACTTGAAAATATGGCAAATAAAATGTATATATGTTATGGTAAATATACCAGGTTATATGTACAGATGTGAGCGCACGTTTTGTTTTTGGTGAATAATTTGAAACAAATTATTCGAATTTGAGCGAGTGATGTTTTGTGTTAGTGATTTTTGTGTTAGTGTTGACGTCTCCAGAGATTAAGGATAGGGTTAAAGAAACATGCCAACATTATGGGAACTGTGCTTACCGTCTTCTCCAGAGTCAGACAAGAAGATAGATACCAATTTCCTCTCTGTACGTTCAGTAGAAAGCTATCTGGCTGCAAGCTAGCCTAGCTTAGCACAAATTAATGGAAGCGCATACGGTAAGATTATTGGCCCAAAATATTTCACATTTACCAACCTTATGGGGAATGTGGATATATTCCAGGAAATGTGTAAAAGCACTATTATCCCATATGTATAGAAAAGAGGGATAAAGAAAGAAGAGAAAAGAAAGTGGATTATGAATGAAAAGATTATGATCAATAACACCTCCTCTCTCTCTCCAGGAGGCGTACTCAGTGGCCCGGCAGTTCAACCTGATCCCTCCCGTGTGTGAGCAGGCAGAGTACCACCTCTTCCAGAGGGAGAAGGTCGAAGTTCAACTCCCCGAGCTCTACCACAAGATAGGCAAGTTTACAGTCCTGCTACAAGATAGACACGTTTACAGTCACGCTACGAGATAGACACGTTTACAGTCCCGCTACGAGATAGACACATTACAGTCCCGCTACGAGATAGACACGTTTACAGTCCTGCTACGAGATAGACACGTTTACAGTCCTGCTACAAGATAGGCATGTTTATAGGCATGTTTACAGTCCTGCTATAAGTTACAATCAATAATAGGATACCTTCAGTTTCTCTAGAAATGACATGCTAAGTGTTGTTGTTCCTCGTTGAAACCACGGGACGCTGCTTGAGAAATGAACAACTAAACTGTAAAAGGTTAATGTAATCCCTTCAAGGAGCTTGGGCACTAGCAAGACAGGGCTGTTTGACTGTTAACTCAATACTATCTATTAGCTGCCATTCCGATGCTAGCTTGCAGCTGAGGTTTACTAGCCATGATGAGCTAGTGAGGTAGGAAGACGTGTACTGTATCTCTGGGGTCAACTGTAGTACAGGGTATATGCAGCAGATCAGACATACAGACAAGTACAGTACGTAGGTAGACAGATAAAGAAATCAAATTATGATGTATTTCTTATGGAATAATCCACAGGTAGCTACACTTCATTCATTGACAGCTGTACTTCAAGGGCTAACAGTACAAAAACAACATCTCCCATTCATGGGTTTTCACTCTCTCCCTCTCCCTCTTTCTCTCTCTCACTCTCTCTCTCGCCGACTGTCTGAAACCTGTCAAACCCACCTTTCCAAAATGCCTATGGTCACCGTGGCAACAGGCGTGGGGGCGATGACGTGGTCTCCGCTGGCCTGCGGCATCATCAGCGGGAAGTATGAAAATGGTATCCCAGAATCCTCCAGGGCCTCCATGAAGGTAAAGGAACACACATATATGTATGTATGTATGTATGTATGTATATATATATATATATATATAAATCCTGCTCCTTCTGATCTGATAGTATAATGTAGAATTACAGGAAAGATGGGAGAGAGAATGAGAGAGAGAGAGAGAGAGAGAGAGAGAGAGAGAGAGAGAGAGAGAGAGAGAGAGAGAGAGAGAGAGAGAGAGAGAGAGAGAGAGAGAGAGAGAGAGAGAGAGAGAGAGAGGGGGGGTCATGTGACACATGTTGTGTACTGGATTTGAACCCATGATTTCCCAAGCACCAAGCTGCTAGGGAACCTCTGTACTATACTGTATATTCCAAAGTTAAAGGCCTGCATTTATTCACAATGTTTCCTCAAGTACAAGTACGAGTGCTGATCTGGGGTCAGTGACAAGAAACACTACTTTAACCCTTTCTCCGCCAATAACGTCATATGACGGGTTTCAAGTTCATGCGAATTCTGCCAATAACGGCGTACGACGTGATTCTGATCATAATTTCATTTTTTCGCCATGGTATTCATATTTCACTCACGGAGCCTTGTCGGATGCTGTGTGAGCCAGCACAACTCTGCAACGCTTCAATACTGCCACCTGGTGGCTGATCGGCGAGTTGCAACCGGAAGTGGATCTCTTGTGATCCCGGTGCGTCTCCCTATTCCGTCCGGCCACTCGTTTATCGTCGCGGGACTCAATACACACACCGTGGATATGGATCTTTGCCATAACTCAATAATCTACATGATTTGGGCGTGTATTAGTAATATACAAACCGGAAATGGATCGCCTCGATCCCCACCACATAACTGGGATCTGTTTGCTCCACTCTCATTGCCCAATGGTACGAGGAGACTGACGTGAGTTTCAGCGTTTTTGTTTATCATTTTCGATACAAACTGCTCTGATCAATATATCACCCATACTACATAAATCATTTAACGTCGGTCACGGAATTATAAACGACCCCCCCCCCCCCCCTCCGTTTACCCGCGCATGATCAGTCATAACGTTTAGGACCATGTACAGTTGAAATTTTTAATATAGCGTGCATCGGTATCAAACAGTATTTGATAATCTAATATATGCATTTATGTCTATATCTCACGTTCTAGGAAATACTGCAGAAAACGATAAAAACATATTTATACTCTAGATTCGTATGAATGTGTGAATGAAAAAGTAAAACGTTCCTACATCCTGAACGATAGATAATCGATGTTGAATGGGCCATAGTAATGTTAATTTAGCAAAACAAAAGTTATAGCCCTGCAAAGAAGGTGAACATCTCCATAGACTTACAGTACTGGCAGAGAATGGTATAAGATGATCAAAGTGGTGGCAGGGAATGGGTTAAGGTGGTGGTGACGGAGACAATTTCCACCCTACATTGTGAGGAGCGCTTTGAGTGTCCAGAAAAGCGCTGTATATAAATATAATGAATTATTATTATTATTATTATTATTAATTTAAGGTGTGCAGTCTCCACATGTGAGGTAGAATTTTGAGAACTTAATGATATAATGATATGATAAGATTTAAGATTTGTTTATTAACACTATGATCGCCGTGGACGAGTTTACACGTCATTCCTAGCCATGCTCATTCTGCCGAAGACGCCGTAACTCGTCTTTGATGTCAATATTTCAAAAATCTGTCATCGAAATCATATTTCCTTTCCGGAGCCCTGAGACACACTGCAAAGCTCCACTCAACTCTCTAGCGGTTCAAGAGCGCCATCTGGTGGCCGGTAGTGCTCATACATATGTGGTCCGGGCACTCGCTATCGTTAGAGAGACTCCGTCTTGATACAGTGGACATCGATCGGTGCAAATAACTCGAAAAAACAACATGATTTGGACGTATATACTATTATACAACCTGGAAATGGATCGGGCATTTCTCCATCCCATAATAGAAAAAATTCTGTTCCACGCTCATCTGCCAGCGGCGCGAGGAAGCCACAGTAAGATTCAGCGTTATATTCTAACGTGTTCCATATAAACTGCTATGATGAACATATGACCCACTCTGGATGAATCATCTAACGCTGCCCACGGAATTATAAACGATCCCCCGCCCATCCGGTCATCATCAGATGATATGTAGTAACTCCTAGAAGCACATCCAGTTGAAATTTTTTATCTTGCACAGATTCCTACCAAACTGTATTTGATCATCAATATAATACATTTAGGGCTATAAATCACGTTCTGAAGAAAGCTGCAGAAAACTATAAAAACATACTTATACTTTAGACCATATTTTAGTATGAATATGTGAATGAAAAAGTTTAACGTTGCTACACCCTGAACAATACATATAGGACATTGAATGGGCCATAATAATGGCAATTTAGCAATAGAATTTAAAAAGTTATAGCCCTGCAAAGAAGGGGAACTTCTCCATAGACAAATAGAGATGGCGAGGGATGGTAAATTATGAATTTAACCCATGGCGATCAAAGTGTTAAGGACAATGCAAATTAATGAACATCATTTACATGAGTGTATGCATAACATCACAGCATGATAAGGACGTAAATATGCCGGGAATAGCACAGGGCTAATTTCTACCCGTAGTCCTAACATAAAACAAACACAAAACGGACCTTACAACGTTCATTCATAAAAACTGACATCACTGACATGACCACACTAACATGACATTCAGTCAGTACAACATCACTAACATCCCTAATGAGTGCATATTTGGCTGTCTAACAGCCATTTCCTGAGTTGGCCCGACAGGTTGGTACAGTCCCTTAAGGGGACCGGAGGGCTGTTCCATGTTCCACTTCCCTTTATCGATAGAACATTTTTGCTGAAGGCGGTCTTTCTAAAATGGACCTCACAATCCCCTCTGGATTGTAGCAACTGCTACTGTAGCTAGCTATGGAGTTCTAGGAGTCCAAAGTAGAATAATAATACCTGTACGGGCTGTTACAGGCTGTTTGTCTAACTTTTTGACTTTTCACTCCTTATTTCTCCCTCCATCCATCTCTCTCCCTTCCTGTCCCTTCCTCCACCCCCCCCCCCCCCCCCTGCCCCCTCCAGTCGTACCAGTGGTTAAAGGAGAAGATAGTGAGTGAGGACGGTAGGAAGCAGCAGGCCAAGTTGAAGGAGCTCACACACATCTCTGAGAAGCTGGGCTGCACACTGCCCCAACTGGCTGTGGGTAAGAGAGACACACACACACACACACACGCACACACACAATACACACACGCAGGGGCGTAGCTGTAGATTCTGGGCCCCATGAAGGAATGTATTTGTGGGCCCCCAATGAATGCGTGCGCGCGTTAGTGAATGGACCAATGCAATAGTCTACCAAAGAACCTTGAGTCGCACTAGGCTGGGAACAACCCTGGGTCAAGTGATAGTAAACTGGACTGGACGAACAACATCGAGGCCCTACAAGAAGGGACAGAGCAGACTGTTCTTCCTGAGAGGGCTCAGGTCTTTTAATGTCTGCAGCAAACTGCTGCAGATGTTCTACCAGTCTGTGGTTGCTGGTGCCCTCTTCTTCGCTGTGGTATGCTGGGGGGGCAACACCAACACAGACAAAATAAACAAACTGGTCAAAAAAGCAAGCTCTGTGGTGGGAGCGGACCTGGACAGTCTGAATCACATTTATTTTCTCTTTTTTTTCTACCATAGACAGATCTTTTTCAAGTTCCAAGTTTTAATACTCTTATCAACATGCGAGTCAACAAATGCTTGCTTTATGCAGCCATTTAACACAAAAGGATGACATCAAATTGCAGATTGCATCAAATTCAAAACAGAGTGATGCACAAAATAACTTAAAAGAAAATAATTATTTAAAACAATGAATAAAGTGTGCATGAAATAATAGGGGAAAGAAAACGTTAGGAACTTGTTACATTCACCCACACAAGGGCTGAGTAATCACACACCCCCCCCCCCTCTCTCTCTCTCTCTCTCTCTCTCTCTCACACACACTCTCCCAGCTCTCTTTCTCTCTTGCCCCTTCCTCATCTCTCTCACCCCCCATCTCTCTATATATCTCTCTCACACACACACACACACACACACACACACACACACACACACACACACACACACACACACACACACACACACACACACACACACTTCAGAAACAAACATAGTATCAATGAGAGCATCAATAATACACCTGAGTGATTCCAGTGCTGGGCCCTTGGAATCATCCTAAGCCCCCCCCCCCCCCCCCCCCCCCCAGCTAGCCCCTGCACACACGTCCAATATTGTATTCTAACTTTAGTGAATGGATAAGCCAGCAATAATGATGAAAGTGCACCACCCAGTGGTTTTATCATGCAGCGTTTAGATATGGTGCGGTCACTTCAGTTCACTTCAATGAAGGTTAGGTGAATTTGTGGTATTCTGACACGTCATGGCTTTCCTACCAATATGGCACATAAGCACATAAGCACAGATCATGGTTGTCATTTAATCACACTTACTTGTTATTTGATTACAAATCACCTTGTATGCCAACCAAAATGTTACTATGGATAACCCCCCCCCCCCCTCTCTCTCTCTCTCTCTCTCTCTCTCTCTCTCTCTCTCTCCAGCGTGGTGCTTAAGGAATGAGGGAGTGAGTTCAGTGCTCCTGGGGACCTCCAACCCTGAGCAGCTCACTGAGAACCTTGGGGCCATACAGGTAACAACACGCACACATACACACACACACTCGCTCACACACACACACACACATACACACACACACTCGCTCACACACATACACACACACACTCGCTCTCACACACACACACACACACACACACACACACACACACACACACACACACACACACACATATTTTAGTTGGGTAATTTTGGGGAGTATGTACATAGAATATTAAGGCAAACCTTGTAACACACACTTACCCCCCTCCTTACCTCTACCCCTCCTCCTCTCTCTCTCTCTCTCCCCCAGGTTCTTCCTAAGATGACGTCTCACGTGGCATCAGACATAGATCACATACTGGGCAACAGGCCGTACAGTAAGAAAGACTACCGCTCCTAAACCAGGACAGCCTTTACCTATCTATCTACCTACCTACCGACCGACCGACCGACCGACCGACCGACCGACCTACCTACCTACCAGCCACCGTGAACCCCCCCACCCCCCACTCCTCAGCCTGGCCTCGTTCAGCCCCGCTAGGCCTAACCTATAGTCTCCATCAAGACCAACCCTGCTCAGTTCACCCAGTTGAAAAGATAACAGCGGCACGATATATTTTACGATATCTTTGGCTACATGAGTGTAAACCGCTGTGTTGACTATTACATACATGACACATACTTGCATCATGCATCTCCGGTGGTACAATGAACGACTTGCACAGGCGCACGTCTGTAGAGGCGTAATCCATCATCACAAAAACTAGGAATAGAGTGAATATACCAGCACTGTCTTCATGATGATGCTTATGCTTGTCTTTTCTAGCGGTACACACTGTGGTCTGACCCTGGTGGTGGGTCAGAGGTAAAGCGACGCCAGTGTGTTATCCTGTTAACTGGGCTCGTGCAGTTGATCCGGTGGTGTGGTGGAGGGTATAGGCAAACAGAGAGAACACCTACCTCTTTCCAGTCTAATGACCAGTAGAAAATACTCACATAGTATTCCATAACCTCCCTTTTGCAGACATCTTGGTCGACGAACAACAGGTGATTGTAATCAGATAAAAGGTGATCGTCGTTAAATGATAACCGTGGCCCGGTGAGTCGTGGTCGCGCCATATAGGTAGGAAAGGTATGACCCATGAGAATACGATGAATATTCCCTCCTGTCGTTCATACTACTCACTTCAGCCTAGCATAGACTTACCTAAACTAGATCAGACTAACCCTGCGCAGCTCATCATAGATGTACCTAAACTAGATTGGACTAACCCTGTTCAGGTCTATCTAGTTCAGCTCAACTCTGACTAGCTCATTTGAACCTAATCCAGTCCATCCTGGCCTACATAAACTAGTCACAGTCTAACCAACCCAATCGCAACTCAGCTCAGATATCTTTTTTCAAAATGTGCATATACAGTACCTGCTTTCTGAAAGAATTATGACTGAATTCTTGGAGCCTCATGTTTTATTTCATCTACAGCATGAACTTAGGATCATCTTTTCACATTATGCACAAATTCGATGAAATGTATGACTAAAGCCGTCACCTTACACCCATAAAAGTGTCTCAGCCGAGCATGGTGAGATTCAGTTCCTGCATCATAAATTCCCTACCATCATCAATTGGTGCGTCTCTTATTTGACATTGCACTGTGCTATAGAAGAAAAACGCAGGAGGCTTTATTTTATCATCCTAAATCACCTCCCTCCCCTTTCAGAAGTGCACGCTCATCAAGTCCAGAGCTGGCCTAGAGACAGTAATATGTTCACAATAAACTGGAAGTCATATTTGTTATATTGCATATGTAAATGAGGGCCCAGAATGGCTTTACTGAACCCAGTCCATCTATCCCCGAGCGTCAGATTAGTATTATTGTCCAATAAACTGAGACTTGAGAATATTAACCAATAGATGCATGTGTCTCCCTGTCTCTTGTGTGTCTCAGTTCTCTAGTAAAGGAACATCAGGCAGGTTATAATGATATAAACAGCAAGCTTGTAATAAGTCCTCTACACCCAATCTCTACACCCAATCTCTACACCCAATCAGCTGACAGTCCCCCCCCCCCCTCCCCCCCCAATATTGTGAGTTTCATTGGGCTGTTTGCAAAAGGGGGAGAATGAAGCATGTTGCCCCCTTATGGCCCTATGAGGAACTGCAACCTCGCTTAGACCAATTCACCCCCTGAAAAGACTGTTTTCCTTTTCGATTTGCATCCAATAAAGAGACACTCGTCTCCGCTCTTGCCTGTGAACTGAATATACACTGTTGATTGCTGGTGTGAACAATGGAAATATAGAATAGTTAGTAAATCGATATAGTGAACTGAACTGGTGACCGACTCCCCAAGATCGTTTGGTTATCATACCTGCAGGAATGGCTTTTTATACTCGTATAGAGAGAGAAAGAGAGAGAGAGAGAAACATTGCAGTATGTATTCTAGAGTAGTGAATGAATATTACTTTTACGTTGGTATTCGAGGATATTTTTGTTGGGTGATTTGGGGGAGTATGTACATAGAATATTAAGGCAAACCTTGTAACATAAGCAAAACCGACCTCAAGCCTCTTTTCTTGCATATGAAAACTACAGTGTATGACTAATATATAAATAAAGTGTAAATAGTGTCCAGTGGTTCCTCTTCAGCAGTACCAATGTATCCATTGCAGTGTTTTGACTCCGTTCCTCAACCCTGGCCTCCTCCGGTCCCGTCGTCACCTCCAGGAGGGTCAATTCGTAGCTCAGCCGAGCTGCAAAAAGTTGAAAAGAACGATTGATTTTCTTCTGTTTTTCTGGAATCGTAAAGTCAGTTGACGTTGACAAAAAAGCTGTGCTAATTGAGACATAGTTCAATGGTAATGGACTTCATTTAGAGGATAAATGTATTTCGCCATGATAGGAAGAAGAAGAAAAAAAAATTATCCAACCTGTTGGTCAGGTCATTATTGTTGTTGTTTTTACATGTAGACCTAGAGCCATAGCAGAGATCAATATGATAGAGATGTGGGCCATATTCCAAACAGATTACTATCCTGACTTGATCTCAGGCACACTTGTTGACTTACAGTACGCACTTAGCCTAGGAACGTAACGTAATCAAGACCACCTTGGCTCCATCGTAAGTCAAAGGTACAGATCCGGTAACGTCCCGTGGGATCGTTGCCTTTGCGGTTGACATTACTCCGTTTTAAACAGTTCAGCCAAGGTTCAGTCAGGTTCATTTCAGGCCATTTGGATTCGGTTAACTTTATCGTTGCTCCTGAATACAAAATGATTTCCAGGGAACTGTTGTGTAAAAGTCAACAAAGTGCTTTGTGATATCAGTCGGTAATCGTATTGGAACGTGGCCCTCCTGTATGTGTATGTAGACGTCCACCCTACAGAGTGCCTTGACTTGAACCCTGATGGGTCAGATTGTTGGGACATTACCCCAAACTACAACAACAAAGCCATGTGGCGGGAAATAGATAGAGATAATGTCAAGTAGGCTGTATAGGAAATGAGCCAAGAGAATAAACCAGTATTTTACACAAAGTCAAAGTGAGGGACACAACTCCTTGAAATGGAACGCAGATCATCCCCCGTGATTCCAGCGAACTGTGTGGCATCGGCTTAGTTCCATCTTGGCCTCTTCCTTCACCTCTTCAGGATGAGCTGGATTTCCCAAAAGCCCCTTAACAGCATGCGGTTCTGTGTCCCAAATAGGGAAAACACAGCCTCAATGGTGTGTTGGATCTATGCCAGCAACAAATATGATATATTTATTTATTAGCCTTTTATGGCACATACGTGTTTGTGATGTTTTTATGGTCGTCTAAACAGGTCCAAAAACAACCACAGAATATGATTTTCACGGCTCAGACGAGCATGAAAAGATCCGTCAGATTGTAAAAGACAGGCTCTTTGAGGCTTTGTCCCCCATTTTTTTTATTGAAAATGGGGGACCCTGATGTAAACAAGATGAAAGACTTTCTGGTCTGCATCCCCTTAACAATTGTGTGTATTGAGCCGTACTGTATTGTACCCATTCTGCAACTGTTAATACAAATTTCAATCAATCTGTCTGGCGGCAGCCGACATGTGAACGTGTCCTCTAGGAAACCGGGCGTTGGATGTTTACGTGTCGTGTTGGAAGGACAGTATGAATGTAAACAACGGCTGGTCTTTCTCATGGCGGTGCTGCTGAGACGACTAGGCGTTTCGGTGCAGACGGGCCACGACACTCCCGATAGAAAATAACGGTCAAGACGTTTGAAATGTTCCGGGGTGGTTAAAGCAAGAAATGTTGCCCAGTGTATCACTGCTTTTGGTCTTCACAAAGTTACCATGAAGAATAAATAGGTCACCCAGTCTAAAGGAAGAGACTAAGGGCCAAGATGGAACCAAGCTGGTAGAATTTGGACTAGTCACCTGAGAGCTCTCCTCCCTGTTCCTCCATGTAAACCACTGTCATATATTCTACGAAATGACTCGCAAGCGTTGTTTCCTGAAGTATATTACGTTGTAGGTGGAAGTTATAGCATTTATTCGTTGCTTTGTTTTATTTCTTCCAGTTTGAAGGTTGTGATGTTGGAAACATGTGTATTTATATCCGTAATGTGTCCATTTCCTCATGTTCTGAAAGCCCCTACCTCTTTGTAAATAACATCCGTGTTGCAGCTTGATTAAATAAACGCATAACGCCAACGGACGTGTTTGACTTTTTCTTGTTTCCCAGTGAAAATAACTTTGCTTTTTTTTTTGTAGATTGAACACATTTTGGTTGACCTTGGATCTGCCTGATTAAGGTCTCCGATTTCACCATGGCATAAATCGATTCCAGGCACGCACACAGAAAAGGGAATACAGGAATGTAGTACGATCTCCCCCCAAACTCACCTTTATGTTTATAAAAGTTTACTCTGGTCTTTAGGCTGACGCAAATCTTTGACAGAAATCCATAGTATAGATTCTAGGAAGGAGTATCAGATAAATGAAAGCAGGCTATTCTGTGCTCGTTCCAACTTCCCACCAGTCAGGACAGCTAAAACCCACAC
Source organism: Notolepis coatsorum (assembly GCF_963971535.1). Taxonomy (NCBI): domain Eukaryota; kingdom Metazoa; phylum Chordata; class Actinopteri; order Aulopiformes; family Paralepididae; genus Notolepis; species Notolepis coatsorum. The sequence continues at coordinate 116,329,518 of NC_140165.1, forward strand.
CAATTATCTGCCATAGACTAAAAACACACTTCTTCAATCAATATCTGAAATTGAAAGAAAAAAATACTAGCCTTCATACTGTCTTTTACTATTATGCACTCTGCTAGGAAGGAATCGTCCTTGCCTATATTACTACCCACTATGTGAATATGTCTATACTACTATGCACTCAAGTCTGTGGCACTCAAGTTCTACACGGTTTGATGAACAATACCACTTACCCTTAGTTGCCAGAGTTGTACCCTTCCTGTTGACTTGATGTACAGAACTTTGGATAAAAGAGTCAGCTAAAAGACTAAATGCAAATGCAAGTCACGTGAAAGAGGGGTATTTTTGTAAAAGAAAAAATATAATACTATTATTTTTCTCCCCATTTTTAAATTTGTTCTCCCATCCCAATTTCGTATTTCCAATTCTCCCCTCCCCTGTCTTGAACGTTGCTAGACTATGCCTCCCACTGGTCGGCTGTACCGGTACACGAGGAGGCAGCCTGTCACATCTTTTCACCGCAACAGCTCGAACTCTGTGGCGAGGAGTAACGCGTGGGAGGCTCACGCTGCCCCCGATACTTCCTGTTTCCGCCGTACCGGCATCACCAAACCGACCTGTAGGAGTCGCTGTCCACAACGTCCAATCCCCACCCACAGGCTTTCCCACCCTCTAACACTTGCCATTTGTGTTAGTATGACGGCCGGCCAAGCCGGTAGCAACGCAGAGAGCTGGGCTCGATACCAGCATCTCCTGCGTTAGTGGCGAGCGCCTTGCCCACTGCGCCACTCAGCCGCCAATATAATACTATTCTGAAGGGGATCTTTGATTACTGGAGTCACTCTGGGAAATTATCAGAGTTCATAGTTTACTCTTCTTTTTATGTTACAACTGGACCACAGACTGAACATTTACATTTAGTCATTTAGCTGACGCTTTTATCTAAAGTGACTTACAAGTTCTGTACAACAGGTCAGCAGGAAGGGTATAACTCTTTCAACTGAGTGACAATGTTAGTCAACCAGTGCTGAAACTTGAGTGCTGCAGTGTTGAGTGCTTGGTAGTAAAGAAGACATGTTAGTATAGTAGGAAGAGTGCATGATAGTACAAGACAGTAAGAAGGCTAGTGTTTAAAAAAATAAATAATAATTTAATTAATTTTAGATATTGATTGAATCATGGCGGTCAGGTGGCGTAGCAGAGATGGCGCTCGTCACCAATGCAGGAGACGCTGGGTTCGAGCCCAGCTCTCGGCGTTGCTACCAGCTAGGCTGGCCGTCCATACTAATACAATTGGCAGTATTAGGGGGTGGGAATCTGGCGTTGTGGACAGCGACGCCTACAGGTCAGGTCTCTGCGCTTGCTCAGCGGGGCAGGACTTGGTGGAGATAGCGTGCCCTCCCACGCGTTACACTCCACCAATGAGTCCTCGCTGCCAAGTGGAAAAAGCGCCACTGGCTTGACGGCGCACGTCTCGGAGGAAGCATGCGTTCGACATCAGGACACCATTGTACTGACTCGTGGGAGAACATGCGTACAACAACCAGGTAGGGGAGGGGGGGAATTGGCACAACGACTAAATTGGGACGGGGAGAAAATCAGAGAAAAAGAAGGTAAAAAATATATATATTGATTGAATAGATCGAATATCTGAATATTCCTATCGACTAGATAGGAACAGAACAACAGAGTCGAGAGCTGAGGTCCAGATCCGGCCACTTTATTGGTACAAAAAAAAGAAAAAAAGGACAGCAAGACAGTCCTGGAGATTCTCCAGACGTTTGATCATGAAGTTCATAAAGCTGAAATGATGTGTTATCAACCCCATCCCCCCTCTCCTATCCCCTCCATCCTTTGATGAGAAAACAAATATACAGTATACTGTACACCCTGGAGTTCACACCATCCCTCTTTCCATCCATTCATCCCTCCCTCCCTCCCTGGCCCATAACTCCTGTTCCCTTCTCCCCCTCTTCTGCTCTTCATCCTTTACTTGGAGCCGGTGGACAGCAGTGCGATGAGTCCAGAGGAGGCACTTATGGATAGGATGTAGTTACTGGAGGACACTGTGTTAAGGCACATATCAGAGGCGAGGTGGCGTTTATCTTGTCAGCACAAAGTAAATACATTGTTAGTTATACTTTATTGATAGACAGCAACAGATTCCAAATGCAAATACCACACTTGAAATTAACTCTAGACCTTTTATCTGCTCCTTGTAAATTAAATAAGGCCCTTAAAAAGGAGGAGGGGCATAAAGAAAATGTTGTACTTCCTACACCGTTCACCTGATTTGGATGTAAATACCGTAAGATTAAAGCTGGAAGTCTGCACTTAAAGCATGTCTTGATGGTTTAATTTCAGGTCCACTGTGATGGTGAGTCAGAATTGTGAAATAATTTCCAAATATGCATCAACCTAACAGTATATATGGGGTGGTATAGTCACAGATTCTTAACCTCTTAAGCCCTAGCCATATTTTCTGAAATGTTGCCTAAACGTACATAGTAAATAGAAGATTGCTCCACTTCCACAAGGTCTATTTGCATGTTCTTGATATCTAGGGACATCTATGGACCTCAGGGAATGTATTCCCAGTGTGAGAGATATTGTGTCTGTTACTATGCTTGAGTAAATTGTAATGGACCAAAGGAGAATATAAATTATTATTAGGTTTTTTCCCCATCCTTGAGCACCTTCTTGAGATCAAGTGTACTAAATATCTAAGAAAATTAACTAAGGGCAGATTATTTACAGGGTTTTTTGTAGATGCAGTACTAAATTTTGCCATATGGACATATGAAATTTGAAATATGAATATAGAATATTAGGCCTATAAATTACCTTATTATGGCCATGTGTGTCATACATCTATGGATCTGGCCAAATCTCCTCTTTCCAATGGCAGAGTTAAATCTGGATTTAGTACCACCAGGCGCCTGTTACAGTCAATCACCTTGAGAATGAAAACATGTCTCCTCTCCATTGGTTATTTCAGTGGTGGGGCTACGCATTGTTTACGGCCGTACCTACATGGACGACTCCCGATAAGGACAGCAGGTGAAAGGATACACGGTGGGGTTGAAGTTCCTGAGCAGGAAGAAGGAGGCAATGATGACGAGGACCAGGAACAGAGTGTTGTTGTAGAAGATGGAGAAGGTGGTGGCCTCGTAGTCTGCAACCTCGTTCTTCTTCCACAGAATCCTAGTGAAGAGAAGACAACCACACACGGTTAGGAATCAAGACATACAACTAAAAAGTAATGTTGTAGATGAGAACCGCTTGTGTTTTTCTTCTTCAGGACCCTGGACAGAGGATGAGTTATTGAATACATTAATAAGAGACTTGGTCGTTGTTTAGAGACTTAGAAATTGCAAAAATAATAAAGGGAGACAGGTCAAGGCTCTATAGTCCGCGGCCTGCTTCAAGTAAAACAGCTCGAGATCCATCGAGCATGTGAATGAATGAATGAAAACTTTATTTAACAGATTGCAGAATGGGTACAATACAGTATGGCTCAATACACACAATTGTTAAGGGGATGCAGACCTGAGAAAGACATTTTGTCTTGTTTCCATCAGGGTCCCCCATTTTCATTTCATATCGACATTTAAGACACTCAACATACATGACATTTATGGCATAGGGACATATAGGTATTTAGTACTGATACATTTGTGACATATACGGTATTCAAATATACAGTACTGTTACTCATAGATCCTGACAGAGTATATACATATGATGGGGAGGAGACTGTTCATTAGGAGGGGGTGGGTGGGTGGGAGATAAATATACATATACGGTGGGGAGAGAATATATACATGCGGTGGGGAGTGAAGGGTGTCAATACCTTCACTGTCTGGTGGAACGGGACTCGTCAATTATGTTGTAGACGGATCTTCATGATCAATATAGGTTTAATAGTGAAACACACTGTACAAAGTACAAATAGATTAAATAAGCTAAGAGGATCATCATGGCCGCTGGGAGAACACTGAGGGAGAGAAGGGGACACCGGGCTTAAGTGTAGAGAAGGGGGGTGGCCATAGCCCCTTGGCTCTCACTTAGGTGTGAGTTAAGCTATTGTTTGGGGCATTCGAAGCTTCAGTGGTAGGCTAATTATCTGTGAATAATCAAAGCTTCGGTAGTAGGCTAATTATCGGTGAATAATCAAAGCTTCAGTAGTAGGCTAATTATCTGTGAATAATCAAAGCTTCAGTAGTAGACTAATTATCTGTGAATAATCAAAGCTTCAGTAGTAGACTAATTATCTGTGAATAATCAAAGCTTCAGTAGTAGGCTAATTATCGGTAGGGATGGAAATCGAAAACCGGTTCCCGTTATCGCTGACAGGTTTTTCCTACAGTTGCGCAATAACGTTAGCATGTAGCCATGGCAGACTATTTGATTCCTTAAGGGCTCGAAATTGCCTGGGTTTTGGTAATATGCTCCCGAAATGCTCCCGCTGTTTGGCTACTTCTATGTGCAGTGAAAACTACTTGAATGCTTTAGAACCTAGTCATTGATTTAGTTCAGGGTGAGCTAAAATTAGCCGCGGAGCTAATGCTACCTAACGTGAGCTAACGCTATTTAATCAAGCTCACAAAGAGAGATAAACAGCTGACAGCGGATAGTACAGGTACAAATACAATAAAACAGCAGGTGGGGGCTGTTGTGTAAACCTTGTACTCTTTAGTTCACATATAATAAGAGACGGAGTGTTTGTTTACAAGTCTGTACACTGTAAGCCAGGAAGTACCGTGGTGGTGCAACATACAAATGTGTCCGTGTAGCAACACAAGCCAATACCTTATAGGACAGGGGCCCGGGGAGGGAGCTCTGTGTGTGTGTGTGTGTGAGACAGAAGTCAGAGGAATAACGACCTGTTATTCAATAGATTAAATTAGTTTAAGAATAAAAAAATAAATACATTTTAAGAGAATCTCAAATACATTATTTTATTTAAGTGTAGGCTATAGTTAATGTTTTATTTTTTACAGTTTTTGTATTTTTCTGACATGGGGGCTCAACAATAAATGACAATCAGAAATGTCAAGTTGCATGTTGTTATTCTAACCAGCTTAGACCCCTACGCTCTGCATCTTCTGGCCGCCTCAGACCTACTCCTATCCAAGCTCCGGGAGGGTCATCAAAGAGAAGTTGCCTATTCTCAGTCCTTGCCCCACAATGGTGGAATGAACTACCCACCCCAGTTAGGACAGCCGAATCACGTCCAATCTTTCGCCGTCGACTAAAGACGCACTTCTTCAACCATTATCTGAATAAAAAAATATATATCTAACCCTAACTACTACCGTACTGTCATGCACTTGTCCTAATAAACTAACCTACACTGTAGCACTCAACACTTTGATGAACATTGTTGCTCAGCTGATAGAGTTGTGCCCTTCCTGATGGCTTGTCGTACAGAACTTGTAAGTCGCTTTGGATAAAAGCGTCAGCTAAATGACTAAATGTAAATGTAGTTCTGTTGCATTTCCAATTTATTTATGTAAATTATAAATTGATCAGGTATCGATAAAGAATCAAATCGATAAGCAGAATCGATAATGGAAACGTATCGATAAAATCCTATCAATTCCCATCCCTAATTATCTGTGAATAATCAAAGCTTCAGTAGGCTAATTATCAGTGAATAATCAAAGCTTCCGTAGTAGGCTAATTATCAGTGAATAATCAAAGCTTCAGTAGTAGGCTAATTATTAGTGAATAATCAAAGCTTCAGTATTAGGCTAATTATCAGTGAATAATCAAAGCTTCAGTAGTAGGCTAATTATCAGTGAATAATCAAAGCTTCAGTAGTAGGCTAATTTATGAGAGCTATGAGGTAGATTTTCTGAAAGTTCTCATGACTATATGTCCTTGTATGATACAAAATATATTTTCAAACAGTTGCTGCATAACCAGGATCTATGGGAAAGCACGCTAGGGACTGGCTGGCTGGACACGGTATGATTGACAGGCTATCTCTTCCAAAGACTTGTAACTCGCCTCTCGTCCTTCTCCTTGCGGGACATCTTGCGGTTGTCAGCCTCGGACAGCTTCCTGGTCACCTCCTTGGAAACGGCATCTTCACGCTTCTGGGCAACTCTGGGGGAAGACAGAGAGAGAACACACGTTAGGGTCATCAAATGCCATATTTATTGTAATGTATAAATAATATAACTGATAGGGCATACAGAGACCCTCACCTGCACCTTTGTTTACACAGTTTCTTTTTCTCATATCTTTATATTTAAATAGTGCTGTCAATAGATACAAAAAACGAACTAATTAATCTCACAATTTTCTGTAATTAATCTAGATAAAAAATAGCATTTTTCTACTTAAAGGATAACTCCAACATTTTGGGAAATTAGCTTATTTAACATCTTCCCTGGAGTTAGACAAGAAGATACATACCTTTTTTGTCTCTGTGCGTGCATTTAGCTTTGGGAACAGACGCTCCGTTAGCATAGCTTAGCTTCATCACTGGAAGTGAGGCAGGACAGTACCCTGACGTTCCCTACAGGTTTGTTGATATTCTCATTCCTTCAAAGGATCTGAACCGATTGAAGTTTATGGATACCATGACTTAAAATCATCTTACCTTGACGATTAAAAGCCTCCCCAATTTAGAAAACAGTAATCCAATGGCTGGTATTGATAATATACTACTAACTACTGGACGCTCGGAGCTAACCGGAGCTAACGCAGAACAGGATGTGTAAAGCAAATATAATGACTTCCTTTCTGGGGGTTTCAAAATAAAAGTGCAACGTTTATAGCAGCGGAAAACGTTTATTTTGTACATTATCTAACGTTAACACGAACCTAAACTAACGTTACAACTAACCTAAAGTTAGTTTAGGTTCGTGTTAACGTTAGATAATGTACAAAATAAACGTTTTCCGCTGCTATAGACGTCGCTCTTTTATTTTGAAACCCCCCAGAAAGGAAGTCATTGCTCTCGTTATCTGCTTGAGTGTCTGGTTAGCTCCGTTAGCGGGCAGTAGTTAGTAGTATATTATCAATACCAGCCATTGGATTACTGTTTTCTAAATTGGAGAGGCTTTAAATCGTCAAGGTAAGAGTATTTTAAGTCATGGTATCCATAAACTTCAATCGGTTCAGATCCTTTGAAGGAATGAGAATATCAACAAACCTGTAGGGAACGTCAGGGTACTGTCCTGCCTCACTTCCAGTGATGAAGCTAAGCTATGCTAACGGAGCGTCTGTTCCCAAAGCTAAATGCACGCACAGAGACAAAAAAGGTATGCATCTTCTTGTCTAACTCCAGGGAAGATGTTAAATAAGCTAATTTCCCAAAATGTTGGAGTTATCCTTTAAGACCGTAGCTTGTAACACATATTTACTTGAGTAAAATCATGGAATTAATGTAAAATTAACACAAAGAAAGTATATTTAGATTCAAAGACCATTTTAATAGCTTTCTTTGAATAGTTTCTCTCCTGTGAAATACAAATGTTCAACAAAACCATCAACATTTTTTTATATCCGCGGCGCTAAGATTGAAGATTTCTCTCCATAGATTAATCTAGATTAATTTATTTTAATGCCTTAAAATAATTTAAATTAATCTCCAAAGTTAAAGCATTAACTTTGACAGCCCTAATTTAAATATATTTATGTCTTTCTACCATTACCCTGTCCATACCTGTACCTCCCCTCCCCCCATGCTGCCTGAAGGGGATTAATAAAGGAATATCTTATCTTAAATGTTTTTTTCTCAGCACAATCCGAGCTGTCATAGTCCAGATAGTTAACCACAAACCAATGCAAAGTCAATCGGGTCAAGCTCCTCCTTATCTCACGAGACAAAACGACATCTAACTTGCCTGCGAATCAGCGTTTCCGTTAGCCGGTAATTACCGGTATTTGTCCGGCAAAATCTCCTGAAGTCCGACATATTTAATTTCTCCGGTCTTAATGTCCGGTGAAAATAATTCCCTGAGTCTAAGCACAATTTGATTATTTGAATTGTATTAAAATAGGCTAAAATTAAATAGCCTATGCGATGAACGAAACGATCATTACATTTGTTTCCTCGTTGCTTCTAATAATGACAACGACGTTGTCAGCGAGAGCTTTAAAAACGTAGGTCTCGGTTCGCTTCATCGGACCAAACGCGAACCAAATATAGGAAGTGATTATTATTATTACTGCTCGCAGCACTCACTGCAAAACAAGCACACTGCATCTAATCTCTCTATCTATCTATCTATCTATCTATCTATCTATCTATCTCTCTCTCTCTCTCTCTCTCTATGTCTGTGCATCTTGGGAAGAAGGAAGAAAAAACGCGGCTTATTATTATTACCGAGGCGCGCGGCTTATTATATTATTAAAACGGCTACTTGTGGGCACTCATAAAAACACCGTGGTCTACAAGTTGTTTAGCGAGAGGATGGTGGTAGGTAATGTGCTTCAATAGAACAATGGATCAATGCCATGTCAAAACTCGGCTCCGCTGATCTGGGCTCCGCAGTACACACACAGACACACACACACGCGCGCGCGCACACACAGGATCGCAGCCACACACATTTCCACTGTCCAATAGACAAGCGCCCTTTTCGACCGCGTGACATTGAGGTGGAGAGAGTAGTCACGCAAACCACGATAATGTTGCAGTCTCTCTGCTTTCTCAGTTCTTCGCTTGATATAATTAATACAAATGTCCAATATAACGGAATTCGTTAGCTCATAAAAATGTGATTATAACAGACTGCTGTTTAGTGTCGGACCGACTGCCACATACGCGGTCTATTTTATTTCAAGTCAGCAGCAGCACGGAGACGGAGTATCGAGGGACTTATTTTATTTGGAATATATTAATGACTGTATACGCAAAAGTAGCCTAGTTTTAAGTAATAATATTATAAATCTACATGCCTTGAGGATGACATGAGCCTGCCTATCAATTGTTTTAAAGCTCAATAAACTATGACCGGAATTAATCTCATTTGTCCGGTAGTTGAAATCTTGCAGGTCACGGAGACCGGCAACAATTTTTTCTAACGGAAACCCTGCTGCGAATACACAGCGTTCTGAAAAGCTAAATGAAACTAATCGTTTTGGCTATAATGTAACCGCAGCCTTAGAGTCAACTAGCTTCTAGGCTCAGTTGTAAACCACAGTGTCAACTGGTCCCTCTTTGCCAGCTCATTGGCTCGTCTTTGGTTTTATTTGACGAATAGTACATTCAAATACAATACAAAGACAAATATTTGTCTTGGACACTAGTAAAACTGGCATGAAGAGTAGATGTGCTAGTGCGTTTGCTCTCAACAGTGGCATTGTTGACATGACCCTTACAAAAAACTAAAAATCCATCAAAATCAGTGTTGTTGCTAATCATTGACACATGCTAGCCTGTAATAATCCCCCCCAGAAAAATCTACTTTGCATTTGATATATTGCAAATATATGCCATCACACACACTGGCATTTAAAGGGTTAGAATTATCAAATTAATATGTGGTGTTATGATCAGGGCTGAAGTTGAATAAAAGATTTATGAAAGAAAAAGTGGTATTTCAACATATAGTAATATTTGTATGGCGTTTTTGAAGAGGACAATTTAGTCCCTTATGGTAAGAGTGAATGTTTTTTTCAATCTGACATTAGAAAAAAACTGAAAATCCATAAAAATCAGTGTTGTTGCTAATCATACATGCTAGCCTGTTTTTTAACAATAATTTGTGATGCCATCACAAACACTGGCATGGAAATTAAGTCTTTGTAACAAAAGATTTCCTGGTGGGGGACCACCAGACCCCCGCTTAAAAAGTGGCCTGACTGGGGCTATATTTCGCACTATATTTCCTGGCCTGAATGATTTCCCCAGTCCGGCCCTGGTTAAAAGCCTCCAATGCTTATTAGTGTGTGTGCGTTTGAACGTTTGCATGTTTCAACCATACATTTCCATTTATAAAAAAATTCAATATTATACTTTTATACCTCTTATAATAGTGGGGGTTGCGGCTCTCTGACACGGTTATTTTGGGGGTCGCGGCCTGAAAACTTTGGGAATGACCATTGAAAAATCCTACAATTAAGTCTGTCTCGCTTTTCTCTATCAAAACACTTGTCATACAGGTGTCGCAAAGAAATGTCAAAAGTACTCATAGTTGCACAAGAGTTTCAGACAGACAAACGCTAGGGTTTGCGTTGCTAATAAACATTTTAAATACTTTTTATAAACTGGGCAACACAGCTTTATTTCTGGCGATTCCGGTGATCACAGCGCAGGCGCATCAGGCACCCAAAGCCGGAAATAATGAAGCCGCTTTGAGCCGTGTTGCCCAGTTTATAAAAATTATTAAAATATTTATTAGCAACGCCAAGCTTTCAAACCCTAGCGTTTGTCTGTCCAAAACCCTCGTGCAACTGTGAGACAGACTTAATAGTAGGATTTTTCAATGGTCGTATAAGGGACGGTGTATTCACTCGGTGCATCACACTCAAACTTGTGATGTAATCAGGTGCATACTGTATGTATAGAGTCTGGAGTTGCTCCATTGACAATGAATGGGAGACTGATATTGTGAACACACAGAATGTTTGTTTTTGAGTTTTTTGCCCAAATGAGCTTCATTCTATAGTGTTCTCAGTTCTGAAACAGAAAATGTACCCATAATGATCAGAATATTCCCCCTGGGTGCTCTCAGTGTCACCTAAAACATTGTCCCAATGCATTGTCTATGGAGCAGCTTCAGACTTTACACTTGTTTTAGCACTAGTTTCTTATGAGAGAGTTTTGTCCATGTTAATTTATATTTTGGACTCTCTTAGACCAAAATGAATAACATGTATGAATTATTAAATTGGGCATAGTTCCCCTTTAAATTGGTTGAGGAAATTCTGCATCCACTTGTCTACGTATACAGATGATTACAAAAAGCGATATTACCTTACCTTGTGTGTGTATGTGGGAGGATGTGTTTGTACAGGTGTCAGGTTGTTTCCTTTGTGCTTCAGTGTGTGAGCGTGTTGTCTTTCCACTTACTTGTGTTTGAGGACAAACTTAACGTTCTTGTAGGCGAAGGCAACCAGGTAGGTGCTGACCAGGGTCATCACAGCATACAGAACGGCAGACTGGACCAGGTCCATGTGCCATATCCTCCAGAACAGCCCTGAGTGGATGGAGAGAGAGAGAGGGTTAGAAAAAGTATAATGGTCTGTACTCTTGTCTTATGATTCTCAATGCCTGCAAACCAGCAGGTCAAGAGTCTACTTGATGTCCTGATGTGGCTAAATGCATCATGTACACATTAGCACAACTCCATTCAATAATAAGACCCGTCGATTATTGTTCGTGTGCTGTGTTGCTGTAAATTCATTATTGGGACGTTTACAAGTAAATCATTTAGCAAAGCATGAACTGTCATTTTCTGTAAGGAATAATGCTAGCTATCCACAGCTAGCATGTAGCTAGCTAAGGACTAGTCTATCTAGTCTTGTCAACTCACAAATAGGGATGGCAGATACGATGAGCGCATTGCCGTAGAACAGAGCGGTAGACTTCGCCGAGAGGTTTCTGCTGAAGTCCTGCAGGAGGAGATCTTCTTCTGACTGCTGTTTGCTGCTGCCTTTTGGTGCCATGATGGTTCCTGTCTCTGGCTCTGCGCTGGAAGAAGACTGACACGTAGGAACTGAGAGGGTTTCAGAAGGAGAACGACTCGTCAGCACAAACACGGAAGCGGTTTCGCTGTGGACCGGAAACGGCCCTCTTATTCGGTGGTGGTGGAATTAGAAAAGAGCATGAGCCACTGCCACCTACCGCAAGGACTGCTCAAATGTTTGAGCACGCAGTGCGGATTTTGTCCAGTAGAGGCCACTCTCAAACGCACAATCATGAATGAATGAATGAATGAATGAATGAATGAATGATTGAATGAATGAATGAATGAATGAATGAATGAATGAATGAATGAATGAATGAAAACGTTATTTAACAGATTGCAGAATGAGTATGTCGTGGAATATATTAGTACAATACAGTACAGCTCAATACACACAATTGTTAAGGGGATGCAGACCAGAGAAAGACTTTCGTCTTGTTTACATCAGGGTCCCCCATTTTCAATTCATAGTGACATTTGACATACACAACATACATGACATTTATGGCATAGGGACTGATTGATTGATTGAAAACTTTATTAACAGATTGCAGAATGGGTACAATACAGTACAGCTCAATACACACAATTGTTAAGGGGATGCAGACCAGAGAAAGACTTTCGTCTTGTTTACATCAGGGTCCCCCATTTTCAATTCATAGGTGCTCTTTAAGAGCGGTTTTGAATGTGGGTAGGGATTCACATCTTTTTACGGCTGTGGGTAGGGCGTTCCACATTGATGCAGCATAATTGTGAAATGTGTTTAGTCCCTTGTTTGTGCTGAATCTGGGTTGCACATGATTTGTGGAACTCCCTTTGGTGTTGTGGGCGTGGTATTCACTGACCTTTGGGAAGTATTTCGACATGTACACCTGTGTGGTGTAGTGTATCTTGTAGACCAGGCCCATTGCAAGTTGCTGTACTCTGTCGTCTACTCTAAGCCATCCTAGGTTGTCAAATTGGGCAGGGGTGAGGTGGGTTTTGGGGGTAAGGTCAAGCAGTAGTCTGACCAGTTTGTTTTGTGATGTTTGTAATCTTGTTTTTAGCGCCTTTGAGGTGCTTTGGTACCATGAGGTGCAAGCATAGTCGTAGTACCCTTGAATTAGTGCTCCTGCCAGAGTCTTCAGGGTATTCTTGTTTACCAGAGAGGAGATCCGGTAGAATAATCTAGTTCGTTGGTTGACTTTTTTGATGATATACACATTGTAATTAGGCTTGCCTAGTCTTTTTTATGTATATAATATATAATATATGTTTTACCTTGAAACAGTAGTACATATTTTGGGTATAGATCATTCTGAATGAAATAGCACCTTGACACTACAAAAAAAAAGAACATCAAAAAGATGTCGCCTCATACCAGTGTTGTAGTATTGATTGATTGAACATTTTATTAACAGATTGCAGAATGGGTACAATACAGTACGGCTCAATACAAACAATTGTTAAGGGGATGCAGACCAGAGAAACACCTTCGTCTTGTTTACATCAGGGTCCCCCATTTTCAATTCATCATAAGGACTCGGTCCGAGTCCGGTGACTCGGACTCTGACTTGTTAATTGATAAATACAGTTATTTTATTATTTATTTTTTTGTAATAGGCCCTAATCATTTGGCATAAGCAATTGATGGCTAGTGCATTTGTTTAGCTATTGTGTCACAAAGTCTTTGAAATGGTGACCGCTGTGTCATTTTTGTTTAATGTGTAGACCTTTTTTTATTTGTATGTCAGCTCTTTGACTGCCCAAGTGGAGGTGACTCAACCTTGATGACTTGGACTCAGACTCGGACTAGGGTCATGGGGACTCTCGACTCGGACTCGACTCCGGCTCTTCTTTGGTGACTCAGACTTGGACTCTGACTCGAACACTGGGGACTCGAGACTCGACTCGG
>NC_140165.1:116350550-116353050 GCF_963971535.1 Notolepis coatsorum
GATAAATGATTAAGCGTGGCGCGATGTGAAAGGCAGTGGGGCACAGCTCTGCACTCGGGAGATGTGGCGCGACAATGAGAAGCATTTTGGATAAAAGTATTCTGTACTTCTGTATGACAACAATGTATGCATGCCTTTCAAATGTGAAATTATTAAGCGTGGCGCGATGTGAAAGGCAGTGGGGCACAGCTCTGCACTCTGGAGATGTGGCGCGACAATGAGAAGCATTTTGGATAAAAGTATTCTGTACTTCTGTATGACAACAATGTATGTCTTTCAAATGTTAAATGATAAATGATTAAGCGTGGCGCGATGTGAAAGGCAGTGGGGCACAGCTCTGCACTCGGGAGATGTGGCGCGACAATGAGAAGCATTTTGGATAAAAGTATTCTGTACTTCTGTATGACAACAATGTATGCCTTTCAAATATTAAATGATAAATGATTAAGCGTGGCGCGATGTGAAAGGCAGTGGGGCGAGTGATTAAACAGCTCTGCACTCAAAAAAAAAATGTGGCGCGACAATTGCTGCTGCTGCACTGGCGTTGAAGTGGGGAAGCGGCAGTGAAACACAGCAGCCTCTGCGTTTTGCCGCGGGGCGTGGCCGCGGCGTGTCACGTGGCCGTCACGGCCAATCAGGGCAACCCCGGAAATAGTATCCGTTGCTGAAGCGGTACACGCGTCTCGGACACTCGTCACATTCATCCGCCCTTACCCAGCCACACAGGTAGACCTGGTTCCTTACCCAGCCTACATAGACCTGCTTCCTTACCCAGCCTATACACAGGTAGACCTGGTTCCTTACCCAGCCTACACACAGGTAGACCCACCTCCTGCATTAAAGGGGAACTATCTTATAAATTGCCTTTTTGAGTGTTTAGCATTGTTTCCTAGCTATGTGAACTTATATTAATATGATCTATGTCTCAAAATTCTCATATTGGCGCATTCTTCCAATTCTCCTCTCACAATATTCACCCTCACTGAACTGAGTCGTTTGAAAATGTGCCTATATGTGATGTCATATAGTCACTGCTGCATGTTAATGTGGCTCCTCAGGCACCTGCACCTGCACCCCAGTCCACATCATCTCAAAACAGCTCGAAATCTTGAGGTAGAAAAATGCTGTTTTTGAGGACTTGATTAGAAATACAAAACAATGAACAGGAATTGTGTAAAAGTGCCCAAATAGTGAAAGAAATAGTAAAATAGTTCCCCTTTAACTCACACATTACTTCCTTTCCTAAGCGACAGACCTTTTCAGTGTTTGAAGACAGTAACACGCCTTCACGCAACACGGCCCTGCTCCCAAGTAGCCCACCCCCTAACTCTTTTCTTTTAAGCCACAGATCCCGTTGTTTTTGTTTTTGTTCATTTCCTTGTTACTGTTTCATCGAATTGGAGAGCACCTTGCTTCCTTTTTTTTATCTTATTTGTTTTATTTATCCTGTTGTTACTATACACATATATTCATTTTTTTACCCTTTTTTATATAGCTTCTCTCTCCTTGTACAGTGTCCTTGAGTCTGAGAAAGGCGCTTCTCTCTTTAAATCCAATTTATTATTATTATTATTATTATTATTATTATTATTATTATTATTATTATTATTATTATTATTATTATTATTATTATTATTATTATTATTATTATTATTATTATTATTATTATTATTATTATTATTATTATTATTATTAACACACTGGGTACAGATGCTTCCTCTGGTCCTTGGGACCAGCAGGTATGATGGGCACTCTGGACCTGACTGTCCTGTATATGCATTGTTGCTGTCTAATGTCTCACAGCTTCTATCTATGCACTGACTGCACCAGATGGTTTCTTTAGAAACATGTCAGACTTTGAAGTCATTCAATCAGTCTCTATGTTACAGTACATGTGGGAAAGGGGTGATGTTTTTGGTGAATACAGTGATTGAAACAGATTAGATCAACCATCAAGTGTTCGCTGTATTCCAGCAAGTGCTGCAAATTAAGTCTGTTGATTAAAGAGACTGTTCCAGGGGTTCTCAAACTTTTTTATAGCACAAGCCCATTTTATTTAGGATTATTTTTGGTGACCCCACACTTAATTAATGTATCGCGTAATTTCAATGTGGAATTAAGGAATATCCAAATAAAAGCACACGTTGTTGAACTTGATCATGCATATTTATTAGAACGTTTTATTACAGCACTATGTTATCAATAGACATTTATAAAAATAGGCATATTTAGCAAAAATATGTTGCCAGAACATTAAAAAATATATATTTACTTGCCAATGTGCCTACTCTCTCAAGCTTCACCCTCTTTTCTCTACACTTGGGATCATTTAGATTCTGATTAGTGGATTGACCTGTCTCAAACCCTGCCCTCTTTTCTTGATCCTCCAATCACAATGTGTTGCTTCCCTTGCACAAGCAACGGGTGTGATTGGAGGATCAAGAAAAGGGGGCGGGGTTTGAGAGAGGTCAGTTAGGCCTTCCTCAAGTGCAGGACATAG
>NC_140165.1:116358050-116445782 GCF_963971535.1 Notolepis coatsorum
CTATTTCATCGGTCCAGGTTCAGCGCCCCCGGGGACGAATCAGCGGGGGACGGGGACGTGGGGGAGCGTTCACACTCAGATGGACACACCCTTTTCTGGTTCGACCCAGCGCTGATTCGACCCCGAATGGTGAGTGAGAAAGGCCCCTTAGACCCTCACCCCAGGCACAGCTCAGTCCCAAAACAAACGCTTACATAATTCTTTCTAGTCCTCCTATCCATCCCCAAGTGGGCTCAGTGAACGGGCCTCAGGTTCTTTTTTAATAAAGGGCAAATGATAAGACTGTTCCTATAAATAGATAGTATCAGTGCACTGATAGCCAGCTGTTGGCCAAAAACCAGAGTCTAGCTGGTCTGTATCCAGTTCCATCCACTTGTGCTGAGCTAGGCTATAGCTTGCAGTCGGATAGCTTTCTACTGAACGCACAGAGAGGACATTGGTATCTATCTTCTTGCCTGACTCTGGGGAAGACGCTAAGCACACATCCCATAATGCTGCTGTGTTCCTTTAACACACAGTATAACAGCTTTATCCGACTGCAGGGTCTCTGTGGTGTCTACTGTCTGCACTGAATATCTTTCAAACCTGGACTCTAGCAAGGAAGTGCTAGCCTATATAAAATGTGTAAACGTACATCCTAAAATAATCCTGAACCTGTGTGTGCTTGTGTGTGTGTGTGCTTGTGTGTGCTTGTGTGTGTGTGTGTGTGTGTGTGTGTGTGTGTGTGTGTGTGTGTGTGTGTGTGTGTGTGTGTGTGTGTGTGTGTGTGTGTGTGTGTGTGTGTGTGTGTGTGTGTGTGTGTAGGTGTGTGTGTGTGTGTGTGTGTGTGTGTGTAGGTGTGTGTGTGTGTGTGTGTCAGAGGAGCAGTGCTTCACCAAAAAACAGACAAACAAAAAACATAACACACATAGTACATAAAACATCTTTTTTAGATACCAACATTTCATTGGAATGACTATTTCCTCTGTGAATAATACCATATCGTGCAAAACAGCGCCCCTTTCAGGTGACACAGGGGAATATTCTGTTTCATTAAGCCAATGTTACGAATGAATAGAATAGAATAGAATAGAATAGAATAGAATAGAATAGAATAGAATAGAATAGAAATACTTTTATTATCCAGAGGGCAATTTGACACTGCAAATCGCTCAACATTAAACATGTAGACAGAACAGGTCACAAATGCCTAAGAAATGCGAGTCGAAATAGTACCTTATACGTTGTTGATTGGACAGTTATGGTTGTAGCATTTCCCAGCGGGACTTTACTTCAGACAAAATGAACTCCTTGAGACTGATGGCCATGGTGCGGTATGCCAACCATTTATTGACACAAGTTCACCATTAGACGCCGTAAGAGCTGAAAGTGGAAACAGACATACAGTCATTCGTTTATCCAAACCACGTTTCCATTGAAAGGTGTAGCACTGGCTAGCATCTTAGCTAGTTCAGCTCAATACATAAAATATGAAGATTGCCAATATAACACAAATAACACAATCCATAAATAAACACATACCTCTTCGCCTTCCAGCTAGGTGCTAAACAAGGTAAAAGGGGGGGTTTCCTTCACAAACAGTTATATAAATGAGAGATATCCGTTATTTACGTTAGTACTCTCTCTCGTCCACCATTTCTCTGAACCTGAAAAGGTAACCGGATATCGTTGTTACGCAAGAGTATCCACAGCGCGAGGGGAACCACCAGTATTTTCAAAATAAAAGACAGCTAAAACAATTCCACGTAAAATCAAGTCTAACGTTATAAACAGAGGAATTTGGTTCTTTACAATGGTTTATGACGTGTTTTAATGCACGCCTAGTGAAACACTGTTTCACCTATTCATTTGAATCAGGCTCGTGCTTTCGAATGATGCACGTTCTCGACTGAACATGATTGACACCCCTTCCAGCCATTCAGAGAACACCAGTTCCTATCCAATGCTTCCTAGTGTAGCATCCTGAATATTCTGCTATTTATTCAGAAGTGCTGACTTAACCTGTTACTTCCCCTGTGTGCACAAAGACATGATAAACAGTGTTCCTCTTTGATATCTCGCCCGGACTAATAATGCAAGGTGCTCTTCTTCCTCCGGCTTCGATATGGACCATTAACGTGACATTGAAGCATCTTTCTTCCTGCCTTGAGTGTCCTATAGTGGGACCAGTTTGCGGTCGCCAGCAGGGGGCGGTGGTGGCAGGCGGAGCGGAGGAGAAAGGAGCAGCGAGTGAGAGATGGTTACCTGGAGGGCGGAACAGAAGGAAGTCCTCTTCGACAGTGAACTCGAACGTGAGCGGACGTGTGCTCTCGAAGAGCCCCGTTGAAGAGCAACGGGAGATAACAAGTAACTTTGCTATAACACGGGTTATCCTAGAAGTACAAGCGATAGAGAAGTGTGTGAATAAGTGAAACGGAAAGAAGAACCAACTTCAGTAAATAACGTGTTATCCTAGAAGTTGAAGCGGTATATTAGCTTGCTGCTAACGGCTATAGTGACTCTGAGTATACCACAAGGCGAGCGTCGCTGAAGACCGGTGGTGCATACAGCCACGTTGCGTTAGCAGTACAGGCGATACCAGGAGGGTCCACCAAGACCCACAGTTTAGCTGTGTTTAAGGTAGCAAACAGTTTAGAGCGCGCCAGCTCGTTCAGCAGCCCCGCAGTGGACGTCTCGTCGACGCAGCCGAGGACACCTCTTCTTCCAGCAGAGGTCGCCACAACACAGCACGCTCCTCCAGTTCAGCCACTGCCCCTGCTGCCTACCCCAGCCCGCTGGCTGTTCTCGCGGGATCGCCCGACGACCATCTTGTCACCCGGACGAGGGGTGGTGAGAGTGGACCCGCCATCTTGGTTAAGTACAGCGGTACTTCGTGTGCCAAAACAATATTCATTTGAAGCGAACGCTAGCAACCAGCGTCTAGGGGTACCCCAACCATTATAAGCCGGATTTAGCTTAGGTCTTTTATTTGGTAACGTGGGCCCACATGTAATTTATTTTTGTACTGTAATAATATTGTGATGTTCTTGAATTCCCATTGAACTCCTTAATATGTGCCTGGGTCTTCCCCTACTCAAAGCGGGGCTCTTGAATTAATGTACTGAGCACTAGGTGCCTATTGTGGGAATAGCGTTCCCCTGTATTGTGAGTGAGAGCACCCGGTGCCTAATGTGATTATACTGCATATGAACCACATGAAGTTATAATCTGTAATTGCTACTTGACCCGGCCTTATATAAAGGAGACGTAGATGGGAGCACGGTGTGTGTGTCTATTACTGAGCCTTGTTCTAACCTTTGTTGACCGGGTAAATATATGACTATCAGCATTACTATTTAACCCTTCCCACCCTATTCGTATCACATGGTTAAAGGTCTCTACAGGTTGTCGAGGAAGGGTACTGCTTTGGGGGAGCGCAATATCTTTAGTTAACTAACAGTCACCAGGCGTGGGAGGGCTAACGGAGGTACTGGGGGAAGTGAGAGTGTGTGGGAAGCTACTGCTGACCGCCCTGGAAGGCGAGGAGGACCAGAGTACCACCCCCCAGGTTAGTAAATCCTGGGCCCCATCTGCTCCTGCTGCCCGCCCTCCAGTTCGACGTTCCGGGCCCAAAGACGGGGGTTCAGATAGATTAGAATTTACTGCATCCGGCTACCAGGTGGCCGTGTACAACCACTCCCATAAAGCAGGGATAATCCACCCTGCTACACTAGCCTGTACACTTCAGTGTAACGGTACTGTAGGCTAGGCTAATGCTAGTTGTTGTAGCTAGCTTCACCTTCACGTGAAAATGAAACTTTGAGCCAAGATTATAGGACCGATTAGGACCTGCGCGGGTACAATACAGTACGGCTCAATACACACAATTGTTAAGGGGATGCAGACCAGAGAAAGACTTTCGTCTTGTTTACATCAGGGTCCCCCATTTTCAATTTATAATGAATTGTAAGTAAGGGTGCAATTAGCACCGTGCAATCCATTCTTTGTGGATCCCGCCCTTAGTGTCCACGGAGCAGTCTTACTATGGATGGTATAGGACTGTTGTGCATCTGATCTCCCTCAGTTATCCACTCTGCCTATGCTGGTGGAGCTGGCTTCAGAACCCAGTGGCAGCTTGGGTCTGGCAGGCCTCTGAGTATGATCTGTAATCACAACCAGTAATGGAAGAAGTACACAGTTCCTTTACTTAAGTAAAAGTAGAAATACTCAGATAAAATAGTACTCTGGGGAAGGTCCTCCATTCAAAAGTATTTGCTATTGAATGTACTTAAATATCTAACGTAAAAGTACACATTGTACATGACATGTGTGTATTCCAGTGCTTGGGAGTGTTTAACCCTCGATCCATTGACCTCTAAAGGTTATGTTAAAGTGGTATGGGGTCCAGGGCCCTATTCCCCGTACCTGGTTCAACTAAGTCGATCAAGATGTCATTATCCAGATTCAGTTAACCCGATGTTTGAAGCCGGGATTTTCCTGTTCCTCGAAGGTGGATTCAGTCTCGTTAACTCAAACCAGACTTGAGACCCAGGATAAGTGCGCGCGGCCGCTCCAGTTGAAAAGCCAGCACGTATCGATAGCAGAGATCCTGATTCTCTAGCGGCATTGATTGATTAATTGATTTAAAACTTTATTAACATATTGCAGTACGGCTCAATCGCCTCGCCGACAAGTTAAATGCGTTATCTATAGGCTAATTTTAAGTCCCTCATTACCTCAATCAATCAGATTATATTTCTTTAAACTTGCCTGCTGGATTGAATAATCAAATGAGATCTTGCTAGCGAAAATAATTAGTTAAACTGTTATACAGAATAACGATACGGCTCTCTTACCCATTGATTGACGTATGGTCGATCTTTTACTTATCTCCACTGTGGTGTAACGGGTTCTTCTTTTGACTTTCACGCAGACGACCGGGGTTCGAAACCTAGTCTTTTCCTTCTTTTTGCGATGTAGGAATAATTCAATTTGGTGCACGTTGAGAGCTATATAAAGAATGACATCCTCAATGCATGTAGATTTATAATATTTTAACTTAAAACTAGGCTACTTTGGCGTATAATCATTAATATTATATTCCAAAACATTATATTGGAAACACGGGGTTTCGAACACCGGTCGCCGGGTTGCCAGGATTGAGCACTACCGCTGCGCCACTGTGCCAGATGGGATAAATTCATTGTTTATACATTAATGAACGAGAGACCCGTGTTTAGAATATTCTTTATTTTGAATGATGTTTTATCTCTTTATTCTCATTCATTAATGTGACGTCAACGGCTCATTCAATTTCTCAAATCCGTCAAACAGTGCATCTCATCAGACATCTTAATCCCAGTTACAATTAAAATAACCACATAATGTGTACATCGCACCGAGCGAGCGCCACGGTATATAACGTGCATTATTTAGGACAAAGTGAATTTAGTATCAGCATTTTGGGTCTATTTTACATTTCAAAAGCCCCCTCTGGAAGAATGGAGCACAAAAACGTAATTCAGAATGGTATAATGCAGATCGTAGACTGTGGGAATAATTTCAGGAAACGGGCTGTCATTTCTTTGCGGGGGCGTGGCGATGGTTCATCCGGCTAACTTGAACTTAAACCCTGCTCTCGACCAGGCTCAAACTTTTTGATCTGTTGTCATGGTGATTTAGACAATCCAGCTTCGGGGAACAGGAAGGTCCGGCTTAAGTCAGACTTGACCGAAAGTTATCCGGCTAACTCAGTTATCCAGGTACGGGGAACGGGACCCAGTTCTGCTGCTCTGATTAAAGGTTATATATCGTATAGCTTACGCTCTGCGCTCTTAGTGGAACTATCCCTTTATCCAATCTAGCACTGAATAATTTTTCTCCACATGTACACACCCATCCGCCTGGCCACATCCACATCCGCTCCTCTACATAAGCGGGGTCGTGGCCATACTAACAGCTCCTTCCTTATTTTCACCACCGACAAGTGTCTGTATACACCACTTGAGTTTAGTGCCAAAATAGTTGTTGGAAAGGAGCTACGTTGGAGAACAGGAGCTGCGTTGACATTATATCTTTGTTTTCTCTCTCACAATTTTTTGAGGAAATACAGCGATAATGTCTTCGCCACCGGAGTGTCTAGAAGATGATGATCATTCTGACTTCCACCAGTGCTTCGTATTAGGGGCTCGGGCGCCAGGTGTGTCGGTTGTGGGGGGAATGACTACACAGCTTACGAAGGTCGGCTCCAGGCTGGGATCCTTTTCGCTGCCACTTAGCGGCATGGAGGGGGTTCTAGTTTGATGCCCCATGTTAACATTAGCTCCTCCTCAAGTAAGAGCTTTGTTTTCCTGGAACCGTGATTCAGAATCTGCGGTTCAATTCCCCGGGTCTCTGGACAAACGGATACCCACTGTCGCCGTGCTGGCCCAGATTTTCAAGATGAAAAGCACCCGGTGCGAGGGAGGTGAGCTTGGTGTTCGTTATGAAAATATCTCCATGCTCAAGTCGGCTATAGTCCACGAGGGACTGGTTGCAGACACCGCTGTGTTCTGAAGAGGGATGTGTGTTGCCTTTTTTCCCTTTTTTTCTTCGGATGAGAAGAGGAAAAGACAGCGGCTGTCTGAAGTGTTGGCCTGTATTGCTTTTCTCACATTGTGCAGTTTTCAGTGGTAGCCGCTTAGCTTGCTCTGCGTGAGCTAGTGGCTAGCCTACAACTGGTGCAGAACGCAGCCGCGCGCCTCCTCACCAAAACAAAAAAACATGAACATATCAGCCCAGTTTTGGCCTCACTCCACTGGCTGCCTGTCCGCTTTAGGATCGATTTTAAATTAGCCCTAAATGTTTTTAAATCACTAAATGGCACGGCTCCTCCCTATCTGTCCGAACTCCTGCACCGCCACACCCCCCACCGATCCCTCAGATCAGCTGACCAGCTGCTACTGGTGGTGCCTAGAACTAGGCTCAAGACTAGGGGAGACAGAGCTTTCTCCAACGCAGCGCCTGGACTGTGGAACAGCCTCCCCCTCAGCGTACGGACCGCCCAGACCGTGCAGGCTTTTAAATCACTTTTAAAAACCTACCTGTTCTCCTTGGCCTTCCCCCCCACTTAATCACCACTAGACCCCTGGCCATTCTTTTTTTTTGAAATTTTTTATTTTACGAGTGGGCAATGGCCACTAGATAAATGCTTTGGTACACATCAGGTAACATAGAGTGAACAGAAGTTGGAGAGGAAAGAGGGGGGAAAGAGAGAAAGAGGGAAGGGGTGGAGGTGACAAAAAGAGAGGAGAGAAGAGGAAAACATAAAAGATAAAATAAAAGACAAACAAAAATAAGACTAAATAATAAAAACAAGGACAAAATCAAATTTAAATTAAGATACAAAAAAAAGGGGGGGGGGACATCACATAGGGTCAGACATAAGACAGAACATAAAACAATAATACAATATATCAGACAGGCTAGCGGCTGTTCCTGGGGAGGATCCTTTACATTAGATCGTTATTACTTTTAGCAGAAGTCAGATCGTGTGTGTTTGACATATTCTGTCCATTTCGACCAGATCCGGTAGAACTTCTCCTGCTGAATTTGTATTGAAAATTACATCTTTTCCATTATGTAGATGTCATGAGTTACGTCTATCCAATCATCTACTGTAGGTGCCTCTGGTTTTAACCATCTTCTTGTGATAGCTTTCTTGCTTGCTATCAGAAGTATCATTATACATTTTTTGTCGTTGAAGTCCCATTTTTCATAGGGAATATTTCCTAGGGGGTGTCAAATTTGAAGGGGATGTCAATCTCAAAAATTGCTTCTAGGTTCTTGTGTATCTCTTGCCAGTATGTTACCAGGGTTTGGCATTCCCAGAATATATGTGAATGATTGGCTTCGTTTAGCCCACAGGATCGCCAGCATTTTTCCCCGGTCGCCTGATGTTTTTTTTGCCATGGGGTGATAAAAAACCTTACTAGGTTCTTCCAGCCAAATTCCCTCCAGTTGTTTGAGCCTGTTGTTTCCCATTGTTGTGTACATAATCTGTCCCATACCTCTCCTGAGATTGACATATTGCGTTCTTTTTCCCATTTCTCCTTTATGTACATTGTGTTAGTTGATTTCAATTTGGCCTGGCAGAGTCCTCCGTATATTCTGGAGACGATCCTATTACATTTTGATGATTTGACTGCTGATGTAAACACTTCCATGATTTCTTGTTCTCCCGTTCCTATTTCTCCCACTAAATTTTGATTGAAGTAATGTCGTACCTGCAGGTATCTAAAGAAATCTTTTTGCTCCAGTCCGTGTCTTCTGTGTAGTGATTCGAAGCTCTGAAACACCCCTTTGTGGACAAAAGTAAAATAATTTGTTAGGCCTTTATCTGTCCATACTTTGAATCTGCCATCTGATTTATTGGGGGGGAAATTGGAATCGAATGCACACCATCTCCTCAACATTCTGAGAGGACCCTTCACTCCACACAGCTTGATCGTGTCCTGCCAGATTCTCAGTGCTACATTAATCCAGGGGTTGTTTTTTTCTTTCATGTTGTCTAATAATTTGTTATCTGCCATTATTGCTGCTAGTGGGACCCCGTCTGTCATTTCGCTTTCAATTGTCTTCCATCTTGCTGAGTACAATGGGGCGCACCAGCAAACTATTGGCCTCAGTTGGGCTGCATAGAAGTAGTCCCGTAAGCAGGGTAGGTTTATTCCCCCTTTTTCTTTTCTTGTCTGTAGCGTTTTGTATCTGATTCTGGGTTTTTTCCCCTGCCAGTGGAATCTTGATATTAGTCTATCCCATTCCATGAATTGCTTAGTGGGTATCTCCACTGGGAGTGTCTGGAACAGGTATAGTAGTCTTGGTAAAATGTTCATCTTTATTGAGTCCACCCTGGAGGTTAAACTTAGGAAGGGGATGAGGCTCCATCTTAATATGTCTGACTTTAGTTTTTCATTTAAAGGGCCGTAGTTGAGATCAAATATTTTTGAGATATCCCTTGGCAGGTTCACACCCAGGTATTTTAGTGAGTCTACATCCCATTTCAGATTATATTTCCCTCTAATATGGTTGGGAGGGTTGTAGTTGAACGTAAGAATTTGAGTCTTCAGGATATTTAATTTATAACCTGAAAGCGTCCCATATACTTCTAGTACGTTCATTAGTTTTGGTATTGTCTGTGTGGGTTGCGTTAGGTACACCATGACATCATCTGCAAAAAGGCTTAGTTTATGTTCTCCGTCTGCCATGCCCACTCCTTTTATGTCAAAATGTTGTCGTATCCATTGGCTCAGTGGTTCTATAAAAAGCGCAAACAGTCCTGGAGAAGCCGGACAACCCTGTCTAGGTCCGCGTTCTAGGGTGAAGGATTCAGATAGGTCCCCATTAATTTTGATCCTTGCAGTTGGTTTGTCGTATAGGGCTTGAAAGGTTGCTATTATGGACTCATGAAAGCCAAATTTCTCTAATACCTTATATAAGAAGGACCACCTTACCGAGTCGAATGCTTTCTCTGCATCTAAACTTATTAGGGCTGCCTCTATTCCCGTTTGGTTGATGTGTCTAATAATGTGTAATGATCTTCTGATGTTGTCTTGTGTCAGCCTCTGTCGAATGAATCTTGTATCCGGCGCAGTCATGAGCAGTCGCATTACTGAGAGCTCTCGCCAAAGAACCAAAACAACAAGGTTTTGTGCACATTTTCTCCTCCTGCTAATATGGATTATGGACTCATACCTCAATTCATCAATGAATCAACATCAAACAGAAGTGGAGAGAAGTGAAAACGGATTAAACGAGACCCACATTGACTTCTACCTTCTCAATGGCTCGGAAAATAAACACCTAGACGTTGGAACGGCGGCTATACACACGTTACTAACAGCGAGCCCGGTACGTAAAAACGTACCCCCGACTGGCAGATTGGACCGTAGGACCATTGTTGTGAAGGATCAGATTAAACCGAATATATATATTTATTTATGGATATATATTTAATAGTATTTGTATATCGTTTGATATCCCTTGTATATTCCTTGTACATATACACGGAATATCCCTTTATTCTACTACAGCCCATAATAGTTCATTCTCTTATTGGACAAAAGGAGCAGGCGCCAGGGACAAGCCCCTGGCGTTCAAGTTCAAAGGTACCGACGAGACATGCCCTTACTAGCCTCAGCTCCGCGCAGGAATACGGCTACCAAAAGCAGAACGGCACTACTTGTCCACCGTGCATATAAATATGGCGCAAGAAATGTAGAATTCCTCTTAGTCCTTTACCCTTCTACCCAACTAAGTAACAAGACGTGAAGCCTCACCCCACGATACCGCGTGCGGTGTAGTACGGCCTGTTTGGCCTTAGAATAGCAGTGAGACCTCGTGCGAATTAATAGCTGAATTGCCAGAGTTTGGCACCGTATTTCTATTAAGTAATAATAGTCTATTATGTATGGTGCATCGTTCGGTTAGAGTTCTAAAGTGAGCAGCACCCCCATCGTTTCCTCGCGTTATCTAGAGTCTTAACCAGGTTGGGCAGACCACGCGTGGTGCTTTCATCCGAGGAGTTCTAGGCGAGGACGAGTGGACCTGCACATTGGATTACCTACCCCGACGACTGCTGAGCCCTATACGGCATGGAATATCTATTTGCTTTGGTGCTTTGATTTGTGGAGCGGATAATCGCCAACACCGGTGAGTGTTGGATTTACCCCGAGAGGAGCCAAGGTGAGACGGCGCTCAGACCAGACTGAGGTCGCCTCGCTTCTTCTTCGTTGTGGACCTAAAGCTACAGCTACAGCTATCGTCTACAAGAGAGCCCAAGTGTATTCATCTGCGGATCAAGGTTCTACGGGCACTGTGTTCTGTACCTGGACTCTCCCTAGAAATCGTTGACCAGACGGGATACAGCCGACGGCTCTCCTACCCCCCCTACTGGCTTACAACCGGCGGGACCCCTTCAGTATATTATCCAGCTATAATCATTAAGTGACCATTGCTATAATTCCCTAAGAGCCAGGTTGTATACTTGCTTCCTGTGTAACCAGAGATTGGACATTCAGTGTTGATTTGCCTACGAATACTCATTTGCCTTACAAGTGCATTCAAATCATAAATGTAATAAGTAACTATTATATGTACCCTTTGCTATATATTAAATATTTGACTATTACCTTTGTGTGGACCTGATTTCATATGTGGGAAAGTGTTCATCATACTTAGATATCGTGTACTGTATGGCCAGTAATTAAAGTACATAAAGCGGTAGTGGTTTAATGATACCATACTTATCAATACAGTCAGGGAATTGTACCCCTCAGTTACAATTGGTCCTTCGAGCCGGATGGTAATTAGTGTAATATTAATATAGTGGTATTAATATTGAAATGGCCTATGATGAACACTCCACGAAACGGTCCTCCTAAAGTAGAACGCCCGCAACGTAGACGACAGCCACCTCAGTACTTAGAGGATTACGCTGTCAGTAAACTACCTAGCCTTCTACAAACAGTAAACGCAGTAAAAGTAGAAAGTAAAATTATGTCCGACCCTATCAACCAGGATACCCCGACCACAGAGGCCCTAGTGGGTTCTAATGTAACTGACCAAGCTCACGGTGGGGACCAGGATGGAACTGACACGACTTTACCCCCCGCCAATACCGAAGAAGTAGTCCCCCCAGAGCTCCGGGAGGAAGACAACCCTCCAGAGGTGGAACTCTGCACGGAACAAGATGAGGAGAGCGCCGAGGAGATAGAGCTCCAGGACTCCCCAACGAGTACAGCCAGGAGCGGCTCACCTCTACAAGCGTCTTCCCCCAGCGAGGCGGAGAGGATGCTGTCACAGGCGTTCTTCGCCAGCCTGACAGCCTCTACCGAACGCGATCGACTTCAGGGTGAACGCGATCGACTTCAGGGTGAACGCGATCGACTCCAAGCACAGACGCTTAGCGAGCGCGAACAACTCCAAGCGCAGCAACGGAGCGAAGAAGAGCACATACGTCTGGAGCTGAGACGCCTTCAGACGGAAGAGAATATGGCAAGAGAACGGGCCGACGCCCAGCGCGCCGCTGCCGGTGCCCAAGGAGAAGCAGATCTCACCAAGCGCGAATCCGAGCGCGACAGACTACAAGCCGAGCGCGACAGACTACAAGCGCAGCTAATGGAGCAGCTGATCACCAGGGCAACACCCCCTCCCTCCACAAGGGGTTCCAGAGCCTCGTCAAGACACACGTCAAGGGCACCCTCCCCTAACCGAGCAGGCGACCTTGAACTCGACCACCAGAGAGAGTCTACACCCCCCTCCGAACTCATTCCCCGACCGGTCCAAGTGAGACCCAGCTACAAGGAAGGAACAGCGGACACCGCGGAGAGGCTAAATAGACGACTACAGGATCTAGGTGACCTGGCAGAAGAAGAGGAGGGAGAAGAGGAGAGTCAAGCCCGACAGCAGCACATTACTCCACAGGACCAGGAGGTCCAGTACAGCCCAGGCTATACCCCCGCGGCTCTGCGCTACAGACCCCCGACTCGACTCACGGGTGAGCATGACGCACGACCAGTCCCGAGGAATAGCACCTGGACCAGCGGGCCATGGTACCCTGCCAGTACCAGCCCACCGAGAGGCGTAAGAAGAGACTCGCCCAGGAGGCCTCTCTTCCAATGCTCACCGATGTGCCAGCCATCCATGGCGTCATACATTGGCACACCGACGTTTCCAGACTTCACCCATGAGAATCGAGCACAGTACACGGAGCTCCGGATGTGCTTAGAGACAATGATGGTGGATGTCGCTGATGAACGCCACAAGTATGCAATATTATTGAAGCACCTGAAAGTGCCCCGAGCGCACAACATAGCGCTGGCCTATGCCACCTCTACGACCCCATACACCGCGGCTCTAGCAGCGCTGGACCAGAGATATGGACGTATATGGGATTACGTAATACAGGAGATAAGGCATATTGACCGCCTACCCCCAGCAACAGACAATCGCTCACTAGACGACCTGTCTATAAAAGTACAATCCCTGGTAGGGATGCTGGGGGCGCAACGAGAAAAGGGTATGCACGAACTATACGCAAACTCGAACGTCGAGAGGATTTTAGAGAAGCTGCCGCCCGCCCGACAGGAGCGCTTCAGGCGGCAAAGAGACCACCGTGATCCTAACGGTCCCAAGCCATCCCTCCTAGATTTAGCCGACTTCCTGGCGAGAGAAGTCAGCAGCCTACGGCTGGATACGTTCGTGCGGAGCACGCCAAGCTCCAGAGAGGGACCTAGGAGAGTAAACGATGGCCGAAGATCGGTGACTGTCATGCACCAATCAGAATCAGTACCGAGCAGCAAGAACCACAGTACCCCCTCGACGAAAGAGAAGTGGAAGATGGTGTGCCCGTACTGCGAAAAGGAACACTGGTTGTCACAATGTGACCAGTTCAAGAAGATGACCGCTGAAGAAGTAAGTCAGTGGATAAAGTCCAACAGGCGCTGTTACCGATGTGCGCGCAGTCACATGGCAGCCGAGTGCCGCATAAAGAAGAGGTGTAGTCGGTGTGACGGAGCCCATCTGGATGTCCTACACGACAGTAACAAAAGAAAGCCTGCACCATCCAACAGCACAAAGGCAAGTGTTATGTACATTGACCCCGCTAGCAGCAGCGGCGCCCAGGTGCTCTTAAAGGTGGTCCGTGTAACACTGAGTTACCAAAATAAGGTCATGGACACTTACGCCGTCCTTGACGACGGGTCAGAGAAGACCCTTCTCCTCGCGTCCGCTGCGGCCCAGCTGGGGCTGCGGGGGAGCGAGAACCAGATGACGATTCGGACAATAAGAAGAGATCTAAAGACGATAAAGGGCGAGAATGTCTCCTTCACTATCGCAGCAAGCGGGCAGCCAGAGAGACGGTACAGGATTATTAATGCTTTCACCAGCCAAGAAATAGGACTATCGCAGTACACCTACCCCATCGCCAAGCTGATGGAGAAATATGTGCACCTGCGTCAACTACCTATACCGCTCATAGACGGTGCCACCCCGACCCTGCTGATAGGCTCCGACCATGCAGACCTCATAGTCCCGATAGACCGGGTCCATACAGGACCCAGAGGTTGCCCTGCAGCAGTCGAGACCCGCCTAGGATGGACATTACAAGGCCCCCTCGCCAAGTCTCTTAACCGAACAGCAGCCACTAGCTGCCTCCACTCCAGAGCGACAGAAGGAGACACCACACTCCTGCAGCATGTCGAGAGGCTATGGACACTAGAGACAATGCCCTTTAAGAACGAAAAGAAAAACATTCGTTCTAAGGAAGATATCTACGCTATAGCCCTCCTCGAGCACGGGACAAAGAGAGTCAACGTCAACGGAGTGATGAGATACGCAACTCCACTCCTGAGGCGAGAGGGAATGCCCACCTTTCGTGCTACAAAAGAGGCGACGGAGCGGTATCTATTGAACACAGAGCGGCGCCTAGCCAAAGACCCCGCTCAAGAAGCTGTGTACCGCGCTGAGATTAACAAATTAATCACAGCGGGACACATAAAGAAAATTGACATTAAAGAGGCCGATCAGACGACCGAATCATGGTACGTGCCGCACCACAAGGTCCACCACAACGGCAAGGATCGCATTGTGTTTAACTGCAGCTACCAGATCGGATCACAAAATCTGAATAAAGAACTCTTGGCCGGCCCAACACTCGGCCCCTCCCTACTAGGCGTGCTACTACGCTTCCGCCAGGACAAGGTGGCTATCAGCGGCGACATCAAAGGGATGTTCCTGCAGGTGAGACTAGTGGAGGAGGACAAGCCCCTGCTGCGGTTCCTATGGAGAGAGAGGATCGGAGATGAGCACCCAGCCATCTATCAATGGGAAGTCCTCCCTTTCGGAACCACATGCAGCCCATGCTGTGCTACGTTTGCACTGCAAAAGCACGTCGCAGAGGACCCAGCAGCAGATGAAGAGGTCCAACAAAGTGTGACAAATAGTTTCTACGTGGACAACTGTTTACAAAGCGTCTCGACGCCAGAAGAAGCCGAGGCTCTCCTACTCAAGCTCCGCGCCTCCCTGATCAAAGGCGGCTTTGATCTCAGGCAGTGGGCCAGCAGCGACCCGCAAGTACTGCGCCGCCTCTCCCCCGAGGACAAGGCCGCGAGCAGCGATACCTGGATGGCGACCATCCCAGGAGAAGCCCAAGAAATGACACTAGGACTAGTCTGGCGCTTCAAAACAGACTCGCTCCATTATAGACACAAACCCCTGATCAAGGAGCAGGGAAGGTCGACGGCAATACCGACCACCAGACGGAGTGTATACAGAACACTCGCCAGACAATATGACCCGTTGGGATGTATTCTACCTTACACCACCAGGGCAAAGATGATTGTAAGAGCGCTATGGGACAAAGACCAGGGCTGGGACGATCCCATACCCGAACACCTTGCATCCACATGGAGAGAGTGGGAGACGGAACTCCGCTCACTCCCAGGTGTTAATATACGCCGCAGCTACTTCCCACCCACAGTGAGGCCAGAGACATGCAAGATCGACCTGCACGTATTCAGCGACGCCTCCGAAGTAGCCTACGGTTCGGTGGCTTACTTGCGTGCCCGAGAGGAGGGAGGAGAAATACATACTGCTTTCATCCTGGCTCGCTCAAGAATAGCCCCACGCAAGCAACAATCTATCCCGCGTCTAGAGCTCTGCGCAGCCCTAGCAGGAGCGCAGCTCGCCACGTTAATCCAACGTGAACTCACCATCCCGGTGCAAAGAACAATCTTGTGGTCAGACTCCACGACCGTACTCACATGGATCCGGTCTGATTCGTGCAGATACAAGGTCTTCGTGGGAGTCAGAGTCACCGAGATTCAAGAGTTAACAGAAGTAACCAGCTGGAGGTATGTGGACACCAAACACAACCCAGCTGACGTCATCACCCGGGGAATGTCCCTGGATGACCTCACCCGTCACAACCTCTACAGTGACGGGCCAGAGTTCCTCAAGCTCCCCGAAGAAGAGTGGCCTACACCCACCCCACGGGAGGCGAGTAAAGAGGAGGCAGAGAACAAGAAACCTATGTTCTGTGGGTTGACACACACACTCGTCCCCACAGACCCGGTTCTAGACGATTGCCTCACCCTAGAGAGTGCGCAGCTAAAGACATTTCTGTGGCACCACCCAGAGGTTCAGCCCACAACTGACATTTCAGCAGCTGACTACGAAGAAGCAGAACTCCTTCTACTACAACGAGCCCAGAGAGACTCGTTCCCTGATGAGCTAGCCTGTCTACAGGGAGCAAAGCCCGTCCCATCAGACAGCAGACTGCTTCACCTGGCCCCCGAGAGCGACGCCCATAATCTCATCAGAGTGGGTGGTCGTCTGCGGAGAGCCCCAGACCTACCGGATGACGTTAAGTACCCGATAGTCTTGAACAGCCGACACAAGGTCACAGAGCTGATCATAAAGAAATACGACGAGGATGTGCACCACGCAGGGGCAGAGAGAGTCTTCGCGGAGATCAGACGTCGTTATTGGATACTGCAAGGGAGAGAAGCAGTGCGGCGCTTCCAGCGAACCTGTCTAGACTGCCGTAAGTGGCGCGCGCAGCCCAGTATACCCCGGATGGCTGACCTACCTCCCTGTCGCCTCCGACTCGGCGACAAGCCCTTCCACTCCACCGGTATGGACTGTTTTGGCCCGCTGTATATAAAGAGAGGAAGAGGAACCGAGAAGCGGTGGGGTATTGTATTCAAATGCATGACCACCAGAGCGATACATATCGAACTCCTTCCAACCATGAGCACAGACTCATTCCTTATGGCCTTCCGAAGATTCACATCACGGAAAGGAAAACCGTCTACATTGTTGTCTGATCACGGGACAAACTTCAAAGGCGGAGAAAGAGAGCTGAGAGAGAGCTTCCAAGCCATGGGCCCAGAACTTAAGACCCACCTCGCTCCATCCCAGATTGACTTCCAGTTTAATCCCCCGAACGCACCTCACTTCGGTGGAACCTGGGAACGAGAAGTACGTTCCATAAAGACAGCCCTGTACGCCGTGCTTGGGGCCCAGACTGTGGCGGAAGAAGTCCTAATGACAGTCCTCACGGAGATCGAGGGAGTATTGAACTCAAAGCCCCTCGGTTACGTCTCAAGTGATGTAGCAGATGTCGACCCAGTTACCCCCAACACCCTCTTGATGGGGCGGCTGGACCCCGCGCTACCACAGACAGTGTACAGGCCTGAAGAAGCGAACGGCCGAAGAATGTGGAGGTACAGTCAAGTACTGGCTGACAAGTTTTGGAACAGCTTCCTACTCCACTACCTACCGTCTCTACAGACCCGCCAGAAGTGGGTAAAAGAGAGAGACAATTTGACAGAAGGAACAGTCGTCATGATCATCGACCAGTCACTACCCAGAGCTATGTGGCCGGCTGGCCGCGTAAGCAAAGTGATCACCGGTGCCGATGGAAAGGTCCGAGCAGCTGAAGTGCTCGTCCAAGGACGGACTTACACCCGACCCGTGGCGAGGCTAATAGAACTGCCAAGGCTCCCTGATACTATTGATGACGACCATGACCCTATGACTTTGTGAGTTGACTGACCCTTACAGCGGACATTGAGTAGTGGACAATGCGGTTAATCTGTCTCTGCTTAAGCTAATTAGGTGGGACTAATTAGGGGGCGGCTGTTGTGAAGGATCAGATTAAACCGAATATATATATTTATTTATGGATATATATTTAATAGTATTTGTATATCGTTTGATATCCCTTGTATATTCCTTGTACATATACACGGAATATCCCTTTATTCTACTACAGCCCATAATAGTTCATTCTCTTATTGGACAAAAGGACCAGGCGCCAGGGACAAGCCCCTGGCGTTCAAGTTCAAAGGTACCGACGAGACATGCCCTTACTAGCCTCAGCTCCGCGCAGGAATACGGCTACCGAAAGCAGAACGGCACTACTTGTCCACCGTGCATATAAATATGGCGCAAGAAATGTAGAATTCCTCTTAGTCCTTTACCCTTCTACCCAACTAAGTAACAAGACGTGAAGCCTCACCCCACGATACCGCGTGCGGTGTAGTACGGCCTGTTTGGCCTTAGAATAGCAGTGAGACCTCGTGCGAATTAATAGCTGAATTGCCAGAGTTTGGCACCGTATTTCTATTAAGTAATAATAGTCTATTATGTATGGTGCATCGTTCGGTTAGAGTTCTAAAGTGAGCAGCACCCCCATCGTTTCCTCGCGTTATCTAGAGTCTTAACCAGGTTGGGCAGACCACGCGTGGTGCTTTCATCCGAGGAGTTCTAGGCGAGGACGAGTGGACCTGCACATTGGATTACCTACCCCGACGACTGCTGAGCCCTATACGGCATGGAATATCTATTTGCTTTGGTGCTTTGATTTGTGGAGCGGATAATCGCCAACACCGGTGAGTGTTGGATTTACCCCGAGAGGAGCCAAGGTGAGACGGCGCTCAGACCAGACTGAGGTCGCCTCGCTTCTTCTTCGTTGTGGACCTAAAGCTACAGCTACAGCTATCGTCTACAAGAGAGCCCAAGTGTATTCATCTGCGGATCAAGGTTCTACGGGCACTGTGTTCTGTACCTGGACTCTCCCTAGAAATCGTTGACCAGACGGGATACAGCCGACGGCTCTCCTACCCCCCCTACTGGCTTACAACCGGCGGGACCCCTTCAGTATATTATCCAGCTATAATCATTAAGTGACCATCGCTATAATTCCCTAAGAGCCAGGTTGTATACTTGCTTCCTGTGTAACCAGAGATTGGACATTCAGTGTTGATTTGCCTACGAATACTCATTTGCCTTACAAGTGCATTCAAATCATAAATGTAATAAGTAACTATTATATGTACCCTTTGCTATATATTAAATATTTGACTATTACCTTTGTGTGGACCTGATTTCATATGTGGGAAAGTGTTCATCATACTTAGATATCGTGTACTGTATGGCCAGTAATTAAAGTACATAAAGCGGTAGTGGTTTAATGATACCATACTTATCAATACAGTCAGGGAATTGTACCCCTCAGTTACAACCATGATCATCCTGGTTCTGCTACTTTCGGGAGACATTCAATTAAACCCAGGCCCGGTTTTGACCAGAACTCAGGCTAGAAGACTTGGTCTGGCAGCACAAGAAGCGATGGAGGTTCCCATCGCGTCCAACAACATCAACAACTCAACCTGTGGCTACATCCACAGCGCGGACGGTGACTCTCCCCCAATGACGCCGCAGCAGACGAGCACACGTGAGGCAGAGACGAGAGGAGGTGAACCGAGGGTCGCAACCATGACGACCAACTCGACGCGGGATTCAAACATCTTGACGCCCGATAGCCGGCTAGCCAGCAGAGCTAACAGGGAAATCATCCAGGAACAAAGGACTCTGGAACGATTCCTTTGTTGTACCAGCACGGCGCGGGACCCGACCACCCCCTCCCCCCTTCCCACCCACGACAACAAATCGCCTCCTCACAGACGAAGAAAGTTACCTGGAACTCGACGACATCAATACCACAGCAAATAAAAACGGACTACACATTTTTCACCTGAATGTAAACAGCATAAAACATAAGCTGGATGAAATAAGAAACCTGTTCATGAGCGGTAAGGTAGACATAATATGCTTTACTGAAACTAAACTTGACTCATCTGTAACAGACCCTGAAATAGAGTTGGAGAACTATACTATAGTCCGTAATGACAGAAACAAGTATGGACACCAAATTCATTAACCGTACTGACCTTCATCATGAAACAATTGAAACCGTATGGGTGGAAATTCTATTTGAAAGGGCGAAATCTGTTCTAGTCTGCACAATCTACAGACCGCCAGATCAAACTGGCTTTTATGATACTCTGGATGTGTGCTTAGCTGGAGCTGAGGATGCTGAAAAGATTCTTATTGGGGATTGGAACACGGATATGCAACAAAAAGATGCACCCGTCTTCAAATCCTTCAATAGGTTTTGTGATCTGCACGGCCTCAGCCAGCTAATCACCCAACCCACAAGGGTATGTGAATCAACTCAGACTACCATTGACCTCATCCTGACCTCTGACAAGTCCAAGATCTCCAATTAAGGGGTTATAGCATGCGGGTTAAGTGATCATTATATGATATTCTGTACCCGCAAAAAGCTAAAGCAAAAGGCTGGCTGTCACAAAACAGTCACATCTAGAGACCTCAAAACCTACTCTAGCGAGGCCTTTAACCTCGAACTGGAGAGTCTGGACTGGTCAGATGAACTCAATGGTACACTGGTTGAAGAAACCTGGCTTGGCTTCAAAACCAAATTTTCATCAATACTAAACAACATGGCCCCCCTAAGAACCACCAGGGTAAAAAATCGGGCTGAGCCATGGATGCACACTGAAATACTGACCGCTATGAAAGCCAGAGACTAAAAATGCTCTGAGTTTCGTAAAAGTCAGTCAAAGCTTACCAAAAGCACGAGCAGTGAACTCCAAGACCACGTGACTGAACTCAAACTAGAAAGAAACAGACTAAGAAATGACGTAAACTCCATGATCAAAACTGCTAAAAAAAAATGTCATCAATGACAAAACCGAGGAAAACAAAAATAAACCACGTGAACTTTGGAAATTACTCAACAATCAACTAGGCTGCAGTAAAAAACTTAAAACCAGGTTCTCAAACATAAACATAAAGACGGACAACACGCACAGACAAGCTGGATGTAGCCAATTACTTAAACACTTTCTTCACAAACATAGCCACAACACTGGTAAACAAACTACCCTCCCACTCAGGGCAGTATGGGGTAGAACACATAGTAGCATACTACAAGAACCTAGGCGTCCACAAAGACGACTTCAAACTGGAAATGGTAACTACAGATGAGGTACTCAAAAAACTGAGCGCCCTCCAACCGAACAAAACCACTGGCCATGACAACATCCCCTCCAAATTCCTCAGAGACTCAGCAGCAGCCATCACCCCAGTCATCACACACATAATAAACCTCTCCATAAAACAGGGACACGTCCCCAAGGACTTCAAAATTGCGAGAGTAACACCCCTGCACAAAAAGGGCAGCAAATTACCAACTACCGCCCTGTTTCTATCCTTACATCCATCTCGAAAGTCATGGAAAAAATAGTATACGAACAGATCGAAAAGTACCTTGCGGAAAAAAATCTAATCTACGAATTCCAATCTGGCTTCAGAACATCCCACTCCACTGAAACATGCCTTCTCTATTTGAACGACCACATCAAACAAGAGGTGGACGCGGGCAAATACTGCAACATGGTCATGCTGGACCTACAAAAGGCCTTCGACACTGTCAATCACACCATTCTGATTGACAAGCTAAAAGCAATTGGTTTTGATAGTCTATCAGTGAGCTGGATACAATCCTACCTGGAGGGGAGAGAACAGATGGTGGAGGTAAACGGTACCCTACCCCCCCCCCCTCACAGTGAGCTGTGGTGTTCCACAAGGAAGCATACTAGGACCGCTACTATTGCTAATTTATGCAAATGACATGTCGTCAGCTTGTGACTGCAACTTGTTCCTGTTTGCGGACGACTCAGCCCTGCTGGTCTCTGACAAGAACAAGTTACAGGTTGAAAAAGCCCTCAGCTCGGAACTAGGCAAAATCTGCATATGGCTCGCCGACAACAAACTATCATTACACATGGGCAAAACAGAGTCCATTCTCTTCGGTTCAAATAACAAACTCAGCAAGACCGACGGCTTCTCGGTTACAGTGGGTGACAATATTGTCACAAGAAAAGATGAAATTACCTACCTGGGTTCCATCCTAGAGGCTAATCTTTCCTGTGACAAAATGGCATCCAATGTAATAAAAAAAGTCAACCAATGAACTCGATTCTTGTACCGGATCTCCTCTCTGGTAAACAAGAATACCCTGAAGACTCTAGCAGGAGCACTCATTCAAGGGTACTACGACTATGCTTGCACCTCATGGTACCAAAGCACCTCAAAGGCACTAAAAAACAAATTACAAACATCTCAAAACAAGCTAGTCAGACTACTGCTTGACCTGACTCCTAGAACCCACCTCACCCCTGCCCACTTTGACAACCTAGGATGGCTTAGAGTAGACGACAGAGTACAGCAACTTGCAATGGGCCTGGTCTACAAGATACACTACACGACCAAGGTACCCATGTACCAAGGTACCCATGTCAAAATACTTCCTAAAGGTCAGTGAATACCACGATCACAACACCAGAGGGAGCTCCACAAATCATGTTAAACCTAGATTCGGCTCAAACAAGGGACTAAACACGTTTCGCAATTATGCCACATCAATGTGGAACGCCCTACCCAAAGCTGTAAAGGAATGTGAATCACTACCCACTTTCAAAAACACTCTCAAAAAACACCTACGGGAGACTGCAATTCGAAACTGGCCCCTACAAATGTCCTAACCCAGTTGTACAGTAAATGACCAAGTATGGCTTTGTCAGTATTCCAATGTACAGTGTACAGTGCCCCCCCCCCTACCCAACCCCCCCCCCCCCCCACCTCCAATGTACAGCCCCCACCCACCCACCCAACCCCACCCCACCCACCCAACCTCCTCCAATGTACAGTTTCTACGTCAAATGTATATACACTCTTTTTCTGGACACTTTTGTATCACAAACAGTACTGTATTTGCAAATCGATAGGTTATGTAGATAACCTAGTTATATTAGTATTGGCTAAGCGTCCCGCTCTGAGCCTTACGAGATACTCTATATCTCCTGTGATACCTAATGTATCTCCCACGAACAAAAACACATGCACCCCACCTGTATGGGGCCCCGCCCCTTATGGTGGTACCACCCATATAATCATGACTCTGGTCATGAAACACCCTTCCTCGCCAAAAACCCGTCCCAGGAAAAGATCCCTCAAGAGGGAACTCAGGGCGCGCAGAGCGGGACGCTTAGCCAATACTAATATAACTAGGTTATCTACATAACCTATCGTTATATTTCGTATATAGCATCGCGTCCCGCTCTGAGCCTTACGAGATAATGGGGAAGAGCGGGCGCGAGACCCGACAGATGTACCCCCTGAGGACCCGTAAGCCCACATCAAGGGGTGCGGGGAGCCCTGTCACCCCATCCTTCCTAACGAAGGGGGGGCGCAGTCAACTCCCCTGAATGCGAACAAGAGGGAGCCAGAACCCCTTGAACACACCGTACAGGCGGAATCACGTGTGACTCAACACACTGCGGCCCATACCCATACACTCCTGCTACCCGACCAAAGGACGGGAAGCAGGAAAGGCCACAGACCCCAGAACCGCCTGGGAGACAGAACCCCCGGTCATGTCCATGAGGTAAAACCTTACAAAGGGGCCCGGTGAGGACCATGAAGCTGCAGCACAGATGTCCTCCACCGAGGCCCCACCCAGGAGAGCGGCAGAGGCAGCCACCCCACGAGTGGAGTGCGCCCTGACGCCCCCAGGGGGATCCTGCCCAGCCAACGTGTAGCAGAGGGCAATACCCTCGCACAACCAATGGGACAGGCGCTGCTTCGACAGTGCCTTACCAGCACGAGCCCCACCGTAACAGACAAAAAGCTGGTCGGTAACCCTGAAGTCCTGAGTACGGCTGAGGTAAAACCCCAAAGCACGGACTGGACATGACAGGTGAAGGCCCGCATCTAACTCACTAGTGTGAGGAGGAGGACGAAAAGCCTGAACCACAATATCCCGGGAGCGGAAGGAACTCCGGATATTCTTAGGCACGAAAGCAGGATTAGGTCGCAGAGTGGCACCACAATCGGTCCGAAAAGACAGGCACTCTGGACGTACCGAGAGAGCACAGAGCTCACCCACGCGTTTAGCGGAAGTGACAGCCAGTAGGAACGCGGTCTTGAAAGACAGCCGTCCCAACGGCGCCTGCTCGAGCGGCTCAAACGGGGCCAAGGACAACCGACCGAGGA
This sequence comes from Notolepis coatsorum, assembly GCF_963971535.1. Classification (NCBI taxonomy): domain Eukaryota; kingdom Metazoa; phylum Chordata; class Actinopteri; order Aulopiformes; family Paralepididae; genus Notolepis; species Notolepis coatsorum. The sequence continues at coordinate 116,381,994 of NC_140165.1, forward strand.
CCAATTGAAGATCCCAAGTCGGAGCCAAGGAGCGTTGCACCGGCTTAACGCGTCGAGCGCCAAGCAGGAAACGCTTCACAAGAGGGTGGCTGAACAAGACATCCCCCTCAAATCCCTCATGATAGGAGGATATAGCTGCTGCATATACCCTCACTGTCGAAGCCGACAGACTATCAAGGAGAGACTGGAGATAACCCAGAACAGCATCCAGGGGGCAGGAGACTGGGTCCCAGCCCCCCCCCTTACACCATTCTTGGAACGCACGCCACCTGCCCGCGTAAACCGCGACAGTGGAGGGAGCATGCGCACACCGGATGGTATCAACCACTGCGGGATCCATCCTCTCCAGACTCACCCTCCCACCAGCCACACCACCAGGCGTTGACCCAACACCGGAGGCTGGACAAGCACTCCGTTGTGCTGCGAGAGGGCCGTCGCTGACCACGGAATGACCCAAGGAGGAGCGACCAGAAGCTGGATTAAGACCGGGAACCACACTGACGTGCCCCGGTCCGGCGCGACCAGGATCACCGTCCTGCGCTCCCTCCGTATCCGCTCCAACAGCTGACTCAACAGCTGTACAGGAGGGAAGGCGTACAGAAGACCGGGCGGCCACGGAAAGGTCGAGAAGGCATCCACCCCCAAGGGGGGATGATCCGCTCGACTGAGCGAGAACCACAAGGGGCACTTGTGAGAACGTCGGCACGCAAACAGATCTACCGAGGCCTCCCCGAACCGATCCCAGATCTGTCTGACTATGTCAGGGCGGAGTTCCCACTCGTCGCGACGAGGACCGCCCCGAGACATTATATCCGCCGCCACATTTTCCGTACCAGGAACGTGGAGCGCCCGCAGACTGCGCAGCCTGCGGGATGCCCATAGCAACAGTTCGCGCGCCACCCGGAGCAGGCGGGCGGAACGAGTCCCACCCTGCCTGTTGATATACACCGCCGCCGTCACATTGTCCGTCCTGATCAAAACATGCTTGCCTACCACCAGGTGGCCGAGCCGTTTGAGGACCAGGAGGACCGCCTTCAACTCCAACACATTGATATGCAGGACAGCTGGGTCGGCATGACCCGTCCAGCTGCCCCCCACTGCGTGGGTCCGAAACGCCCCTCCCCAACCTGTGAGAGAGGCGTCGGTGAAAACCGTGACATGGGAGCCACTGCTGCCCATGGGGACCCCAGCGGAGAGGATACCCAGCCTCCCCCAGTGGGCGAGATCCCCCCATATCGACAAAGGAACCGTCAACCGTCTCCCTTTGCCCCACACCGGATCTATTCTCAAAGAGAGAAACCACCTCTGTATCCGCCTCATAAAGAGGAGGCCAAGAGGAACCACCGTGTGGGCCGCCGACATAAGGCCCAGCAGACGCATCACCTGCAGCGCCGTAACCGTCCCTCCCAGACGGAAACCCCCGAGCGCGTGACGGAGATCCCCCCGACGCTGCTCCGAGAGGGTCGCAAGCATGGGCTTCGACCTCAATGTCAAGCCCAAGTACTCCACCTGTTGACTGGGAAGAGGGGTACTCTTCTTCCAATTCACAGCAAAACCCAGGCTGGTGAGGAATTCCACCACCAGTCGAGTATGAGACCTGGCAACCTCCTCTGAACGGCTGAGGAGCAGAATGTCGTCGAGATAGAACAGAACTCGTATCCCCCGACGACGTAAAGGCCCCAGAGCAGCCGCCACGCACTTGGTGAATGTGCGGGGAGCCAGAGAATAACCGAACGGCATTCTGTGGTACTCGTACGCTACGCCCTGAAACAGGAACCGTAGGAACTTCCTGTGAGGAGGGAAAATGGGTATGTGAAAATACGCATCCTTCAGGTCTATGGAGGTGAACCAGTCCCCCCTCCTGACAGCAAGCAGAAGGAGTCGGACGGTCAACATCCTGAATGGTCTCACTACAATCAACCGATTGAACATGGACAGATTCAGTATAGGTCTGACCCCCCCAGTTTTCTTGGGCACCAAAAAAAAATAACGGGAGTAGACGCCTGACATTGCGTCCTCTCTCGGGACCACAACGACGGCCTGCTTCGCCAACAGAGATTGAATCTCGTCGGCCAGGGCTGTCACCGCGCCCGACCCTAACAATAGGGTCGGCACCAAACCTGAGAACGGAGGATGGGGCCGCGCAAACTGCAAAACCAGCCCCGCCTCTAACGTTCTCCTCATCCACCGATTCAAGGGACATTCCCGTCGCCATATGTGAATATAATCCCACAGCGCCCCCGCCGTCAACTGACGCTGGGCCGCAAGGAACAGCAGATAATTGGCCCGGTCCCCCCCGTCGTGCAAAGCACCCAAGGGGGGACCCCGACAGATAGGGCCGGTTTGATACGGGAGGAGCGGTCATCAAACTTGTGGACACACACTCACCCCCTGAACACCCCTCCAGCACACGCTGAGGAGCCGTTCCGCAGCCAGACACGCAAGGCCTGAGGACCCCATGGGCTCCTACACGCCGAAGCCCTGCAGTGATATTGCTACCACTCAAATCACGCCAGCCTCTCCTTTGCAGACCACTGCCGGTTTGACGGGAGTGGGAGGCAACAGCGCGATACCCCGCCTGGCGAGGGCGAAGCCGGGGTAACCCCTGCTGAGCATTCAACAGAAGAGGCACCGAGTCCCCCTGCTGACCACTGGAGCTAGTGGCAGCTGCAACACCAGGTTCCACCCACCCACAACCTGCGGTGTAGGAACCACGCGACGACGGAACATTCTCACGGACAGACCCAGGCTCAGCCATCAACTGGGTGTCAGCCCCTGTCTCCATGAGAAGTGAAGAATGGGGCCGCATACGCTTCAAAGAAGGTTCGCGGCCCGCAGCCAAAGGAGAACGCTCAAAGCCCCGCTTCTGGGGATACCAGAGAGAGGACTGAACGGGGAGCGGGCTGCTCGCGGCAAAATGACGACGGGGTGGTTTACCAACCCCGAAATCACCCAAAATGGCCGATCCCTCGGCCGCCAAGACTGTCGGCCTTGCGAAACCCTGTCGATTCTCCAACCAGGGCACCACTGGCGGGGGAAACATGGCCGCCTGTCGAGGATCTCGCCACAGTCGTTGACGAGACCATGCTCCCACCCCTGGCTGCACAGCGTGAGGCGGTGTAGGACCCGAATCAAAAACCGCCTGCGCCTCCACAGAACGCCCAAAAAGACTATCTGTGGAAAAAGGAGTCGTGAGGAGAGAAAACCTATCCTCTTCCCCAAGAGGAGACTGCTCCAACCAAAGATGCCTAACAACCAAAGTCGATAGCATCCGAATCCTCCCCGCAGTTATAGCTTGCGACTGAGTCAAGATCTCTATAACACCACAAACATGAATCACGTTCATAGTGTCGGTTGGACTCAAAGACCTACAACCCGACGCCATCTTGGATAGAAAAGTAGCCAGCTGAGCCACAATACTGGCCGCCGCTAAATGCCATCCTGCAGCAGTATACCACTCATTCGTCCATACTGCCACCCTCCGAGCCGACATGCTATCAAGCAACGGCCGGGCGGAACGTCGTTCATCCCCGCCTGGGCACAAAAAAGAAGCTACCTGGCTACTTAGCCAAGGTACCCCCGGGCTGCACCCCGTCGTCAGCCCCTTCACCCGCAAAAAAGGTAAATAGAGCTCAGCGAACCCCCCCACACCCACCACCGACTGACCTTCATCAATGAAGGTGGCAAGAGGAGGGAAAAGCGGAATCCCGCGGCGGGGATTATTAGACATTCCAGCGTCAACATCAGCGTTAGCAGAAGAAGCAGCAGTAGCATTAGCATTAGCAGTAGCAGTAGCATTAGCGTCAACAGCATGTTCCAGGATCGCCAAGACATCGCCCACTACAGTGGAACGATCGCCAAGCCGCCCCGGCCCTGGTGCCGAAACATACTCCACAGCACGACCAACACCGACATTGACGCCTACTGACACAGACCTCACCTTTGTACAAGCCGACCCGATAGCCAAACCTTGTACGCTGCCCCTCGGTCCGTCGCCGTCAGCCGAGGAACCACCAGCATAGGTCTGCGTCGTCGAAACAAGCTCCGGAGAATCCAGGGAAACACAATCCTCCGGTAAGCCCTCAACATTATTAATCTTCCTTAATCTTTTCATTCCGCTAGCTCGCATGGTGCAAGCATCCAGTACGCTGGGACGAAAATAGAGGAAGGGTGTTTCATGACCAGAGTCATGATTATATGGGTGGTACCACCATAAGGGGCGGGGCCCCATACAGGTGGGGTGCATGTGTTTTTGTTCGTGGGAGATACATTAGGTATCACAGGAGATATAGAGTATCTCGTAAGGCTCAGAGCGGGACGCGATGCTATATACGAAATATAACTGATATGTCATAAATGTATAGATGTAGCAGTACTGTCTATCTGTATGTCATGTATGTCATATATGTTATGATGAATTGAAAATGGGGGACCCTGATGTAAACAAGACGAAAGTCTTTCTCTGGTCTGCATCCCCTTAACAATTGTATGTATTGAGCTGTACTGTACTGTACCCATTCTGCAATCTGTTAATAAACTTTTCAATCAATCAATCAAATCCTGTCTGGTCCAGGTGTATAAGGTTGGGTAGGATTTTATCTATTCTTTGTGATATAATATATGTAAACAGTTTATATTCCAAGTTTAATACACTTACGGAGCGGTAGCTGCCACATTCCAGTTTGTCCTTCCCTTCCTTCGGGATGACTGAGATTATTGCTTCTCTCCAGGAGGGGGGATTTCTTTTTTCTAGTACCCAATTGAATGCCTTCAATAGAGTTGTGGTCAGTTGGTCTCTGAATGTTTTGTACCATTCTGCGGTGAAGCCATCTGTGCCCGGGGATTTATTTGTTTTTAATCTAGAAATTGCAGTGTGTAAATCCTCTATTGTTATTTTGTTTATCAAATTTTTATTTTGCTCTACTGTGACTTTGGGTAGGTCTAGAGAAGAGAGGAATGTCGCGATCTGGGAGTTGTTGTCTATTTTAGGTTGGGAGTACAGAGTTTTATAGAAGTTTTCGAAGTTCTGTTGGATTTTGTCTTGCCTACATTCAATTGTTCCTGTGACAGGGTTCCATATTTTATATATTGCATTATCTGCTTGTTGTTTCCTTAATCTGTATGATAGGAGTTTCAGTGATTTCCCACCCACCTCATAGTGTCGTTGTTTTGTGAATAGTAGTTTTTTTTTTATTTCTAGGTTGCCTATTTCATTTATCTCGTTCTTTATGTCTTTCATCTCTTGTTTCACTCCTTTGTCTAGATTGTGACTATGTTGTCTTTGTAGGTGTTTTAATTTGATCTCCAGGTTGTGTAATCTTTGTCCTCTAAGTTTCTTTAAGTGTGATGTAATGGCGATGATTTTACCTCTTAGTACCGCTTTTAGCGCATCCCAGAGTATGGTTGGTGCCACCTTGTCATTATCGTTTATTTCTAGATACGTTTCAATTTCCGTCTTCAGAGATTCTTTAGTTCCTGGGTTATTCAGTATTTCTGAGTTCAGCCTCCATAGTGTAGACCTTGGCTTTCTGTTGAGATGTACCGACATATATAGGGCTGTGGTTGGAGAGGGCGATCGGGCCTATGTCGCATTTATTTATTCTGTGTAGGTCTTTATTGTAGGTGAAGAAATAATCTATCCTTGAGTATACTGCGTGTGGGGAAGAATAATGTGTGTAGTCCCTGCTGGTTGGGTAAAGTTCTCTCCATACCTATAATTCCCAGTTCTTTCATTGATGCATTTATTTTCCTGGTTATGGGTCTTGGGGGCGCATATACGTTCAGTAGGCTTACCAGTATTCCATCTATTTTCCCTATTATCATTATATACCTGCCTTCTCTATCCTTGAACTCTGATATGTGTTCGAATGCCACCGTTTTTGATATTAATATGGCCACCCCCCTTCTGTGCCCCGATCCGTATGAGGATGAATATTCATGTTTATATCCCAGTTTATTCAGTTTAGCATGCTCAGTATCGGTAAGGTGGGTTTCTTGTAGGTATGCTATTTGTATTCCATCTTTTTTTAGTTTTGATAATATCTTCTTTCTTTTTATTGGGTTCAGTAAACCGTTGACGTTGAAAGACACAACTTTTACCTCTTTTTTAACACAAAAATACGCAATTTTAGAGTAATTAGAGATGAATACTGAATAACTAGAATCATTAGAGGTTCTCAAAGTGAGGTCCAGGTCCATGAGAGGGATCTGGGCAGTCCCCATAGAAAATTCAAAGTTAACAGGACCAAATCATCAGTTTCTTATTTATTTATTTAACCTTTATTTAGCCAGATAAAACATTGATCTGGTCCAAGAAGCCCCAACAGGAGTACAAATATACACATATATATACATATGTATATATATATATATATATATATATATATATATATATATATATATATATATATATATATATATATATATATATATATATATATATATATATATATATATATATATATATATATATATATATATATATATATATATATATATATATATATATATATATATATATATATATATATAATATATACATATACTGTACATACATACACACATATACACCAATAACAAAATAAAAACACAGTTAAGAATCATACACATAAGCAAATAAACAAACAAACAAACATATGCACAGCCTATGTACAAAAGAAATAAACAGTTAATCTCTAGTCTTTACAGTTTTCTTCAATTGCATAAACAATTACACAATTATCAAAACCTTACACTCAAGGAGCAAAATATAGGCCGAGATTTGCACCCCTACAATGTCAGCCTCACACTTTTTGCAAAACAATACACACAGTGATTTGCAAAACACTAAACACACTTGCATTACATTAGACACAGAATGTCAAATTACCACACATATGAGCCAATTGGTTAAACACAGCCATCAGATGCACAAACACACCATTGCTTAATTGTAGATACACCAATCAGGTTTAAGCACTATAAAAATGCAGCAGGTGAGTTCACCTGTCTTCAACCAAAATGGAAGGAGAGTGAAGTACTGTACACAGAGAACGTGAAAATATACAATACATCCACCAAACACTACAAAAGACAACCAATGATGCAGACTGATGAAAATATACATTTTCTCCCATTTTCCCAAATCAGTCAACATGGAGAATCACAACAAAAAATTATCTTGCCAGATCCAGCTAGGCAAAGAGATAATGTCTAGTATTTTCTGTTTACATTTTTTCAATTATTTTTTTGTTTTACTGTAATTTTAACCTGTACTGGATACAGTATGTTATGTTTGTCTGATATTTGCTGAGCTTACAGTGTTATGCACATAGTAGCATGAAAACTGGGACATGTATTGTTGTGATTCTCCATGTTGAAATGTTGACTGATTTGGTTATATGGAGAGAACATTTATATTTTCATCAGTCTGCATCATTGATTTGGGTATATGGAGAGAAAATGTAATTTTTTTCATCAGTCTGCATCATTGATTTGGGTAAATGTAGATAAATAAATTATATTTTCATCACAGCATTGGTCTTGTGTAGTGTTTGGTGAATTTATTGTATATTTGCACATTCCCTGCGTACTTCACTTACAGTACTCTAATCACTGAGAAGTAGAATTGCTAAATGTGTTTTAGGTTAAGCACAGCAGTGTGTGTAACTGGTTCAAACAGAATTAAGTCATATGAAACGTGTGTTTCATATGGTAACAAAATGTAGTTTTTATAAATTAGTGTATGGTTTTGACAAGTGTTTAATTTAGCAAAGGATCTGATGTGTTCTGATAATTGTGTGTGTGGTTGTGCTAATTGTGTGTTTTGAAACACCAGGCCCCGTTTTCAAAATCATGCTTAGGCAATCGAAAAAAAACTGTATTGTGTCTTTCATTATATACATACTCTGCACCTCAGAGATGGCAGTGGACATACATACATACATACATACATACATACATACATACATACATACATACATACATACATACATACATACATACATACATACATACATACATACATACATACATACATACATACATACATACATACATACATATGTAATGGCCTTTGGATTGAGGAACATACTACCAGCCAAAGGAGGAAGCAGAAAAGGATGGACGAGTATGTAGTTGAGTCATCTTGTGGCACAAGCTCAGACCTCAGCTCAGAGACTGTTCTATCCAGTCGTCGACAGAATGCTGCAAGAGCTTGAGAGCAGGTTCTCATGAGTTGGATAACAACTTATGAGAGGCATACAGGCATGTTATCCATAATAATAATAATAATAATAATAATAATAATAATAATAATAATAATAATAATAATAATAATAATAATAATAATAATAATAATAATAATAATAATAATGCATTTGATTTATAAGGCGCCTTTCAGAACACTAAATAAAAAGTCCACAAATCGGTGAATGAAAAGATTATAGGATCAAATGAAAACTACTTACTAAAAATGGATGTTTAAAAGTACTAAAAACCAACAAAAAATACCAAACACTAACAAGCATTCAGCACAGACAATGGGAATGCTGACATAAAAAAATAATAATAATAAAAAAAAAAAAAATGTAAACAATTTATTTATTTATTTTTTAGATCCGGGGCTAGGAGAAAAACATCCGGGGCTAAAGCCCCGGAAGCCCAGGGCTAAAGCCCCGGAAGCCCAGGGCTAACGACGCCACTGTGTTGAACGCACCTATTATTTTGGGTTGCCTGTTTCCTCTTGATTGATTGTATATATTTTTTTCTCCCTTATCTTTAATTGTTATTTTACTATGGCCCTGTATATTCCATGTATACACACTGGTAATTCATAATATTAATAATCAGGCCTGGACATTGATGAATAATAATAATCAGACCTAGACCTTGATAAATAATCATCAGTCAGTCCTGAACATTGATAAATAATAATCACTCAGTCAGGCCTGGACATTGGTAAATAATAATCGCTCAGTCAGGCCTGGACGTTGGTAAATAATAAATCAGTCAAACCTGAACATTGATAAATAATAATCACTCAGTCAGGCCTGGACGTTGGTAAATAATAATCAGTCAAACCTGAACAGGGACCTGGGCTTGAACTATGACCTCTGTCAGTGGGTCTTGGACTTGCTGACGGCCTATTCTTTATTCCCAGCGGAAGAGTGCTGCCGAGTGCTTCCGCGTTTTCCCTGATTGGCTGCGACACGCCCCGCGGCAGCGCGGCAGCCGCAGAGCGGAGCGGAGCGGCAGAGCTTGCGGCATTATGTAGCCGTAATCCCCGATGTTTTTCATTCGACGCTTAGCTCAACTGGTATGCCGCTGTGCTGTAGATCCTGTGGTCTGTTGGTGACAAGTTTGATTCCCTTACATTTTTTATTTTTATTTTTTTAACGTGCATTCTTCTTTCGTTTAGGCATGTTAACTTTAAGCATTGTTTCGGAGTTGGTTATGGTTAAGGTTAGGCATTGTTTCGGAGTTGGTTAAGGTTAGGTGCTTCAGGATTCTCCTCACCTCCGTATATTCTCTCCGTCGCTGGAGAACTCGTGGTGCGTAGTCGTTGTCTAAACTCACACGATTCCCCTTCCAGGTAAGACCTTTCCTTTGCCAACCCATTCGCAATATTGTGTCTTTGGTTTTAAAACTGAGAAACTTGACCAGGATAGACCTCGGATGGGCTGCTACAGGTAGCTGCGGGCCGATTGCTCTGTGGGCACTCTCCATTTGCAGGTCTGTTGATTCGGGAATCTCGAGGCTCTTACGCAACATTTCCTCAACAAACGCTGTCATGGAGGGGGAATCTTTTTCCGCACCCTCTTGGATTCCATATATCCTGATATTATCCCGTCTGGAGCGGCTTTCCAAGTCTGTTAACTTGTCTTCCATTCGGATCTGTAGCCGTATCATCTCTGTCATGACGTCATCTGTATTCTGTATATTCTCCTCTGTTTTCATAATTCGCTCTTCAGCCTCGTCCATTCGTGCGCTTGTTTTTTTTTATTCCCCTTTGATATCCTTGAGCTGTCGAGCTGTTATATAGCGTACTTGCATCGCGTCCCGCTCTTAAGCCATACTGAGATATACCTCATCTCATGTACCTACTGTACACCATCAATGAAAAAACAAATACACCCACCACCTGCCAGGCCCCGCCCCTATAGTGGCGTACTATAAAGTACTAGGCGTGGTCACCACTCACTCTTCCTCTTTTTCGTTTCCATCATAGCGGTCGCAAGTCGCCCTATGTAACTAGTGCTATGAAAAGATTAGAAAAATTACGTAATGTTGAATGCTTACCGGAGGTTTGCTTACCCCTGGAATCTTCGGGGCATGTTTCAGCGACATGTCGGGCCTATTCTGATGTTTCCTCGTCTTGTGGCAGCAGATCAAGGAGCAGCGTGCAAGGTTTGGCTATCGAGCCGGCTTGTACACAGGTAGGCCCTGTGTCATCAGGCATTGATGTTGGTGTTAGTAATGCTGTGGAGTGTGTGTCGGCGCCAGGGGCGGGATGGCTTGGTGAACGTTCCACTGAAGTGGACGGTTTCCGGGCAATCCTGGAGCATGCTGCTAACACTAATGCTACTGCTAATGCTAATGCTGAAATGGGTCGTTGTTCTAATATTCCCCGCCGTGGGACGTTGCCGCTTTTCCCTCCTCTTGCCCGGTTCATTAATGAAGGTCAGTCGGTAGCTAATGTGGGGGGTTTTGCTGAGTCCTATTTACCTTTTTTACGGGTAAAAGGGCTGACAACAGGGTGCAGGCCGGGTGTACCGTGGCTAAGTAGCCAGGTAGCTTTGATCCTGTGCCCCGGCGGGGATGAACGATGTCCCACCCGGCCGATGCTTGAGAGCGAATCGGTTCGGAGGGTGGCAGTATGGACGGATGAGTGGTATACTGCTGCAGGATGGTTTTTAGCGGCGGCCAGTGTTATGGCTCAGCTGTCTATTTTCCTATCCACATTGGCGTCGGGTAGTGGGGCTATGGGTCCAGCCGACACTATAAACATGTTGCATGTTTGTGGTGTTATAGAGATCTTGACTCAGTCGCAAGCTATAACTGTGGGGAGGATTAGGATGCTATCAATGTTTGTTAATAGGCATGTCTGGTTGGAGCACTCTCCTCTTGGGGAAGAAGATTTTCTCTCCTCACGACTCCTTTTTCCACAGAAGGACTTTTTGGTCGTTCTGTGGAGGCGCAGGCGGTTGTTGATCTGGGTCCCACACCGCCTCACGCTGTGCAGCCAGAGGTTGGAGCACGGCCTCGTCAACAACTGTGGCGAGGCCCTCGACAGGCGGCCATGTTTCCCCCGCCAGTGGTACCCTGGGCTGAGAGTCAACAGGGATCCGCAAGGCCGACAGCCTTGGCGGCCGAGGGATCGGCCATTTTGGGTGTATTTGGCTTGGATCAAACAAGCCGGCATCATTCTGCCGCGAGCAGCCCGCTCCCCGTTCAATCCTCTCTCCGTTACCCACGGAAGCGGGGTTCTGATTGTTTTCCTTTGGCTGCGGGCCGTGAACCTTCTTTGAAGCGCATGCGGCCCCACTTTTCACTTCTCATGGGGACAGGGGCTGACACCCAGTTGATGGCTGAGCCTGGGTCTGTCCGTGAGAATGTTGTGCTGTCACGTGGCTCCTGCACCACACGTTGTGTGATGGGTGAGCCTGGTGTTACGGCTGCCACTATTTACAGTGGTCAGCAGGGGGACTTGACGCCTCTTCGGTTGAATGCTCAGCAAGGGTTACCCCGGCCTCGCCTTCGCCAGGCGGGGTGTCACGCTGATGCCTCCCACTCCCGTGAGAGCGGCAGTGGTCTGCAAAGAAGAGGCGAGCGTGATTTGGGTGATAGCAATATCACTGCAGGGCTACGGCGTGTAGGAGCCCATGGGGTCCTCACAACTTGCATGTCTAGCTGTAGAACAGCTCCTCAGCATGCGCTAGAGGGGTGTTCAGGGGGGGGGTGTGTGTCAACCAGTTTGATGGCAGCTTCTCCCGTATCAAACCGGCCCTTTCTGTCGGGGTCCCCCCTTGGGTGCGTCGCACAGCGGGAGGGACCGGGCGAACTATCTACTGTTCCTTGCGGCCCAGCGTCAGTTGACGGCGGGTGCGCTGTGGGATTATTTTCACATTTGGTGACAAGAATGCCGTTTGGAGGGGTGGATAGAGAGAATGTTGAGGGAGGGGCTTGTTTTGCAGTTCGCACGACCCCACCCTCCGTTCTCAGGTTTGGTGCCGACCCTATTGTCAGGGTCAGCAGCAGTGACAGCTCTGGCCGACGAGATCCAATCTCTGTTGGCGAAGCAGGCCGTAGTCGTGGTCCCGAGAGAGGACGCGATGTCTGGTGCCCAAAAAAACGGGAGGGGTCAGACCTATACTGGATCTGTCCGCGTTCAATCGTCTGATTGTAGCGAGACCATTCAGAATGTTGACCGTCAAACTCCTGCTGCTTGCTGTCAGAAGGGGAGACTGGTTCACCTCCATAGACCTGAAGGATGCGTATTTTCACATCCCGATTTACCCTCCTCACAGGAAGTTCCTGCGGTTCCTGTTTCAGGGCGTAGCGTACGAGTACCAGAGGTTGCCGTTCGGCTATTCTCTGGCTCCCCGCACATTCACCAAGTGCGTAGCGACTGCGCTGGAGCCTCTACGTCGTCGGGGAATACGGGTTCTATTCTATCTCGACGACATTCTACTCCTCAGCCGATCGGAGGAGGTTGCCAGGTCTCATACCAGGCTGGTGGTGGAATTCCTCACCAGGCTGGGTTTTGCTGTGAACTGGAAGAAGAGTACGACTCTTCCCAGTCAACAGGTGGAGTACTTGGGCTTGACGTTGAGGTCAAGGCCCATGATTGTAACCCTCTCGGAGCAACGGAGGGTGTCTATCCTACACGCGCTCGGGGGTTTCCGTCTGGGAAGGACGGTCACGGCGCTGCAAGTGATGCGCCTGCTCGGTATGATGGCATCTGCTCACACGGTGGTTCCTCTTGGCCTCCTCTTCATGAGGAGGACACAGAGGTGGTTTTTCAGTATGGGAATAGATCCGGTGAGGGACAAATGGAAACAGTTGACTGTTCCTTTGTCGATATGGGGAGATCTCGCCCATTGGAGGAGGCTGGGTATCCTCACCATTGGGGTCCCCATGGGCAGCAGGCGTTCACACGTCACGGTCTTCACCGACGCTTTTCTCACGGGTTGGGGAGGGACGTGTCGGACCAACGCAGTGGGGGGCAGCTGGACGAAGGTCCATGCTGGCCCGTCTACCCTGCACATCAATGTGTTGGAATTGAAGGCGGTCCTCCTGGTCCTCAAACGGTTCGACCACCTGGTGGTAGGCGAGCACGTTCTGGTCAGAACGGACAGTATGACGGCAGCGGCGTATATCAACAGGCAGGGTGGGACTCGTTCCATCCGCCTGCACCGGGCGGCGGTCGAACTCTGGCTATGGGCGTCTCGCAAGCTGCGCAGTCTGAGGGCGCTCCACATCCCTGGTGTGGAGAATGTGGGCGCAGATGTGATGTCTCTGGGCGGTCCTCGTCACGATGAGTGGGAGCTGAGCCATGATATAGTCAGACAGATCTGGGATTGCTTCGGGGAGGCTTCGGTAAATCTGTTTGCGAGCCGATGCTCTCACAAGTGCCCCTTGTGGTTCTCGGTCAGTCGGGCAGATCATCCCCCCTTGGGGCTGGATGCCTTCTCGATCTTTCCATGGCCGCCCGGCCTTCTTTACGCCTTTCCTCCTATACAGCTGTTGAGTCAGCTGTTGGAGCGGATACGGAGGGAGCGCAGGACGGTGATCCTGGTCGCGCCGGACCGGGGCACGGCAGTGTGGTTCCCGGTCTTGATCCAGCTACTGGTTGCTCCACCATGGGTTATTCCTTGGTCGGCGACGTCCCTCTCTCAAGCACACGGGTCGCTGTTTCAGTACCAGGTGTTTGGCCAACGTCTGCTGGTGTGGCTGGTGAGAGGGTAAGTCTGGAGAGGATGGACCCTTCTGTGGTTGATACCATCCGGAATGCGCATGCTCCCTCCACTGTCGCGCTTTACACGGGCAGATGGCGTATGTTCCAAGAGTGGTGTAAGGCGGGGGGCCGGGACCCGGTCTCCTGCCCCCTGGATGCTGTCCTTGGTTACCTCCAGTCTCCCCTTGATAGACTGTCGGCTTTGACGGTGAGGGTATATGCAGCTGCTATATCCTCCTATCATGAGGGTTTTGAGGGTGAGGTTTTGTTCAGCCACCCTCTTGTGAAGCGTTTCCTGCTTGGCGCTCGACGCGTTAAGCCGGTACAACGTTCTTTGGCTCCGAGTTGGGATCTTCAATTGGTCCTCGGTCGGTTGTCCTTGGCCCCGTTTGAGCCTCTTGAGCAAGCGCCGTTGGGACAGCTGTCGTTCAAGACCGCGTTCTTGCTGGCAGTCACCTCCGCTAAACGCGTGGGTGAGCTCTGTGCTCTTTCGGTACGACCAGAGTGCCTGTCTTTTCGTTCCGATTGCGGTGCCACTCTGCGGCCTAATCCTGCCTTCGTGCCTAAAAATATCCGGAGTTCCTTCCGCTCCAGGGATATTGTGGTTCAGGCGTTTCATCCGCCTCCTCATGCTAGTGAGTTGGAGGCGGGCCTTCACCTGTCATGTCCGGTCCGTGCTTTGGGGATTTTACCTCAGCCGTACTCAGGGCCTCAGGGCTACCGATCAGCTTTTTGTCTGTCACGGTGGTTCTCGTGCCGGTAAGGCACTATCGAAACAGCGCCTGTCCCATTGGTTGTGCGAGGGCATTGCCCTCTGCTACACGTTGGCCGGGCTGGATCCCCCTGGGGGCGTCAGGGCGCACTCCACTCGTGGGGTGGCGGCCTCTGCCGCTCTGCTGGGTGGGGCCTCGGTGGAGGACATCTGTGCTGCAGCTTCATGGTCCTCCCCGGGTCCCTTCGTAAGGTTTTACCTCATGGACATGACCGGGAGTTCTGTCTCCCAGGCGGTTCTGGGGTCTGTGGCCTCTCCTGCTTCCCGTCCTTTGGTGGGGTAGCAGGGGTGTGTGGGTATGGACCACAGTGTGTTGGGTCACACGTGGTTCCGCCTGTGCTGTGTGTTCAAGGGGTTCTAGTTCCCTCTTGTTCACACTCGGGTGGAGTTGACTGCGCCCCCTCTTCATTAGGAAGGATGGGGTGACGGGACTCTCCTTTCCCCTTGATGTGGGCTTACGGGTCCTCAGGGGGTGCATCTGTCGGGCCTTGCATCCGCTCTACCCCATATCTCGGTATGGCTTAAGAGCGGGACGCGATGCAAGTAGGCTATATAACGACAGGTTATGTATATAACCTAGTTATATGAGTACTGGCTAAGCGTCCCGCTCTTAGCGTGCCCTGAGTTCCCTTGGGGAATCTTTTCCTGGAAACGTTTTTTCCGAGGAAGAGTGAGTGGTGACCACGCCTAGTACTTTATAGTACGCCACTATAGGGGCGGGGCCTGGCAGGTGGTGGGTGTATTTGTTTTTTCGTTGATGGTGTACAGTAGGTACATGAGATGAGGTATATCTCGGTATGGCTTAAGAGCGGGACGCTTAGCCAGTACTCATATAACTAGGTTATATACATAACCTGTCGTTTCGTCATGTTGTGACTTATTTTCCTTTCTTAGGCCTCTCAGTTCTTCCAATATCAGGCCCAGGTCGCCTGTATCAGTTCCGCAACCGTTTCCATTTCCGGGGTAGGCCTGATTGGCCGCGACAGGCACGTGACCCGCCGCGGCCACGCCCCGCGGCAGCCCCAGGACGCGGCAACGCGAGGCTGCTGTGTTTCACCGCCGCTTTCCGCCTTCAACGCCGCAGCAGCAAATTGTCATCACTTTCCCCACTGAGTTACCATACGCTATACAATATACTATGCAATGTACTAATATACAATACGGCTCACTTTTCCCACTTCAATGACAGAGCCGTTGTTTAATAATATTGTCGCGGCGGAGCTCCGTCGCGGCAGCATTATGTAGCAGTAATCCCCCCTTTTTTACCATCAACAACTAGCTCAACTGGCAGCACTGCCTTGCTGTCGATCCTGCGGTCCGTTGGTGACAAGTTCGATTCCCTTAAAATTTTATTTTTATTTTTTTTAACGTGCATTCTTTCGCCGGTTAAGTTTAGGCATGTTAACTTTAAGCATTGTTTCGGAGTTGCAGTGCAAATGCTTCTTACTGTTGCGCTCCAGAGACTGTTATTGTACCATACAATATACAATGCAATGTACCAATATACAATACGCTATAGTGCAAAGCAGAAATGGGATGAGGTACAATTTACAGTAAGGTGTATGCATTGCAGTGCAAATGCTTCTTACTGTTGCGCTCCAGAGACTGTTACTGTACCATACAATATACTATGCTTAAAGTTAACATGCCTAAACTTAACCGGCGAAAGAATGCATGTTAAAAAAAAAATAAAAATTTTTAAGGGAATCAAACTTATCACCAACAGACCGCAGGATCCACAGCAAGGCAGCGCTGCCAGTTGAGCTAGTTGTTGATGGTAAAAAAGGGGCGATTACTGCTACATAATGCTGCCGCGACGGAGCTCCGCCGCGACAATATTATTAAACAGCGGCTCTGTCATTGAAGTGGGAAAAGTGAGCCGTATTGTATATTAGTACATTGCATAGTATATTGTATAGCGTATGGTAACTCAGTGGGGAAAGTGATGACAATTTGCTAAAGCGGCGGTGAAACACAGCAGCCTTGCGTTGCCGCGTCCTGGGGCTGCCGCGGGGCGTGGCCGCGGCGGGTCACGTGCCTGTCGCGGCCAATCAGGCCTACCCCGGAAATGGAAACGGTTGCGGAACTGATACAGGCGCCCAGGTCGGCCTGGTCTTCAGCCTGGTCTTCCTCGTTGCTGTCAGATTCAACATCGCTTGTCTTTTTTCCTTTCTTTTTGATCTTGCGGCCATTTCTGCCCTCGAAATTTCGCTATTACTCTAACTTTTTAAAGTTCAATTTCGCCTTCTATCCTCTTTGTTTTACTGTGTCCTACCTGTTTTTATTACTTTCATTGCTTTACTATGTTTTTAATCTTATATCTTGCATCATATTATTTTGTTTTTATTACTTTCATTGCTTTATTATGTTTTTAATCTTATATCTTGCATCACATTATTTTGTTTTTATCAACCTGCTTGTGAAGCACTTTGGTGCCAGCTGCCGCTGCCTGGAAATGTGCTATATAAATAAAATTGACTTGACTTGACTTGACTAGCGATAGCCGGGTTGAGCTAACTGTTAGCCAGTTAGCTGTTAGCTACGACGTTAGCTGCCAGCTCGCTCGGCTGGGAACGTTAGCTTGATGCTATCAGTTAGCCTAGAGTTAGCTGTTTAGCTTGTGCTACAACCATTGGCGTAGCCATGAGAATAGCAGGCCCTGGCACTCTGACTACGACATCATCTTTGACAGAAGATGTAGTCGGGCCTGCGTCATGACCGGCTGCAGGAGGGGGGCGTCGCGCCGGAGCCAGGCTCCGGCCATAGCTTCTTCTGGCCCTGCCAGCGAGAGGCCTTCATCAATGTGGAGACCAACCTGTGTTGCAGCCTTTCGTCCTGCGTTCCTTGGTGCAGGTAAGATGTCCATTTGACATTACCCCACTCTTCCTTCCTTCCCCTCCCGAATGTTTTTGTTAATAACGATGTCTTTGTCTACAAAACATATGTTACTTCACTACATTTGGAGATACGACGTGTGCTGTGTGTGAATTGTCTTGGTCGCTTTGTATAGATTGGGTTAGCGTTGGCCAAGGCTCGTGCCTTTCTCTCTACCTAGGAACAGCGTTGTTTTTTATGTGAGTAAAAATGAACTGGGTTTTTTGTTGTATGATGAGAAGTTGTGTGTGTTCATGTAGCGTTTAGACAACGTGGCTGAGCCCACAACTGGCTGGGTTACCCTACAATGCTGTGCATAGTGGCAGGTGATCGAGGGCTGAGTCCTTCTCTTAGCTTGTTATTCTTACTTGAGGGTAATGAATAACAAGTGGCAAGTTTTTTTCACACATAAGCAGAGCTGTGCCTGTTCAAACAAGGTCTTCGGCTGTGCTGGCGTGCATGATGTAAAGCTTACTCTACACATTTGGCGTCGTATCAGGGGTAAGGTGGTGAGGGGTGGGTGAAATTATTCCCCTATTTGCCCCTGGGCCCCCCCCCCCCCCCTCCCCTCAAATATGTTTTTGCTTACAAAATATGTGTTGATTCACTATATTTTTGGGGATACGGTGTAAATCCCTCAGCTTCTGCTGGGGTTGTGCTCTTGCTTAGAAAGAGGCAATTTTCTCTGAAAATTGTTGGTTGCTGTCATGTAGACTTAGCAAGGCCTGTGACCAGTACTTAATCGAGGACTTATGTCTTCTCTCATCATAAAAAACTGCGTTCCTCTTACAGTAGTGAGAGTGTACTTTTGCCCTTTTTTGTTGTGATGGAGGGTTGTGTGTATCGTATTCACGTTTAGGATCCACAACTGGGTTAGGTGTTGGCCTACAGAAGTTACATGTGTAAGCTCTTGTACCAGGGCCCTTGGCCCCTCTCTTGGTCTGTGTTTTTCTTCCTTTAGGGTAAAGGTGTACAATTTCAGGTGGCAGGTTCACACATGAGCCTGAAGCCATAAATAAAACCAGTTTTTGCACAGGCAAGGTTATCGTCTGTGGCTGGCGTGCAGAATGTGAAGCTGTTACCTTGAATGAATGAATGAATGACTTTATTTGACAATATAAAAATAAACATGTGACAGAAAGCACAGTCAGGAGATACTGCCAAGGATGAACACAAAAAAGCTCAGAGCTTATTTCCATTGTGGTCCTTGTAGGGGGGTAGGGGAGTGTGATGCTTAGACATGCATCATACAAACATGACATCACAACACATCACATATACCATTTAACATTTATATACATAACAGACTCATACAACATGCAAGGGTGCCTTAAGCTGAGTATCTAGGTTAAGTATAGTCCCTTTTGAGCCATGTCTTCAGGCTGGACTTGAATCTAACAGCATTGTCTACGATTTTCAGGTCACTGGGCAGACTGTTCCAAAAGACAGCTGCTGAATCCAAAAATCACTCCTTCCCCATACAGCTCCTGAATCTGACTGGTACAAAGTCAGTTGAGCTGCGCCTAGTTGGGTATGCATGGGTGTCCTTGATTCAGTTGAAGTAGTTGTTGAAGTACACTGGCACTACCCCGTGCACAATTCTGTGAACTAGGCACATCCCTATCTGGTTTCCTCTGTCTTCCACCTTTAGCCATCTCATGTTCTCAAAGTGTGATGGGTCAAGGTGGGTTCGGGCAGGTAGCCTTAGTATTACCCTGATTAGCTTGTTTTGTGATGTCTGTAGTTTTATTTTCTGACTTTTGGGGGCACTGTTGTACCAGGAGCCACACGCATAGTTATAGTGACACTGTATGAGTAAAAAATAAGAGATTCTGGCTAGGTATCTAGTCCTGTTATTGATCTTTGTAAGTGCTTGGTGAGCCATGCTTTCCCCTGATAAGCTGTTTTCCAGGACGCAACCAAGATATTTCACAGATGTTTTGTCGGTAAGAACAGTATCTCCTATTCTAATGTTAAAACCTGGCGATTTTCTGAGCCTGACCTTTGACCCGAATAGGATGGACTCAGTCTTCCCCACGTGGAGGGACAGCTTGTTGTAGCCTAGCCAGTCGCTAACCTTCTCTAGTTCTGCACTCAATATCTGCTCAACCACTTGTTTGTCTTTGTGAGACACTAGTAAGGCGGAGTCATCCGCATATAAAAAAGACAGGTATAAATGCGCTTCATGTAGCACGCTGTCTTCCCCTCTTATGTGAGGAGCGGAATTGACGGGGTTGCCCTCAGTCGCGTCATATAAGGCCCGTGGCTGTGTCTTATTGACCGGCTTCCTGCTGCTCGTCCCAGACAGCATGGAGGGGACGTCGTCTGGTGTTTTCTTGTTAGAATTCACCATTGTTTCGGGTTCTTGACATGCATATGCGCTGGCCCTGGGTGCTTCCTATGTGGAACCACTGTTTTGGGCCGGCACGCCTTGGTTGCCCAATTCATAGAAACAGCGTTTTTTATGCGGGCGTCTAGGAAGGAGATTTTTTATCTCTACCGAGCGCCAGTACAAGACTCGATGACTCGCGTGCATCTCCGGGGGGAGATGACGGAGTAGAGATCATTACATTGGCGGAGGGGTCTCACGCCCATGAGGTGGGCCGCCAGGAGCAGCGCATTCACGTTCTGTCCATCTTGGTGGCGCCCTCTGTGATGTTTTAGATCGACACGCGTACCTGCCCCCCTCTTAGGACTGGGGATGGCGGCGTGACTAGGATGCGCGACTGGTTCTGGTCACGCCGGACCAAGTCAGTTAACCTGTTGTCTGCCGGGGCGCATATCTGCTGTTCTGGTACCCTGAAGGACTTTGTGCTTTTCCGGGGGGAAAATGCCGGGTCGGTCCGGGCTTCGCGGGGATTGATGTTGTGGATATGTGTGTCATGTGTATGCCACTACGGCTTGCCCATAACAGTGACGTACTTGGTCCATACTGTGTTGTACCTTGCGCTGTGTTAGGGGGCCTGGTCCTTCTCCATTGTGTCACTCCTCCCTCCCCCTGCTGGGCAGGTATGGGAGGGGGCTGTCGAGGTGGTTGCTGTCAACCCCTCTAGGCATCCCTGTGTAGGTCCCGGTCCACCAGGCCCAGGTCCGGACTCATTCCCGTCGACTGGGTTAACCCTTTTGGAAACTGAAACACTCTGTTTCTAGGTTTTTCTTGGTGGGTTAAGGGAACAACCGCCTCCTGTTAAACTAAACATAGAGGGGTGGTTGGTTCCCCGGTGTGTTGATAGCGGAGTCGACTCTCGGGTTAGGCCGGGCATGACCCTGTCTGCCTGCGAGTATGCCCCCGCACTTTTCATGACGTCTGCCAATCATGTCAGCCTTCTCTGCCTCGGCCTCTCTAGGGGGTCGGGTTTTTTGTGGAGGCTGCGACATGGTGCACAGCATACCGAACGCCCCTTCTGCCGGGGTGCTGTTCTCAGTAGACCCCTTAGGCGCCTGTCTAGTCCGCAGTGCTCCAGGCACAGGTCGAGTTACGCTTTTGACCTGTTGCCAGGATTGAGGGATCAACCTCTTTGGGGGTTGTCTCCCCGGTGCACCGACTGGCCCTACAGTGTTGTGGGGGTGTAGCCTCTGTGGAGTGCTTCAGGGTGGCGTGCTGTAGGGGGGAAGGGCCTGCTCTTGGATTGGGCCCTGTCCGATACGCTGGCGATGTGAGGGGTGGTGTCACTAGTGACCGTCTGGTGGGGTCTCGATGCTGCGGCATCGTTGGCCTCACCAGGCCCCCTTTTCCGGGGGGTCCTGGCCCTCAGGCTGTTCCTGGGGCTGGGTCCTCCTTCGCGCTCCACTGCTACGGCCTTGCCACAGGGTTGGGTTCTTGACCTTTGACCCCGTGATGTTAGGGGCTGTAACAGGTTTTTTTTCTTCCCGTTCATTTCCTAGTGGCATGTGGGATGCGTGCCTGAGTAGTCGCGGGTCCTTCTGTGTGAAGGTAAGTCCCACGATCTGCTCACCCTGTGCGTTGAGTTACTAAACCCTCTTCGCACAGTCGGATCCGATTCCCTCCCGTCCCCCTCTAGGGTGGTCCGGGGGCTCGGGTCCTCCCCGGTTCTGATGGTTGTGGGGGGCCTCAGCGGGTACATTTGTCAAGCTTCCGCTCTGCTTAGCTCCTGTGTTCCACTAAGAGCGCAGAGCGTAAGCTATATGATAACATATGGTTATCCTATAACCATAGTTATATGAGTATAGCGAGCGCTCTGCGCTGACTCACTGAGGACCCCGTGGTCTTCGCCTTCGTGGTGAAAGACTTGGGAATGAGCTGTTAGTATGGCCACGACCCCGCTTATGTAGAGGAGCGGATGTGGGTGTGGCCAGGCGGATGGGTGTGTACATGTGGAAAAAAATTATTCAGTGCTAGATTGGATAAAGGGATAGTTCCACTAAGAGCGCAGAGCGCTCGCTATACTCATATAACTATGGTTATAGGATAACCGTATGTTATGTTAAAGTGGTATGTGGTCCAGTTATGCTGCTCTGATTCTTCTTCATAAATGTTTCCCATGTTATCTATTTTTGTAGGAGCACAGTGAAAAATGTCCTACTTTCTTTCAGTAGGATTGGGTATCGTTTGGATGTTATTGATTCCGGTTCTGCTTATCAAATCCGGTTCTTATCGAATCTCAATTCTCAAGTTCTTTAATAGTTGTCATACAGAAGTACAGAATACTTTCATACAAAATGCTTCTTACTGTTACGCTCCAGAGACTGTGCTAGACAAGATAGTATCAAATAACATAATAACATAATATAGCATGTAATTTAGAAGAAGAAAAATGAGGTCACAGTGTTCGGTATAGACATATGTACAATGTTCTGAGTTACCATATAATATACAATACTATGCAGTGTACTAATGTACAGTACTATCTAGTGCAAAGCAGAAATGGGATGAGGTACAATTTTAGGTACAATTTACAGTAAGGTGTACGAGTTGTAGTGCAATCCTTCATCCATAAATATAAAGTGTGGGGAGTGGGTGCTACAGTGTGTTTGTTTAAAGTGGGTGTGTGCTATAAAGTGTGTGGAGTGGGTGCTACAGTGTGTTTGTTTAAAGTGAGTGTGTGCGTGTGGATGTGTGTGCTATGTGCGTTTGGTGGTTGTTGTTGTGTAGTGTTCATTCATTGTTCGTTTAGCAGCCTGATGGCCTGGGGATAGAAGCTTCTTCTGAGTCTTTCTGTGCTCGCCTTGAGACTCCGGTATCGCTTGCCTGACCGCAGCAGTTCAAAGAGGCAGTTGTTCGGGTGACTGGAGTCTTTAATGATTCTCTTAGCCTTGCCCTTGCAACGCTTGTTGTAAATGTTCTGGAGGGTGGGGAGCCCCCCTCCAATTGTGCGTTCGGCTGAACGTGTCACTCTTTGTAGTCTGCTTCGGTCTTGTGCAGTGCTATTCCCAAACCAGGAGGTGATGTTGCCGGTCAAGATGCTCTCTATTGTACATGAGTAGAAGTTCTTAAGGATCTTCTGACTGACTTGGAACTTCCTTAGGTGCCTGAGGAAGTAGAGGCGTTGTCGTGCCTTCTTCACAACACTGTCAATGTGTGTGGTCCATGTCAAGTCCTCGGATATGTAGGCTCCGAGGTACTTAAAGCTGTTGACTCTCTCAACCGGTGCCCCGTCGATGCTGAGGGGGCTGTAGTCCTTGACCCCCGACCTCCTGAAGTCCACAATCATCTCCTTTGTTTTGCTGACGTTCAGGGAGAAAAATTCAGGGAGAAAAATTCTGATTCTAATATTTTCGGTGGGGGAGAAAATGAAATACTGTATCAAGAACCAAAACTATTATACCTTTCATTTGTGGCAGATTTAGGCTCTAGTCAGTAAATTGTGAACCATGACATGTGTAACGTTTGGGGTTTTGCTCTGGGAGCAAAAGCCCGGCGTCGCCCAATGGTAATTAGTTTTACCTGTCTTTCTGCCCTGATTGCGCTAATTGGTACCTGGTGTGTATAGTTAAGTTGGCTTTATATGGTCTTCCTGGTTACTACTGTAGTCAGGTTGTCAGTCGATCACAGAACCTTTGCCATAAGTAGTTCTATGCATTCTTGCTGAAGTCTTATCGCTCCTTGCCACAGAGGATAAGCTGTTAATTTTCATGTCTCCTTGACTGTCGTGTCAAATCCGTTTTTGTAACAAGTACATTTGCTATGTGTCTTAGCTGTCGTGTTGCTTAGTCTACCGAAGTGATCTGTAATTGAAAGTATTGTTTACGTGTTTATATGCAGCATCACCGTTTGACGAGTTATTTAACGTGTTTTGAAGACCTTTATTTTCCCCGTTTTCTCGTATTGTTTACTTTGTGAATTGTGAAGTTGATCTGATATGTTTTGGAGACGGACATTTCTCCCATCAGATGTGTATCCATTCTCTACTCTCAAATAAAGAGCAGCTCATTGTTTTGAAAATCAACACCTGCCTATCGTCTTGTCTGTGCTACACCGCACCTGGGTCCAGCACACCTACCAGACCGTAACAGACATGAAGGTATATTTCTCTCTTAACCGGCTGTAACTTAGCCTTTAGTTGTTGTCATCTGTTTCTGATGCATTATGAATATATCAAAGGAGGTTTATTAAATTTATTAATATCGCATGGATGATATTAGCTATTACCTAAGGAAGGAGACAACTGTAGCCAAGGAATGTAAAATGTTAAACCACTGCTCAGTGACATTCATCCACTCTTTGTGTGCTCATCTTCATAGCTGAAGTGTTCACCGCGGTCTGAGCGCTCGTCATGTTGCACATTGCTGTGTTCCTTTACCCTCCTGACCTCCAATTTAAAACCCTCCAAAAACCTCTGCCTCTGTGTGCTTGCAGATAAAGAGGCACCATTTATCTTGGCCAAGAATAGAAGTTTGTTTAATTTCTGTGTGTGTGTGTGTGTGTGTGTGTGTGTGTGTGTGTGTGTGTGTGTGTGTGTGTGTGTGTGTGTGTGTGTGTGTGTGTGTGTGTGTGTGTGTGTGGTGTACTCATAAATCCCAGTGTGAGGAAGTCAGGTGGGCCTAGCCCGTCCAATCATACTACTAGGTTCTGAAATGCATACAATGGGCCAAAACAGGCTATACTTGCCTGAATGCACCACAGTTTGATCATTATACAACATCATCAGAGGTAATGTTACGCAAGGGGTTCATGCCAGCCAGTGTGGCTAATGCGCGTGGTAACCATGACGATGGAACTCGCCTGTTTGATCGTTGATTGGTAACCACTCGGCTTAGTGATTACTTTACGTCCAGACTAGCTTGTTAGGTTGTGCCCCAAGTAATCCTGGTAGAGGAGATCATGTATGCATTGCTGGTGCCACCCAGTGCTGGACACAACAGCACCACACACACACACACATGCACACAATCTGTCAGATGCAACAACAGCAGCATTAGTGTAACCTGATAGTGTAATACTTTTTCAATAATGTAATAACTCCTGAACATTTTATATATTTTGCACTTAGCTTGATCGAAAATGTAATACAACTCAATAATGTAATAACTTAACCAATACTGTGATAAAATGTCCTAACTGATATTGTAATAAGACACACACACACACAGGGTGTTGAGGATGTTCTACGAGTCGGTGGTGGCGGGCGCCTTCTTGTACGCTGTGACCTGCTGGGGCAGCGGAGCGGACTGAGAGTGGGGGATGCAAACAAGCTGGATAAGCTGGTCAGGAAGCGTCTACCTTAATGATAAGCAAGCAGTGCAAAAATGCGGAAGCATTCGTCACCGCACGCCACTACGGTAAAGCGCCTTTCTTTTCAGGCCCGCTTTGGGAGCTGTCGCGCGGAAATAGGCTGTCTATTGCCATTCTCTTTGACAAACTCTAACCTTAACCAGCTCCTTAACAGCGCCTAAACTTAACCGTTCTAACCTTAACCAACTCCGAAACAATGCCTAACCTTAACCTTAACCTTAACCATGCCTAACCTTAACCATAGAAATTATATTGCCATTCTCTTTGACAAACTCTAACCTTAACCAGCTCCTTAACAGCGCCTAAACTTAACCGTTCTAACCTTAACCAACTCCGAAACAATGCCTAACCTTAACCTTAACCTTAACCATGCCTAACCTTAACCGGCGAAAGAATACACGTTAAAAAAAAAATCACGTTAAAAAAAAAATATTCAATGGGATTCGAACTCGCCAGCAAACGAGCCATAGGATCCACAGCCATGTAGTCTTGCCAATTGAGCTATTTCTAGATACTGAATAAGGGGCGGTGACTTATATATATTGAGCTCCGCTCGTGTCGAACCAAGGCGGGATCTCATGCGCATGCGCGGGCACCTCGCGCGAGCACGCCGGCGCACGCACGCACCTGAGCGAGCACGCCGCCGCCGGTGCACGCACGGGCGCTGGGCGGCGGAAAATGAAAGGCGCATTACCGCACGCCACTACGGTAGAATGCTTCCGCATTCTTGCACTGCTTGCTTATCATTAAGGAAAAGGCGGTCAGGAAGGCCATTAACTTGGTATGGGTGGAGCTGGACTCTCTAGCGGTGGTGGCGGAGAGGAGGAGCCTTGCTAAGCTCCATGCCATCAGGGACAACCGCTCCCACCCACTATACACAGACTTGGCTGACAGGAGGAGCATGTTCAGTGCTAGACTAACACTCCCAAAATGTAGCACTGAACGGCACAGGAAGTCCTTCATTCCAACAGACTTTACACCTTGGGCGACCGGGCCTTCTGCTCGGCTACTCTTCGCCTGTGGAATGCCCTCCCTAACTACCTCAGAGCACCACAGACCACTAAAAATGTACCTCTTCACAAAAGCCTTCTCTTAGGCCATGGTTACACTGGGGAATACAGCAACGTTTTTGTTGCTGAATGATTACGTTTGTTGTCCAAGTTAAAAAGAAACGCCGTTTTGGCAGGAAAAGGTGTTTCCGTTTTGGATACTCGCCAAAACTCGCCGACAATGGTGCCATGTAATCTGCGCGAGCCGGATACGGAGCCGTTCTGCCCAATGCCCATGCGCAGTAGAGACCCGCACGGTTATTTCCAGTGTTTACAGCAGAGCTGTCCCAAGTAGCTGCGGCTACCATGTGTTGTCAAGTTATTGTTATAAGGAGCCCAGTCCAAGCTACAACAGTCTGCATTCCCTTAACAATTGTTTGTATTGAGCCGTATTGTATTGTACCCATTCTGCAATCTGTTAAATAAAGTTTACATCCATTCATTCTGCTAGCATTAACGTTACCAAGCTGCTAGCCACAATGCTATACTGTTATAATGGCATATCCCAATCACGTTAGCACGTAAGCTAACAAACTTCGCTGCTAGCCACAATGCTATACTGTTATACTGGCATATCCCAATCACGTTAGCACGTAAGCTAACAAAATCTGCGACTATCTTTTTGTGAGACTAAACTCCGCTCTTGGTGGTCAATTGTGTTGATGTTAGTTTTGTTTCATCAACAAATGAGAGGCAGAACACACAGTGAATGTATCCGTTTTGTTTATTGCACTTTTATTGCACTTTCTTTGCTGAAAAATAAATGCTACGTTGGCTAAATGGCTCACGCGAGGCATTTAAAGATGGTGGATTGTTGATTTTTAGCAGGAAGTGTATTGGCACATTCAACTTTTCTGATTGGTTGAAAAATGTGCCTTCATGTTTGAACTACATCGCCACCTACTGCCACCTACTGCTTTGGCATTGTACTACATGTATATACAAAAACCACATCTAACTTGCCTGCCATTATGTTGCGTTCTGAAAAGCAAAACTGACCCTGTAAATGAAACGAAAACTGGCCATAGTGTAACCGCAGCCTTAGTTTTAACCTTTGTATGCCTTGGGTGTTTTATCCCTTTTTTCTATGTTTGTATGCCTTGTTTTTTTAATTGCCTATGTTTTTAAAGCCTATGTTTTACCCTGTAGCACTCTGAGATTTGGTTTCCAAATGTAGAGTGCACTACAAATTGAATGTATTATTATTAGGGCTGTCAGTTTATCACGTTAATTAGATTCATTAACACATCCTGCGCCATTCACGTTGTACGACGTGTTTCAAGTTCATGCTAATTCTGCCAATCCACGGCGTACAACGTTATTTTGATCATATTTAATTTTTTCGCCATGGTATTCATATTTCCCTCACGGAGCCTGGTCTGATGCTGTGTGAGCCGGCACAACTCTGCAACGCTTCAATACTGCCCCCTGGTGGATGATCGGCGAGTTGCCAAACCGGATATGGCCGGTTGGATCTCAGTGCGTTTCCTAAATGCGTCCGGCCACTCGCATATCGTTGCGGGACTCACACTGTGGATATGGATCGCTGCCATAACTCAATAATCAACATGATTTGGGCGTGTATTAGTATTATACAACCCGGAAATGGATCGACTCGATCCCCATCAAATAACTGGGATCTTTTTGCTCCAGTCTCATCGCCCAACGGTAAGAGGAGGCTGACGTTACTTTCAGCCTGTTTGTTTATTATTATCCATGCAAACTGCTCTGATCTATATATCACCCATACTACATAAAGCATTTAACGACGATCACGGAATTATAAACGACCCCCCCCCCCCCCCCCCCTCCGTTCATCTGCGCATGATCAGTCATAACGTTTAGGACCATGTACAGTTAAAAATTTTAATATAGCGTGGATCGGCAACAAACGGCATTTGATCATCTATATATGCATTTATGCCTATATCTCACGTTCTAGGAATTACTGCAGAAAACGATAAAAACATATTTATATTCTAGACGGTATTTTCGGGGGAATGTGTGAATGAAAAGGTAAAAAACGTTCCTACATCCTGAACAATAGATAATCGATGTTGAATGGGCCATAGTAATGTCAATTTAGCAATACAATTTAAAAGGTTATAGCCCTGCAAAGAAGGTGAACATCTCCATAGACTTACAGTACTGGCAGAGAATGGTATAAGATGCTGAAAGTGCGTGGCAGGGAATGTGTTAATTACACAGCAAATTATCGCGTTATGAAAATTAACTAAAAATTAACCCATTCCGTGACAACCACGAGTATAGGCGGGTTAACTCGCCATGCGTTCCGTGCCAATCACGAGTATAGTCGGGTTTTAATTGTTATTTCTTTTATTAGCGATATCCATTCATTTTTCATCCATCCAGCCAGCCTATTACATTATTTGGTGAAGTTATTACGTTATACATCCAAAAAGCTTTACTCACCGGATAATATACAGTAACAACCACCGGATAATGTAATACGTTATTACATTAATCCAGGAATAGTTGTTACATTATGTTATGACCCTTGGGTAATTTATTGTTGTAATGTATTCAATTAAATTCAAACTTTAATACGGATCTCATGGTCCAGATAAAAATGAGAATGATCTCATTTCCAGAGTCATTTAGCCGACAGATACATTTATACATGATATTTCTTAAAACAACTTGGAAGGTATTGACAGGTGCAGCCACGAACAGTTAATTTGCACTACACCATCTAGGTCTTAAGCGAGACAGTAGCCTACCCCCGAAATCGCCTTTTTGCTTTTTTCCCGACAATATTGAGATTTTGTTATATTTTACTTCCTCAACCCTTTCACGGCCATACCCGAGTATAGTCTGGTTATCTCGCCATGCGTTGAGTGCCAAAAACCAGAGTACACTCGGGTTTTGATCCTATTTTCCTTTGATCCCCGTTCTATACGGTCAGCCGGAGCCATCTAGGTGTCTATGATTCATCTACCTACGTTGGAATTGCAATGACGATCGAATATCACCAGGTGGCAGTATCGCCTACATTTGAACTGGAATGGCTTGGTGTGGATACACGTTTTCCTTTCTTCTTCTTTTTTGGCAAGGGCTCCTCCTCCTGCCTGAATAGAGAGAACAGCGATCGCCTCAAAATGTTGTTGCCTGAAGCGTATTTCCCATATAAACGTGTATAGACATACACTGGTAATCGCGATGGCGATCACTTGGAATTATTCTTTTTGGAATACCTTCTGGCTAAGGTAAGGTATATTCTATGTCTATTTTACCAAACCTGAAACATGTTTTTGTAACGATCACAGTTTTGTGTTTAACCGGACGTAAAACATGCTTGACAAACACGATCACAGTTTTGAGTTAAAACAACATGTACATGCTATATACCTTTTATTTGGGGCTTCAGGGGATCAACCAGAACGATTTGGGCGTATTGCATATAATGTGTCATATCTTGCGATCTATGGAAAAAGACTGGATTATTCCGGAAATCGGGCAATGTTTAACGTGTAGCGTGTAACAAACTACAGTGTGTAGAAATGAGCTGATTAGTCAGTAATGGACTATGAACAATGCCTGTAAAATTAGCCATACTATTGTCTCCATAGCTATAATACAGAACACACAATGGGTCTGCAAACATCGCTAAAATTGTCATTAACGCTGGCGCCAAACAGTGCAGATGGCAAAAGCTAGTGGCCGTGAATGAGTTAACATGTCTTATTTCAAATTAGTGGCAATAAAATATCGAATTTTACTTAATTTGGTCTGATTGTGTCCATAGATCACAATTACAATACAGAACTTTGAGGGCATTTTCTCAAACTAGTTTTTATGCATTTTACTTACACACAAAGACATGGAATTCCATTTCCCTATACACACACCAAACTTTCCAAATTTCTTCCCATCCATATCCTGCTTATAATTACAGAAGGGTTTGTTGATATATCATTCATAGCCGGGTTTATAGTAAATGTTATACCAAAACTAGGAAAAAATCGAAATTTGTATGACAGTAGACAGTATTTCCTGATGTATGGGCTGATGAGAGGACATAGCCACAATCCTTTCTTGAAAAAGTTTCGTTTTGAATGTATCAACAAAATTAAACAACGTTTTTTAATCTGGCATTATCCATGTTGGTGATTCGTGTCTTGGCGATATATGCAAATATGCGCATATTTAATGAGGATGTGCCTAATTTGCATATAATATAGTGAATTATGTGTATATTATACACATACAATTCTGAAAACTGGGAACGTTTCATAGTGATATCTATTCAAATATATGTTTTGCCTATTAGGGGGTACTGTCTCACCATAAGTAATATTCTCATGGCATCATTATAAGCTACTTGAAGTCTCCGCAAACTTGCTTTTTTGTAGCTTGACAAGTGTGTAGTATAAAGTGGTGTACAATATGAATATATATATATATATATATATATATATATATATATATATATATATATATATATATATATATATATATATATATATATATATATATATATATATATATATATATATATATATATATATATATATATATATACATTGCCTGTATATATCATCATCATCTGTCATTTGTTCTGTAATAAAATGTGAAGATTTTTTTACCTTTTCACAGACCCCAAGATTACAAGATTACAATTTGTCAGTTAACCTGCTCCGCTTCTTTCCCAGTGTGAGCAATTAGACTCTGTGTGTGTGTTAGCTCTTGTAGTTCTTGTAGTGCTGGTTTGGTAGTATTGTGTGATGCTGGTAAACCATGCCTTTCCTTTGTGTAATGTTGTGTGACCTGTGCTGAAAGGTTACAGGGGTATAGGGTGTTGAGTTAAAACGTTAGGTTATGGCTATAACCAAGTTCTGTTAGTTAGGGGTGACGCTTGGCATCACACTGCACTCCCTCGCGTACGTGCACGCGTACTGAATAAAATTCCACAAAATATACCTTTAATACCAGTATTAGTCTGACCACACCCCTCATCAGCTTACCTTCATAAGCAGGTGTGTGGTCACCTGCTCTCCTCCTACCCAAGCTTTCACCACAAGGTGAGGTCAAGGGCTGCAGCGGCCGTCTGATGCCAAGCGTCACCCCTAACTAACAGAACTTGGTTATAGCCATAACCTAACGTTCTGTTCCGTTAGGGGCTCTGCTTGGCATCACACTGCACAAAGGGAGGCCAAGCGGAGCCGCTGGCTGACAAATATACCCCGCTGACAGCCCCCCACAACCATCAGAACAGGGAGGGCCGAGCCCCCCCGACCCCCCCTAATGGAGGGCATCCCCCCTATTAGGGGCTTCACGGGAGGGCGACGGACCCGACCGTGCGAAGAGGCACTCAAGCAACTCAACGCACAGGGTGAGCAGACCGTGGCTTGACCCCACGACTACACCCACGCACAACCCGCATGCCACCCGGGAACGAACGTAGGAAACAACCTAACAACCTCGTTACTGCCCCCAGAATCACGGGATCAAGGGCAAACCCAACCCCGTGGCAAGGCCGTAGCAGCGGAGCGCGAAGGAAGACCCAGACCCACCAAAAGGACTGGACTCCCTGGAATGGGGGCCCGGAGAAGTCCATGATGCCAGCATCAAGACCCCACCAGGTGGGCACCTAGTGACCCCGCCCCCCACATCGCCAGCGTATTCGGACAAAGGCCCCTCAGCCGAGCGGGCCCTGTCCTCCCCAACAGTACACCGCCTGGAACACAGGCCCTGCAACAGGCAGACAGCATGGTCATAACACACAAGAGTTAACCAACGGAAGCAGGCAGTGCACCGGGAAAAAAGACCAGGCAACAGGCTGTCAACCCAAGCCTGGAAACTGCGGACGAGGCAGGCGCCAGAAAGGACAGCTGAAAAACAGCCGCCCCGGCGGAAGGGGCGTATGCTGGCGTTGTCGCATAACCAAGCCTTTAAACAGCGTGTCAGAAGTGGGATCCTTAGACCACTCGGCCCCTGACAGCTGCCCACAGAAAAGGCCCATACGATCGGCAGACGTCACGAACGTGCAGGGGCACCCTCAACCGGAGAACCGGGAGTTGACACTGCAGCAACACACCAGAGAACCAACCACCCAGGCATTACCCCATGCAATGGTTGGTCCCATAACCCCTCAGGAAAGAAACCCCAAAACACACCTGCGGCACCGCCGCAGCCCGCGTTCCGGTTTCCAACAGGGCTATCCCGGGCCTACGGGTCAACGAGCATTACCCCGGACCGGGCCCGGTGATACGGGGGGCACAGGGTCCCCCGAGGAGGTTAAAACCACCCCAACAGGCCCCTCAGCGCCAAGCGCAAGAGAAGAGCGTAAAAATGGAAGACCAGCCCCAGCACCCCGCACTCGGTATTCCCAGGAGGTCACCCAACCAAGTACCAACCAAGACCAACCCGCACAGCGGCCGAGATCCGACGAGATCGGGCGCGTACAGGTCGGCACGGCCGTAAGCCATTACGACAGTGCAGAATACAACGCACCTAACAAGGGTCCCATAACGCTCAACCCTGTGACACCCGGACCGACATAGCATTTTTCCCCCTGAAAAAGTCCCTCAGGGTACCAGAACAGCAGATCTGCATCCCCAGCGGACAACGGGTGCAACTGATCTGGACCAGCGCGACCAGAACCAGTCCCGTGCCCTAATCACGCCGACCTGCCAACCCCAGGAGAAGGGGCAGATATGCGTGTTGATCCCAACATAAAAAGAAGGCGCCACCCAGACGTGTTGGTATGAACCGCGCCCGGTGGCCCACCCCTAGGGCGTGAGACCCTTCCCCATATGTCCAGACCCATTCCGTCATCATCCCCTGACATGAACGGGAACCCATCGACAACCACACAGGGTGTCGGAAGAGGAAAAACCCCCATCCCAATTGCTCCATAAAAACGCTGTTTCACCCAAGCAATCAAGGCGCGCCAGTCAGCCAATGGCCCAAAAAGCACATCCTGAGCTAGCACTATGTGTGCGTTTGGACATACCCACATCAACAATAGGCCGTTTAGACCACCATATTGAATCCCCAAGACGCCCAGGGAAACGACAAGAGGGGCGAGATGCAATCAACTCCATGAATGAATGAATGAAAAAATTTACCCAACAGACTGCAGAAAGGGTACAACCCAGTACGGCAATACACAAAATAGGTTAAGGGGAGGCAGACCTGAGAAAGACGTTAGTCTTGTTTCCATCAGGGACCCTCATTTCCAATCCATCAAAGACACATTCAACTCTTTATAAAAATAAAGAAAAGGCATCACCCGTATGACCCAACTGCACAGCTGGGAGTAAAAAACCCTGTTTTTCACATGATTTCAATCCAGTCACTCTTTTTAATCAGAGTGTAAGACCAGACCCTCCCAGAAACACCTTCCCACATGAGACTATGGTCAAGAAAAAGATATGTAAACTGTGAGACACGTGACCAATTGACTCAAGTTTGACACATAAACCGGGCGCAGCAGGACTGTGAGCCCTGCGCCCAACCTCGACATCTTTAAGACACCAGCTCATGGAAGGCGTCGCCATAGCAACAACGCTACAACGGGCGGGGAAAACCTACCGGATCCTGTCGTGTAACAGGAGTCGGTAGAATACCCCTTCCCCCCCCCCTGCCAAGCACTGGCTTGGCCCTGACTGGCTCAGCAGAAGAGATAAAAAATCCCCTAAACCAATCAAGTGGGAAAGGAGGGGTTTATTCGACACCCCCTCCCGAAAAACACACCCTTTATCCCTACACACAGAAAAACAACCGTAGCCATCTTGAAAAACCTCCGGTAGAACGCAAAGCATAGCGAAGCTAATACAATGCCCGCTACCCACAAAATGTGTAAAAGGTTTTACAACAAAACACAAGTCGCCTGTGCGTGAATCCTATACCCGTTGCCTATGTCATACATAGGAAAAAACGCTGATCGAGAGTAAACGGCTAGGCCGTGAAATGTGTGCGTACGAGTATTACTGCAACTAAACAACACAGCATTGTGAAAACACATATACTTAGTTAAAGCAATGGAATAACACCAGTTCTAACTGCATGTGGAGCATCAAGCTAAATATAACCTATTACCGAGTGTACGTTGCAGACCTTGCTTAACCTCGTAACACAACACAACTCACCCCACAACGTAAAAAAGGGCAGATTCATATATACACAACCCCACCATATGATTTGTTTGAAGAAACACACAGTTTGTTCGGCCAAAACACAGTCCCCCTCCATCGGGGAACTTTTTTATTTACTAACTAAATAGTGTCAAGGCACAAAACCATAGAGGGGCCGGGGAGGGTGTAGGAGAGGGGACACAGAGGGGAAAAAGTCACTCTTAACGGCGTCTGCCACCTCGCGCCGCTCGAGTCTTGCCACCCCGGGGAGCCCCGGAGGGACGGTAGGTTACAGTCTGCTGGACACGACGTTCCCTACCGTCTCCTCCAGTCTGGGATGGGCCGGCGGTGGCAGAAGCGCCGTTTCGTCCCCTGGCCCTCTTGGCAGGGCCAGCAGCGGCGGCGGAGGCAGTGGTAGCGGCGACGGAGACAGCTCGACGCCGCGGAAGCCTTCTGCCTCCACCGGCAAGGACGGGAGGCGGAAAATGGGGTTGGAGAATGGACCTCTCCTCTGCCATCTCTCTGCATGTTGAGGTCATCAACCGCAGGGCCTTCCCGAACAGGCCAGCGTCGGAGAGGGCGGCCGTCAGAAGAGGAGCTCTCTTCTTCTCTGGCACATGGGCCTGCTCCAGCCAAAGGTGACGCTGGCCCAGGGTGGCCAGGGCGCGCACTTTCCCCATGGCTATGGCCAGCACCTGGGAAAGGTGCAGGACAGCTCCCGCAGCCTGGGTGATCTGATCGCATTTCACCTCGGTCAGATCCGTGCCGCCCGACATTATCCCCGATACAAATCTAGCCAGGTGGGC
Source organism: Notolepis coatsorum (assembly GCF_963971535.1). Taxonomy (NCBI): domain Eukaryota; kingdom Metazoa; phylum Chordata; class Actinopteri; order Aulopiformes; family Paralepididae; genus Notolepis; species Notolepis coatsorum. The sequence goes on from NC_140165.1 coordinate 116,417,223, forward strand.
GATGTTAGACGCCGCAGCCAGCGATTGTGTACCAGCGATAAATGACTGGTCACCCCAATAAGCCAATCGCCTAGCCGATTTCCCCTGGAGGACCGGCTTGCATAGTGGTTCCCACACCATATCCGGACAGAGGAGCGCGGCCATCGGACTGTCAAGCCGAGGCACGCCCTCCCCCATACCTTTGACCAACCCCGCTACCCGCGTAACTGGTACGTAGGTAGGAGTTAGTCCCATGATGTTGGTCACCGCCTGACCCCGACGAACATAAGCCCCCATCGATGGGAAAAATGGGTAGACAACGTCCACCCCTCTCACTGGGGGACGCTGCCAGGGATGGCCTATGAGGTCATCAGGGACAGGTGCAGGCAATGGCAGCGGCAGCGGCACACCGTTTGCGGTGGCGGCTACCGCCATGAGCTCGGGAAACAAGGCCCGCAGTTCCCCCTGCGAACCTTCCTCCACCGACCCCGCATCCCTCACATACAGCAGGCTGCGACTGGTCAAGGAGCCACAATCCGATGTGGCCGACAGTAGGGCATCCTGCCGATGAGGCCAAGGTGGTTCCTCGACATCCTCGAACAGGGCGCCCCATGGAGCCATTTCCCCCCCCTCCGGGGTCTCCTGAGGAGGGATACTCTCCTCCACGGGGCCCTCATACAAAAATCCGTCCGCCTTGTCCATGAAGTCCTCAGTCTCCATCGGAAATCCCGAGCCGGACGCATCTTCGCTGGTCTCCAGCAGCTCCCCAAACCCAGGCCGTTCGCGTCTGCACGCCACCATCTTGCGACGCGAGCGAGCAGACGCGAAAAGTTTGCGTCGCAAATCCTCTGGCTCCAAAACAACCCCCCGTTCACCAACGGGCGATTCCCCAGAACCAGAGGAACCAGAGTCGAGATCAGGCCATCGCCGGAGCGACGACACCGAACCCTCGGCTCTTCGGTGAGGAAAACTATCCACCGGCAGTCTCCCGGGCTGGGTCGGCAACCACGAGAGTGGCAACAGCCCAGCACCGAGGCGCACGACGGAGGCGGGAATGGAGAACCGGTGGTGAAGAGTAGGTCTAGCGGGTCTACTCTCCGCGGAATACATTATGACCCAACCTTTTCTTGTACAACAGATGTGAGAGAAGAAAAGATTAAGCACAATGTAAACCAGTCACAACTCTTTTCAACTAACAACACGTCAAGTGGGGTACTACCGAGGCACTTCCTTGTGGTGAAAGCAAGAAGGAGGAGAGCAGGTGACCACACACCTGCTTATGAAGGTAAGCTGATGAGGGGTGTGGTCAGACTAATACTGGTATTAAAGGTATATTTTGTGGAATTTTATTCAGTACGCGTGCACGTACGCGAGGGAGTGCAGTGTGATGCCAAGCAGAGCCCCTAACGGAACATAACTCATGAGTGGAGCATGTCAAGACACCTCAGACAACTACCAACTACATCTCCCAGAGTGCATCAGCTGCAAGATGGCTGCCGTTGGCTGATTGAACAGCTGTTAAAGGCTGGTGGTGGAGACACTCACAGAACAAACAAACAAAGCAAGCTGAAGGTCGACCCAAGGAGCTCTACCCCCAAAGACGCCAATGGTCGGTTATGTTCTACTTATTCTACTGTTTATTTATACTTCTGCTTAAATGTGGTTAAAATCAGGCTAATTCAATTGTGTGTTTAGTAGCTCCAACTGTTTCAGTCTACACATTCACTTGCTTGAGAGTTGGTTTTCATTTATGTTTAAAAGTATCTCTTTACAAATTAAGACCAAGTTAGAAATGTTAAAATGATTTAAGAATTTGAAAGACTACTAAAAAGGTCGACAACTCATGTTTAAAGGTTTAAAATGCCTTGTTCAATCAGAGCTGATCTACAAGCTTAAAGTTTAGCTATATTTCTTCACTTATTCAATTTAAAATACCAAATGTTTACTTGACTTGAATCAAATGTTTACTAACTTGAATCATTTATTAAAGGTTACAATTCAGAAATGATTAATTGAAAATGACTTTAATAATTGGGTTAAAATGTCGACTTTATGAGTTAATTTAAGACTGTGTTAAAATTATAGGGTAATTTAATACTTTACATTTTGGCATTCATTGTGTAAACACTATCGTTAAAAGACGTTTGATTATTTAAAATATATATTTAATGTTTAAAATCAACCATGTTTAAAAAGAACTTATTGGTTTGAAAAGATGGTTATTGTTGTTTATTGTTTATGTTTATTGCATTGTTAAAACCTTTTTCTTTGTTTTCGAAGGTTTTCAACCTATATGAAGAACCAACCAGTCAAGAATCAACTGCAACTGAAACTGTTGAAAAGTTGAAAATAAAAATTGACTTGGAGTTGGAACTTGGAGTTGTTTCCTTATGTCCTTTGGAGTGGAAAGCAAGAGTTTACTTTACATAGGGTACCTTTCTCTCTAAACATAATGTAAATGATTGTACAGTTAATTGCAATCGCATCTAACCTTGTATATTACTACATCAAGTAGCAGCCAGTCAGAGAGATAAGTCCTGTTTTTGTTTGTGCACTATTTTCTCATCTTTGTTTTCCCATTTAGAAGTTAGGTTAGATTTTGTATTTCTTGTTTTGTTTGGGCACTGCTCTCATCTGAATCGTAAAATATAAAAAATCCATAAACTGCTACTTTGACCTTTTGAAAGACAGTTTCATGTCTCTCCTCGGGAGTTGAAGAGTGGGGCCACTTGAACATGTCGGAGCCCGGGTCCCCTCAGGCCAGGGCCGTAACAATTATCTGCTCACATATTTATCATGTCATGTTATTACATTATCCGGTCTTATTACATTTTAACTACCTTCTAACGGAAAAGGGTTATTACATTTTGAAAAGTTATTACATTATCCCATGTTGAAGGGAATAAAGGAGACGGTTCATGTTGGGGAAATGTGTCTGGGGCATCGAGTGCCTGAGCGACTGGAATGTTCTGCATCTGAATTAGACTGGGTGCTGGCTGTCTGTATAAGACTTGTTAGCCACTTGGCACTTGTTGAGGAGAAACTGGCACAGGAGCAGGTGTCTGGGTTGAGAATGATGGCTGAACCTCTCTTCCTCTTGCTCCTCTAACTGTCTCTTTGTGACAAACTGCTTTGTTTTGCCACGATTTAACCTTAAGCTACGTAAAAAGCAGCTAGTTAGCTTCCGTTCCTCTGTGTAATCACTGTGCGGGCTGTAACGTTAGCTTGAATCAAAGGGGAGGGGCTATTCCCTATCTGGCATTTGTGAGATGCACTGCCACACATAGCCCTTTCACACCGGCAGGGCTCCGTGCCGGGGCCGGTACCCGAACCTAATCTTGAACTGGCTGGCGCGTTCACACCGGAAATAATTGGTTCGGAACGTGAAAAGTCTGTGCTCGGCTGGAACCAAACAATTTTAGTTTTTTCCCTGCGAACAGTCAGTGGGCATGTCATATTCTAGGGTGTCAAGACAAGCGAAAGCGGCAGAGGTTCGGCATTGCACTCAATCGATCCATTCAACAGGAAGCGATTTGCGACTGATCTCAAAATGAGATTTGATTCAAATGTACTGTTATTATACAGCACAAGTACAATACACCATCCAACCAGAGTGGATAAATAAATGCTCCAGAAATAAATATGCGTGGAGAAAAGCTTAGCGAGGCAGCCTCAGCATGCAAGCGCACACACAAACACACACACACCTACTGTATACGTGCAAAATTAATCGTTCCAGCAAAGAAGGCTTCTATTATTCTAATGACTTGTTTTATTGGGTATCATAGTAGTAAGTCCTACTGTAGAACATGACATATTAGCATGACATCTCATTTATTAATGCCGATACTGAACGACAGCACAATTGGCTCTTGACAAATATAAACTATGGATTAGTCGGTTGCAGTCAACGATGTCGGACCCTTTAGCTCAACTGGTTAGTGCGGCTGCCTGTGGCTCCTATGGTCACAGGTTCAAATCTCTCGGTTACACAAGTTTATCTTAATTTCATTAATTTATGCATTTATGCATTTGCACCTGTTGAGTGGCTTGGCATGGTGCAGATGCAATGCCGAACCGTTGAAGCAGTTTTGCACACGGCACATTTAGCCACTGTCGTGTTCATATGGTTGTGTTTACTTCCGCCTGAGTAACGGCCCCTGTTGATGACAGAGGACGTGGAATGTTGGTTCTGCTTAGGGTTGCCACCTTTCAGATTAAGAAATAAGGGACACCTGTCAACGGGCGCGCAGGAACACTTTTGGGGCATTTTTGGGGCGAAAATGGGCGGATTTTGTAACTATTTTTATTTTTTTACTTTATTTCGGTTTTAGGGTTAGGGTTAGGGTTATGTTATTTAATTATTTTGGGGAGCCAGCCCCCCAAACTCCTTGAAATGCATAGAAATCTATGAAATCTAAATAAAACAATCTATGACATTTATATTAAAAAGAGCTAGCCCCCCAAACCCCTAAAATACATAGAAATGTATGCATTTTGGAACAGTTACTATATATATAGTCAAGAAAGCATTTAGTCATACTTAAAGTGCTTTATTTGCATTAAACATTGTTATAAATGTTTAAATAAATTGGCTGAACTATAGCCTCAACTTGAGCATAATACTGTATGCATATAAAGTGCTGTAAAAACAAAGCCTGGGAACACTTACTGAAAGGACAATAATACAATGAAACACTTGTGTGACCCAAATTAAAAGATTAATAAAAAATAAAGTGCAAAGAAATCCTCCTTCCCTCAACCCTCTTAGCCAAAAAGTCATGGGTCCATCAGAAAGTGTTTATGTCCTCTTTGGTGTAGACCAGGGTTAAACAGTCAACAGCTTTCCCTCTCTTCCTCACTGTGTTATTTCTTTTTCCAAGTGTAGGCTACTTCTTGTTACTCCTTGCAGCACTGAGTAGCGTTTTGTCTTTTTAGGATGCGGTGGAGTGTCTGCTGTAGACATTTTCAAACAGCAACCATGACAGGCAGCGCACAGACAGAGGCTTGGCACAACGGCACAGAACGTATCTTAGCAATGTGACAGCGCTAATTCTCATTGGTTGTGAGCTGCTGTGCACACTCCCATCATACCAGAGTTGCCAAGTCTGTTTATTTTCCGCAACTTTTGGACAAAACTTGGCTTGTTTTTGGCTTGTTTTTGTAGGTCGGCTGGCTCATTTCTCTCACTATACTGGCAACGCTGACTGCCTTGCGGTCAGCGGAGCTCTCACATTTCCAGTCACACAGCGGAGAGACAGGACAGCACATCATTGCCCTGTCTTTCATATTGATTCCCTGACCTAAAAATACGGGACAAAGTGCTTCCCGTATCAGTTCAATACGGAACGCGTCTTTTAGTTTCCAATTACGGGACAATTCCGTATTTTACGGGACGGGTGGCAACCCTAGTTCTGCTTAAATAGGTGTAAACGCTGGCTGGTTCGCCAGAAAGCACCAAGGTTCAGAGGCTCCAGAACGGAGCCGGAGCTTGAACCGGAGCCCTGCCGGTGTGAAAGCGTCCCTCAGAAAGATCAGACCTATCATCATCATGTGATAAACAAGAAGCAATAAACAAGAATGGTTTTATTTGTTTTAATAACATAGAGAAACAAAAGATCTGTCGAAACTTTGTCCTTGAACCATGAACTGGAAAATGTTAATTGTATGAATAAAGAGCCTTATTTTTAGAACACCCATCGGCCTCCCAAGAGTTGCTGAATTGTTTTCCTCCTTTATTGGTAACATAGTCAAAGAGATCATATATAATTGAAGCAGTATTCATTGACTGCTATTCATTGGATGATCCAGCTTTGACTCCACGTATTAATAAAAAGCAAGCCTTCTGGTTGGACGGTGCACAATGTGGGCGGGCCAGCGCCACCTTTAGGGCCAAATGGCTTTGCCCCTGGTGTGTCTGTGTGTCTGTGTGTCTGTCTGTGTGTCTGTCTGTCTGTGTGTCTGTCTGTCTGTCTGTCTGTCTGTCTGTCTGTCTGTCTGTCTGTCTGTCTGTCTGTCTGTCTGTCTGTCTGTCTGTCTGTCTGTCTGTCTGTCTGTCTGTCTGTCTGTCTGTCTGTCTGTCTGTCTGTCTGTCTGTCTGTCTGTCTGTCTGTCTGTCTGTCTGTCTGTCTGTCTGTCTGTCTGTCTGTCTGTCTGTCTGTCTGTCTGTCTGTCTGTCTGTCTGTCTGTCTGTCTGTCTGTCTGTCTGTCTGTGTGTGTGTGTGTGTGTGTGTGTGTGTGAAACCGTTTTATACACACTATAGAGACTGACCACAGAAGTACTGGAGTGAATCATGGTATCCCTGTTTTCTTTTTTAATAGAATTCTGTAGTGATTCACCACAATATGTCTGTATTTGGAACATTATAGAAATGTGAATGACTATGTTTCTCTAGTGATTCACTGTAGTATTTATAGAGTAGTTGGTGTATGTGTGGGAAGACAACACAGGAATACTATATTTTTACAATAGTGGGTTTTCTTTCGGGTCATGTGTCTAGCTTGATAATATTCATGTGATCTCCACAGCTGTGGTCCATATATAATGTCTGTGTGTGTGTGTGTGTGTGTGTGTGTGTGTGTGTGTGTGTGTGTGTGTGTGTGTGTGTGTGTGTGTGTGTGTGTGTGTGTGTGTGTGTGTGTGTGTGTGTGTGTGTGTGTGTGTGTGTGTGTGTGTGTGTGTGTGTGTGTGTGTGTGTGTGTGCGTGTGTATGTCTGCGTACATATGTGTAGGCCTATGTCTGTGTGTGCATGTGTGTGTATCTAAGTGCATATAAGTGTGTGTTGTGTCTGGGTGTGTGTGTGTGATTTGCCATCTGGGCAGCATGAGACGTCAGATGGCGTGGTTGGAAAACATATGGGAGATAACAGGAATTCCTCTTGGATATAATGTCTGCCTTAACCCATATATAAACCAGAATAAAAGGATGTGTGTGTGTGTGTGCGTGTGCGTGTGCGTGTGCGTGTGTGTGTGCGTGTGTGTGTGTGTGTGTGTGTGTGTGTGTGTTGTGTGTGTGTGTGTGTGTGTGTGTGTGTGTGTGTGTGTGTGTGTGTGTGTGTGTGTGTGTGTGTGTGTGTGTGTGTGTGTGTGTGTGTGTGACCTGGCTGCCTGGCTGACTTAAGTGTAGACAGCTTGCAAGAGTAAGTATGATTTTGAAATACATTGCTTGAGTATTTCTATTTTAGGGGATTTAACCCTTTCACTACTGCCAGTATATCTGTAACAATTGCAAGTGCTCACTCGTTTTTAATCAAGGGGTTTTGCATACAAGACATGCAATCAGCTCGTGAAAGCAATGTACTTTTTAACTTCAGCCAACTTAAAGGGGAATGCCACCCATTTTAAGAATTCACATTATGTAACAGCTGGGGCTGCTTCATAGACTGGGGCTCTGACTTCATGAGTAATGTCTGACTTGAGCAGTAGCCTTGGTGCTACATGTAGCCTATGCTCCTGTAGTATTTCATTACTATCTAGTGGCCTCACTACATGTAGTATATCATTACTATCTAGTGGCCTCACTACATGTAGTATATCATTACTATCTAGTGGCCTCACTACATGTAGTATATCATTACTATCTAGTGGCCTCACTACATGTAGTATATCATTACTATCTAGTGGCCTCACTACATGTAGTATATCATTACTATCTAGTGGCCTCACTACAGACCGGTGGCACTCACCTCTGTGGTCATGAAATGTTTTGAGAGGCTGGTCAAGGACCACATTTGTGCCTCCCTCCCCAGTGATATGGACCCTATGCAATTTGCATACAGGACAAACAGGTCCACTGACGATGCGGTCTCCCAGGTACTGCACAGCACCCTCTCCCACCTTGACCGTCAGAAGAGGGGCTATGTGAGACTGTTGTTCATTGACTACAGCTCAGCGTTCAACACCATAGTCCCCACCAGACTGGTGGACAAGCTGATCGAGCTGGGTCTGAGCTCCGCCCTGAGCGCCTGGGTACTGGACTTTCTGAGTGAAAGACCCCAGGCGGTCAGGGTGGGGGGTCAGACCTCCAACACCATCACCCTGAGCATCGGGTCCCCCCAGGGCTGTGTTCTAAGCCCCCTGCTGTACTCACTCTACACACACGATTGTGTGGCCAAGTTCAGCTCCAACTCCATAGTGAAGTTCGCAGACGACACGTGGTGGTGGGGCTGATCTCGGACAACGACGAGAAGGCCTACCGGGAGGAGGTTGAGGTACTGGAACGCTGGTGCCAGGACAACAGCCTGCTCCTGAACATTGGTAAAACCAAGGAGCTGATCGTGGATTATAGGAGAGGACAGCAGGAGACACACACACCACTGATGATTAACGGGGCTACCGTGGACAGGGTGAGCAGCTTTAAGTACCTGGGGGTCCACATCTCAGAGGATCTGACATGGTCAACACACATAGACACAGTAGTAAAGAAGGCGAAACAGCGCCTCTACCACCTGAGACAGTTAAGGAAGTTCAGAGTATCGGGGAAGATACTCCAGTCCTTCTACTCAGGAGCTGTAGAGAGCATCTTGACCGGAAACATCACTGCCTGGTATGGAAACAGCACGGCACAGGACAAGAAGGCCCTACAGAGAGTGGTGCGCTCAGCCGAGCGTACCACGGGTATTGCACTACCTCCCCTGCAGGTTCTATACAACAAGAGGTTCAAATCCAGAGCCTGCAGGATAATGAAAGACCCTCACCACCCCAATAACAGCCTGTTCCAGCTGCTGAGGTCAGGCAGACGCCTGCGAACCCCAGCTACTAGGACAGAGCGGCTTAGGCTCAGCTTCTTCCCCCAGGCCATCAGAGCCCTGAACAATGAACATTGAGTGCCACAGAACACTGAACTATCCACACACAAGCACACATGAACACACACACGACACGCACGCTGTGCACGCTCACACACTAGCAGCCACTTAACACTTTAACATGAGCGGGCACACACTCATGACGCACACACGCACACTTATGGCCAAAAGGAAAGGCCACTTTAAATTAGAATAACAGGAACAGTGTATTGCACTACCAAAGCTACCTAGCATGTCCTATATGCTTTGTAAATAACTATGTACAGATACCGAGATGTCACACCATGTTACCTGTTACCTGTTTATTGCACAATGTTGTTTTTTATTGGATTCTATTATATGTTGTACCACTGTATTGCACATCGTTGCGGGCAAGACCACCCGCATTTCATTGTATACTTGTATGCCGTGACAATTAAAACTCTTGACTTGACTTGACTTACATGTAGTATATCATTACTATCTAGTGGCCTCACTACATGTAGTATATCATTACTATATAGTGTATTTTTTAGTCACATCTCCTCTGTCCTCTAATCCATAATGTTCTGCATCCAGAAACCTTGGATCTAACAACATACTATAAAAGTTAGTGTGGTCATGTTTATTCCAATTAGGAACATTGCAAAATAAATCGGCCCTGAATTTGAGCAATACTGAGAAGATTAATCATGTTTTTCACCTCACTTTGATTACGGTAATTCAAAACAGTTGTGCACACATTTAATTTGGCAGTTATTGAGAGTAAATTAGTTTTTTAATATGACCACCAGTGATGTCATCTGGGACATTGAATCCTTGTGTTGTGTACATTTCAGCTCGATGAAATGATGTAGATGAAAAATAGCAATACCTTGTCTTATAGGGACTGCTACCTTATCATTTCATTGAGCTGCAATTAACACAACACAAGCATTCAATGTCCCCAATGACATCACTGGTGTTCGTGGATGTGTGTGAGATTATGTGCAAAATAAATCTGCGTTGTCTTTTGGTAAAGTTCCCCTTTAATTTTAACAACTCCAGATTGTAGAAAAATTCACCAGCTATGCTTTCAACTAGAATGAGGAAACGGGTCGATATCGCCCCCATTTCAGCCTCTCTACACTGGCTACCTGTCTGTTTCAGAATCGATTTTAAGATTCTACTGATAACTTTTAAGTAACTGCTAGGTCTGGCTTCCTGACCTCTTATGAGCTGATGTGCAGGTTGAGACCCTCAGGCAGGGCTCTCCTGGCTGTTCCAGAGTCCAGGCTGAGACCCTCAGGCAGGGCCCTCCTGGCTGTTTCAGAGTCCAGGCTGAGACCCTCAGGCAGGGCCCTCCTAGCTGTTCCAGAGTCCAGGCTGAGACCCTCAGGCAGGGCCCTCCTGGCTGTTCCAGAGTCCAGGCTGAGACCCTCAGGCAGGGCCCTCCTGGCTGTTCCAGAGTCCAGGCTGAGACCCTCAGGCAGGGCCCTCCTGGCTGTTCCAGAGTCCAGGCTGAGACCCTCAGGCAGGGCTCTCCTGGCTGTTCCAGAGTCCAGGTTAAGACCCTCAGGCAGGGCTCTCCTGGCTGTTCCAGAGTCCAGGTTTATACCCTCAGGCAGGGCTCTCCTGGCTGTTCCAGAGTCCAGGTTGAGACCCTCAGGCAGGGCTCTCCTGGCTGTTCCAGAGTCCAGGTTGAGACCCTCAGGCAGGGCTCTCCTGGCTGTTCCAGAGTCCAGGCTGATACCCTCAGGCAGGGCCCTCCTGGCTGTTACAGAGTCCAGGCTGAGACCCTCAGGCAGGGCTCTCCTGGCTGTTCCAGAGTCCAGGCTGAGACCCTCAGGCAGGGCCCTCCTGGCTGTTACAGAGTCCAGGCTGAGACCCTCAGGCAGGGCTCTCCTGGCTGTTCCAGAGTCCAGGCTGAGACCCTCAGGCAGGGCTCTCCTGGCTGTTCCAGAGTCCAGGTTGATACCCTCAGGCAGGGCCCTCCTGGCTGTTCCAGAGTCCAGGTTGATACCCTCAGGCAGGGCTCTCCTGGCTGTTCCAGAGTCCAGGTTGAGGACTAACGGTACAACGCACATATAATATCAATGGAAAGCTGTGAACGGAGGTGAACAGACACAGCTTCAAATGGTGAGAAATTTGCCAGGCGAGATGGAGCAGATGTACATCGGTATATCTTATCAATGAATATAAAATAGACTGCTATGAATTCTCTGTGGCCTATAGATATTAAATAGGTTACATTTAGAAAAGGTCTCGTCTTTGTAAATGTCAACAATGCCGTTGTTGAGACCAATCTCTCTGGCATTTCTTCACACCAGTTTAGCTAGTTATCAACTGTCAATCTGACAAGTAAAGCGAGACTAGCTACAACATTTGTCTTTGAGTTGCACTAAATGTACAGTAAAAGTGACCTGCAGCTTCTCTGTGTGGGCCTGAGGTGCATAGATATTGTTGGCTGTGATCGTTTTGTGACTCTGGGGTGTATTGAGCTGTCACCTGATTGGAATTAATAAAATACACACGGCACAAGGTAGAAGCAAGTTTAACAGACGTTTTATTGCTGTTTAGGTTACTGTAAGTGTGAGCCAGTCCGTAATCCGTGATAATCGTTATCATTGGGGCAGTGGCTGATCCGGGAGAAGAGACGTCGGGCAAGCAGGGGTCGATACCAAAGCGGGTTCTCCGACAGTCGAAAGGTTGGGCACACAGCGTGGATCTCCTTCCAAAAACAGTCATACATGTTCTATGTGATCTGGGAGTGGTGGAGGATGAATATAATTTTGTCTTTTATTGCCCTTTGTACACCGCTTTGAGGAGGGCTTTATTTGAGAACATTCTAATTGTAAATCCGGATTTGTTTTGGCAGTCTGAGAGTTGTATGTTGAGTTGTTTTTTTGTGGAGGACATCTTCAGTTTTGCAGGATTTTTGGAGAAAGCATGGCACTTGAGACAAAACACACTATATCCTATATAATTGTATTTGAATTCCTCTTGTTTCTTTGTTTATTTACATTGCGTACAGCTTGTGTTATATTACGTTTTATTGTATTTTCTTGTATTTTCTTATTCTTGTGGCCATCTTGGTCTATATGTCATTTGTGTCTTGTAAGCCCATATGGGCTGGGCATACACCTGTATGTAAGACACGAAAATAAAAAAAAACATCAAATCAATCAAATCAAATCAAATCATACACAGCATTGGGTTACGCACACAGCAATCTCCTCCTCTTTTCAAGATTCAAGATTCCTCTTCCACTTACTTTCTCTCTGTCCTCCCTCCTCAGGTTTCACAGTAGCTACTCCAATGATTCCATCTCTCTGTCTCCATTTTCTGTCATGCTTAATTGCGCTTTGATTGAGCTCACCTGTCCCAGTGTCCCATGCACGTCTGGCACAGGTGCGCTGCATAGGGGCTGACGTGCTCTGCTCTGCCGGGAGGCTCCTCGGACTTCCTAATATGGGCATATGCCCCAGTACCTTGGCCGAGACATAGCGGCCCTCCAGTAGCACACCAGCCGGTCTGCCACAGCTTGTATGTATAACTGTTTACTTTCAACCTTACCTTGTGAATGTTTATTTTCTCTAACCAAACATTTTATTTTGTTCAGTTTGATATTATATTTATAATTTCATCACTGTGACAATTTTACCCTTACGAAACACAATATCTTATTTACTGCATTGTGAGTCATGGATGTGTGCTTGTTGAATATGCTGCTGTTTCTCTTGAGGAGAGGGCAGTGGCCTGAGCCTACGTCCTTTTATTTATTTATCAAACACTACTGCAGAACGGACAGCCCCCCCCCCCCCCCCCCCGCACGCTGTTCCCTACTCAATGATGAAGCGAATGAGTGAAAATAACAAATTTAGCGTCCTAATCAAGATGTCAGCCTCCAGAAGGCGGACAGACTCTCCATTGACAATTTTGACCATTCCAACCACTTTGCTTGAGTGTTTGACAAAATGCAGCGCCCGGATTCTCTGATTAGGCGAGATATAGAATGCTTCTGAGTAAGTCAAAATAAATGACATGACATACCGTCGCCTGAGGGAACTTATTAAGTTGATCTCTGTGGCTAGCATAGCATATCACATACAAAGCCATAAACGGTCCCGCCCCAGCCTACATAAAGGAACTACTGGTCCAATCAGCCAGCTTCAGATCCCTCAGATCAAACAACCAAATCTGCCTTAAAATGCCACACACAAGACTGGTGACGAAGGGAAACCGGGCATTCACAGTCGCAGCACCGACAATCTGAAAGCACTCTACTGACTTTTAAGGTCATGCTCAAAAACCACCTTTTCGCCATAAAAATATCCATGAGCTAGTTTTTGTATTGTAGTATGACTGGTGTATTATGTCTGTCGGTTTTTCTATCTGCTTGGTTGGCCTGCATGTATTTTTTTCTGTTTTCGTATTGTTCCTGTCTTTCTGTTTCTCTTTATTTCCCGCGCTGCGCCCCGGGCCGATGTAACTATTGGTTGACGGGCGCAATATAAATAAATGTATCATATCATATCATATCATATCATATCATATCATATCGTGACATGTAAGGCCAGAAACCGGCGGACTACAACACTGCTTCACTGTTTACGTGCTCGGCCTGCACGTCTGTCCTACTTGTTTGTCTGTCTCTCTGTCTTCGACACAGAGGACTCGGATGATTGCCGCCCCGGAACACCAAGGAGGCCACATAATCTATTTAATGCGCCAGCGGGTCCGTGCGCCTTGACACCTAACTGCCTGACTAAGAGACCGCCTGTCTTGTCTGTGGTGTTCTCGTCTGCCATTCTGTCATTCCTCCCTGTCTAAATGGCGTCATTCTGTTACAGGCAGATTTGTGTCTCTCTAGGTGGCGGGATGAATCACAAGCGAATTTCTAATCGTAGCTGTGAGTCAACATCAGAGCCAGTCAGCTTCTCCGGTGTTCTAAGGATGACAGGCAACGTGTGATGTAATGCGATGTCATCTTGTCTATTCAGCTCTGTCTGTCTGTCTGTCTGTCTGTCTGTCTGTCTGTCTGTCTGTCTGTCTGTCTGTCTGTCGGACTGTGTTTTCATATGCTTGTTTGTGTGTGTCTGGTTGTCAGTCATCATCTGTTTATTTAAGGGCCCTGTTGGCTGGCTCGCTGGCTGGCTGGCTGGCTGGCTGGCTGGCTGGCTGGCTGGCTGGCTGGCTGGCTGGCTGGCTGGCTGTCTGTCTGTCTTCTCTGTAAACAAGGAGGTGTGTTACCAAGATATATGATGTCTCACATGTGACAAACAAAACAAAGCAAAACAAAACCAAATGCACTTTTGTCAAACTTTAAGTCAAAGATTGTCACATACACATCATACGTCTACACTGGCTGTGAAACGCTTCCTCTGCGAGACTGTGAGTGAATCGAAACAATAACCCTCTTAATAAGCTCTTAATAAAACTCTTAATAAAACTCAGTAGAAACAACTCTCAAAGTAGAAATGGCCAGTATAAACAATTAAAGTTGTACAGTCCATTATAATCCTCAGACCGCTTCCACTAGTGCAGTGTTTCTCAAAGTGGGGGGCGCGCCCCCCAGGGGGGGCGCAGAGGCATGACAGGGGGGGCCTTGAGATTTATAAAAAAAGAAGAAAAAAAAATTTAATTACAGAAAATTATCACTAAAGTGCTATCTGTTGCAGCTGCACTGTTCTCCATGAAAATACCATTTCTCAACAGAAAAGGATCACCAAGTTACTCTGGATACAAAAAAACTTTACAGACAACATTGAGACAAAGCTTCCTGACACATCTCCATCCAAACTCTTGGAAGAACTCTTTGAAATCTCATCTGATACCACCTAGAGAGCTAGTTTCAGAGTGTGGTGCTGAGTACCAAGTATCTCATCTCATGGCCCACCAAGTATCTCATGATGCAGCAGTTAAGGTGTTGATACCATTCAGCACCACATACAGTATCTGTGTGAAGCTGGCTTTTCATCCATGACAGCTCTGAAAACAAAATATAGGCCAATTTGAAAGGTCACGATATTGGTGTTATTTCAATAAATTTAAACATGGTCCATCTCATGACTATTTTGTTGGGGCGAGGGGGAGGGCGGGGGGGGCCAAAATATTTTGGTCCGCCAAAGGGGGGCCTGACAGAAAAAGTTTGAGAAGCACTGCACTAGTGTCAGACTCTTGGAAATTAGATGATTCCACTTGAACCTTCTGCCACCTCTCAGCCCCCACCCTAATTGTTTGTGTAAATCCTGTATTTTGTATAATTCTGTATGTCCTACTTGTCTGTGTTATGTATGCACCTATTGTGGAAAGGAATTTCCTCCTTGAGGACAAATAAACGATCTATCTATCTCAAACAGGATGAAACCCTACAAATTTGAGAGTAATTGCCACAGAGACGGGGGTATTGGCAGCAATTCTCAGGCCTTGAGGCAGATCTAAGGATCAGTTAATCAACCAACGTTCCAACGGTTGGCAGGGCAGTTACGTGCCATGCCTGAACTGCCTCAGTAGCTACACAATCAGAGACAAGCTACTAACCCTACTACGCCTCAGTAGCTACACAATCAGAGAGAAGCTACTAACCCTATTACCCCTCAGTAGCTACACAATCAGACAGAAGCTACTAACTCTACTACCCCTAAGTAGCAATCAGAGAGAAGCTACTAACCCTATTAACCTCAGTATCTACACAATCAGACAGAAGCTACTAACTCTACTACCCCTCGCTACACAATCAGACAGAAGCTACTAAACCTACTACCCCTCAGTAGCTACACAATCAGACAGAAGCTACTAACCCTATTAACCTCGGTATCTACACAATCAGACAGAAGCTATAACCCTACTACTCAAGTAGGGACATTTTCTTTTTGTTCCGCTCCCATGTCATAGAAAATAAAATCATGTTTCCTGTTGTTAGTGTAGTAGCAATATCCAGTTTATACCTGCTTGGGCGCTACTTCATTTGTGATGAACAGACTAAATGAAACGGTTAATATACTTACACTTGAGAGGCGCATTGTCCGCTTGCGGGTTTAAATTGTCAGTTTTCGTGATTGTTTTGGTTGTAGAATGTGTCCAGCCTTTTATGGTCATTTTTGGGAGTTAAGTATAAATCCTCTTCCCGAAAGTAACCAATCTAAGCGGACAGTGGACATCCGGAGATTATTATTAAGATCATGAGGTATATTTGTATCTGTTTCTATAAGAATTATAACATATAATGTTAATCTAGAGTTACTTTAACGGTGAAAATACAGTTACTATAAAGGGAGCAGTCATTAGGGGTGGCTACGTGGCGTAGTGGGCAAGGCACTCGCCACGAAATGCTGGAGACGCTGGGCTCGTCAGTTCGAGCCCAGCGCTCCACATTTGCTTTCAGTTTAGCTGGTCGTCCGTACTAATACTGTGTCAGAATGCAGGTAGGTGAATTCCAATGGGTGAAGGCAATCACAGAGACAGAGAGTGTTTACTCTTGAACAGGTTCGACTTTAATAGTAAGAACACAGAGTAAATTCTAAGAGAGAACAAGTGCTAATAGCACAAGTGTAAAATAAGGTAAATGGGAGCTTATTGGAGGTCCAGAGTAGAACCGTCCGCGTTATCCCCGAACGCAATTAGTGAAGACCTGACAATGGACAAGCAGAAGAGAGGTATGTTACATAGAGACAAAATACCAACATTCCACACACACCCCCGTGACAGCCAATCAGGAACCACCCCTAAGTGACAGCACTAATTGACAGGGAAATGACAGGTGACAAGCCCAGTGACATATGCCAGGAATGTGGGTGGTCACCGACCGAGGTCGGTGTCCAGAACGTAACAGTACCCTCCCCCGACGAACGGCACCAGACGTTCACCTAGGAGCCTCGGGATTCAGCCGCCGGAAATCAACGATCAGGCTGGGATCTAAAATATCCCTTTGAGGCACCCAAGAACGCTCTTCTATCCCGTACCTCTCCCAATCCACCAAGAACTGAAACCCCCTACCCCTCCGCCTACAACCCAGTATCCTCCGCACCGTGTAAATGGGTTGACCGCCAATAAACCGGGGCGGAGGAACCACAGGCAGTGGCGGGGCCAAGGGCGATGAGAGGAATGGCTTCAACAGGGACACATGAAACGTCGGATGAACCCTCATAGAGCTCGGAAGTCGTAGCTTGTAAGCCACTGGATTAACCCGATGAATCACTTTAAATGGTCCTATAAAGCGAGGAGCCAGCTTCTTGGATTCCACCCGGAGAGGGAGATCCCGGGTGGAAAGCCAAACCCGCTGCCCTGGACGGTAAACTGGAGCCGGACGACGCTTACGGTTAGCCTGCCGTTGGGTACTAACCGAAACCTTCTGTAGCGCCTTCCGAACCTGTTTCCACGTCCTGCGACAGCGAGCCACATGTGCCTGGGCCGAGGGCACCTCCGCCTCCTGCTCCTGCTCGGGAAACAGAGGAGGTTGAAAACCATACTGGCACTGAAAGGGAGACATACCGGTAGAAGAGGAGAGAAGGGTATTATGCGCGTACTCAGCCCAAGCCAACCTCCTACTCCACGTTGCCGGACTACCGGCAACGTAACACCTCAAGACCCCCTCCAAATCCTGGTTGACCCTCTCCGTCTGCCCGTTCGACTGTGGATGGAACCCAGACGACAGACTGACAGAGGCTCCGAGGCCGGCGGCAAACGCCTTCCAGAACCTTGAGGCGAACTGAGGACCCCGGTCCGACACGATATCTACTGGCAGCCCGTGGACCCGAAAGACATGCTGTATAATTAAATCAGCAGTCTCCCGGGCCGAAGGAAGCTTGGGGAGAGGGACAAAGTGAGCCGCCTTAGAGAACCGATCCACCACCACCAAGATGGTGGTGAATCCGTCCGAAAGGGGAAGACCAGAAATAAAGTCCAGAGATATGTGTGACCAGGGTCGTTTAGGAATAGGAAGTGGTCGGAGGAGACCCGCCGGTGCCCGTCGAGAGGTCTTACTATGTGCGCACACCGGACAGGCCGCCACAAAGGAACGCGTATCCCCCTCCACTGTCGGCCACCAGAACCTCCTACGGATAAATTCCAGGGTCCTGGTTGCCCCTGGGTGGCTGGTGAGGGATGATGCATGTGCCCACTGTAGCAAGCGTGAGCGCGCCACCTTGGGAACATACGACCGTCCCGGAGGACCCCCACCAGGATCGGGCTCCCGCGTTAGCGCCGACCTTACCACCTTTTCTATGCCCCAAGACACGGGTGCCAAAATCAAGACCGGTGGAATAATGGGATGGGGCTGCTCCTCCCGCCCAGGAAGATCAAACTGGCGCGACAACGCGTCAGGTTTGATATTCTTGGAGCCGGGTCTATAGGAGATGGTATATCGAAATCGTGTGAAGAACAACGTCCACCTGGCCTGGCGAGCGTTAAGGCGTTTAGCCCCTTGGATGTAAGCCAAGTTCTTATGATCAGTCCAAATAATGAAAGGATGTGCCGCCCCCTCCAACCAATGTCTCCACTCCTCCAGTGCCAATTTGATCGCCAATAACTCCCGATTACCCACGTCGTAATTATGCTCGGCTGGTGACAGGCGGCGAGAAAAAAAGCACACGGGTGCACTTTCCCATCCTTTAAGCATCTCTGAGAGAGCACCCCCCCCACCGCGACGTCAGAGGCATCCACCTCCACAATGAACGGAACCTCCGCGTCATGGCGGATCAATACAGGAGCGGATGTAAAACGACGTTTAAGATCGCAGAAGGCCGACTCAGCCCTAGGCGACCATTCAAAGCCAGGGAGAGAGGCCTTAGTGAGAGCTGTTAAGGGATTGGCTAAGGCGCTAAAATTGCGAATAAAGCGCCTGTAAAAATTTGCAAAGCCCAAAAACCGTTGTAACCCCTTGAGCGACGAAGGCCGTGGCCAGTCCAAAACTGCACTCACCTTGGCTGGGTCCATGCGCAGATGGCCCTTCGTCAACACAAAGCCCAGGAAGGACACGGTGTCCGTGTGAAACACACACTTCTCAGCCTTAACGAATAGTTGATGCTTGAGGAGACGGTCTAGCACCTCCCGAACGTGCATTTGGTGTTGCACCATATCGCGAGAAAAAATCAGGATATCATCTAAGTAGACAAACACCGACACCCCAATCAAGTCTCGCAGCACGTCGTTAACCAGGGCTTGGAAGACTGCCGGAGCATTAGCCAAACCAAAGGGCATGACCAAATACTCATAGTGCCCATTGGGTGTGTTAAATGCAGTCTTCCACTCGTCTCCCTCTCTAATCCTGACCAGGTTGTATGCATTGCGTAAGTCAAGTTTAGAAAAGACCTGTGCCCCCTGTAAGCACTCAAAGGCCGTGTCCATGAGGGGTAAAGGATATTGGTTCTTGATGGAAACGTCATTCAATCCCCTATAATCAATGCATGGGCGCTGATCCCCATCCTTTTTATCAACAAAGAAGAAGCCAGCGCCGGCAGGGGAAGTGGAAGGGCGTATGTGCCCCGCAAGCAATGCCTCCTCTATGTAGGTGTTCATGGCCAAGGTTTCGGGGCGTGAGAGAGAGAACATTCGCCCGCGAGGCGGGGAGGTACCGGGTAGAAGATTAATGGGACAGTCGTATGATCTATGGGCGTCTTGCTAAAAACGTCCGCCAGGTCCCAATAGATCTCAGGCACCCCTATTAAATCGGGATTAGAGGGTAGATCAGAATCTGCCACGCTCCCCACCATCCTGGAGAAAGAGGGAGGAGACAAAAGAGAAGAGGGGGGGGGGGACAAGGGTTTGGGCAAACTCCCGCTGACGATCGACTTGACATCGGCCGCCGTTGAGAGTTCGCCCGTGCTCCAATTAATGACACGAACACATGACGACAACCAGGGATGACCCAACACCATGACAGAATAGGGGGAAAAGATGACAAAAAATGTAACCCATTCCCACTCCCCACCCTCCACCCGGATGTGTAAGGGAACTGTGCGCTGGGTGACGCTCCCACTGCCCAGAGGCCGACCGTCCAGGGCATAAACTGGTAAGGGAACCCCTAAATCCTCCACTGGGGTTCCCCACTCCTTCACCAATCCCACGTGAATAAAATTGCCCGCCGCCCCTGAGTCAATGAGAGCCTTAGTTCCCCTAATGTCACCCCCACAGTTGATCGCCACCTCAAAAAATGTACGAGAATCCGTGGTTTTGGCAGGAATGAGCCCACCTGCTGGCGCCTTTTCGAAGCCCGACGGCGCACCTTCCATCCCCGATTGGCGCCGAGCCGATACAGCCTGGACCCGACAGCTGCCGAAGCGGTGACCGGTGCGGCCGCACCGGAAGCAGCGTCGCTCTTTGATGAAGCGCTGCCTCTCGTCGTCCGAGAGCGACAGCGCTCCAAGCTGCATGGATTCATCACCCAGTGGCCCACTCGTGTAATGCATGGAATTATCAACACCAGGAGAAGAGGGAAAACATACCTGGGGCTGGGTGTTGTTGACATGTTCCTTCTCCCTCTCCCGGTGCCGATTATCCATCTTGATGGTGGTGTTGATCAGCACTTCCAGCTGCTCGGGGATCTCACGCGCGGAGAGAGCATCTCGCATCCGCGCTGAGAGTCCCCTGATAAACAGAACCACGCAGACGTTCTCCGCCCAAGCTGTCTCCCGAGCCAAGATCCGAAAATTGATAGCATAAGCTGCGACCGTGCGGAGGCCCTGCCGGCAGTCGAGAAGACGACCACCAGCCTCGAAGATCGAGAGTACCCGGGAAGTATCGAATACTCTTCTCAATTCCCGGGTAAAGGCGTCCAGACTGTCGCAGATTATCGCCCCTGCCTCTAATTCCGCCGTAGCCCAGGAGAGAGCTTGACCGGTGAGCAGTGTGATAATATACGCTACCTGCGCTGTCTCCGATGGAAATGATCGTGGTTGCAGCCGGAAAACGAGTAGACACTGGGTGATGAATTCCCGACAACCATCCGGTGATCCGTCATAGCGAGCGGGCGCCTGCAGATGTGGTTCGCGGGACCGCTCCTGGACCCCGAACACCCCCCGACTCTCCTCTGCGTGGAGCGCTGCTTCTCCCGCCGCCGACTGAACACCAGCCACTCCTTCTTGGGCTTGTCGGGCTGTGGCCAACGCCGACTGCGCCACCGCTTGGGATGATCCGACGACCCCATTGAGTCGGATTAACTCGGCGCTGACCAGCTGCTGATGTTCCTCCATCCGTGTCTGGGCTGCTCCCTGCGTCCGGAGCATCTCCATGATGGCCTCCATGGAATTCTGATGGTCAGGTCTTCTGTCAGAATGCAGGTAGGTGAATTCCAATGGGTGAAGGCAATCACAGAGACAGAGAGTGTTTACTCTTGAACAGGTTCGACTTTAATAGTAAGAACACAGAGTAAATTCTAAGAGAGAACAAGTGCTAATAGCACAAGTGTAAAATAAGGTAAATGGGAGCTTATTGGAGGTCCAGAGTAGAACCGTCCACGTTATCCCCGAACGCAATTAGTGAAGACCTGACAATGGACAAGCAGAAGAGAGGTATGTTACATAGAGACAAAATACCAACATTCCACACACACCCCCGTGACAGCCAATCAGGAACCACCCCTAAGTGACAGCACTAATTGACAGGGAAATGACAGGTGACAAGCCCAGTGACATATGCCAGGAATGTGGGTGGTCACCGACCGAGGTCGGTGTCCAGAACGTAACAATACTGTGAGGATTGGTTCTTTCCCCACCACAGGCTTCTTAAGGTACTGTGATGATTGGTCCGTTCCCCGCCACACGCTCCGTTCCTTTAAGGTACTGTGAGGATTCTGTGATGATTGGTCCGTTGCCGAACGCACACTTCTAAGTCAAGTATCAATTACCATCACGCACCTGATGTGTGTTCTAATCAGCGCCCCAGAGGCTTCATATACTCTGACCTTCTGTCATTCGATGCCGGGTCGTTTTGAGTACTACTGTTCTGGAATACAACTGCATATACCTGCTTTTCCCTGTCGCTGTTCCTGGTCTACTTTCTCTCCAGGACCTTTCTGTGGAGAACCGCTGTGGAGAACCTGGTTCCCCGTTTGGAGCTGCGCCTCGTTTTCTGCCCGCTTTACGCGTTGCGTTTTGGTGAGTTTTTGGAAACAGTTCCTTTTGGATTATCAGTTTTTTGTGTGTTTGGTGAACACTGAAGAAATACCGTTTTTGTTTTGTACTGGACTCAGCTAATTTGTGTGTTAGGATAACACTGAAGAATTCCGTTTTGTTTTGCACTGGACTCAGCTAATTTGTGTGTTAGAATAACACTGAAGAATACCGTGTTGTTTTTCACTGGACTCAGCTAACTTGTGTGTGGTACACCGAAGATCAAGTCACTTGGGATTAATACTGGACTGTCACCTCTCTGCCTCTGTGTGTTCGTTGGGCTGTTTCTGATTTCTCTCTCTCTCCGTTTTCCACCGTGAGTGAAAGCTGGGAGTATCTGCAGAGCCGCTACAACGTCACATGCCAATTCCTCACCACTATCTACTGGGAGTATCTGCAGAGCCGCTACAACGTCACATGCCAATTCCCCACCACTATCTACTGGGAGTATCTGCAGAGCCGCTACAACGTCACTTGCCAAATCCCCGTTTGTTTGATTACTGTGCCTCATCCATCTTTTGACTCTGTAAATAAATATGCCCTAGCTTTTGGCTAACTCTGAACTTCCTGTCTGTGCCGTTGCGTTTGAGGTCGGTTACAAACCATAACAAATACACATTGGCCGTATTAGGGGGTGGGAAACTGATGGGTGGGGATCGGGCGTTGTGGACAGCGACTCCTACAGGTCGGTTGGTGCGCCTGCGCAGTAGAATCAGGAAGTGTTGGGGGCAGCATGAGCCTCCCACGCGTTACTCCTCGCCACTGAGAGATCGAGCTGCGCAGGTGAAAAGATGCGACTGCTGTTACCTCAAGTACCGGAGGGGACTTGTGCTATGTATGACTTAGTCCACATTGCAGCCGGCTTGTGGGAGGCAAGAAACAGCGTCCGTGACAGGGGAGGGTTGAATTGGATGATACGAAATTGGGATGGGAGAAAATATAGAAAATGGGAGAAAAGTGGATCAAAAAAAAAAAAAAAAAAAAAAAAGAGGGAGCAGTCATTACTCCCACTTTAAACAAGTTGACGAATCAGAGTTGGTTTCTATGTCTTGTTTATAAACTGTAACTCAGGGATACAGAGAGAGATCCGAACAGACTGATATACAGTGTGTGCAGGGCCGCCTCAGGGGGTGTGCGAGCAGTGCGGTCGCACAGGGCCTCGCGGGAAGGGGGGCCTTGCACGAAAAAAAAAATAAAAAATCTTTTATTTATTATTTTTTTATAATTTTTTTTTATTTTATTTTTTTTTATTTTTTTTTATTTTTTTGCGAGGCCCCCCTTCCCGCGAGGCCCTTTTTCATCACAGACCTAAAATCTAGTTTTGCTTATATGCTTATATATTTCACATTAGACATGTTTGTAGAATGTGTCTGACTTGTTCCTGGCTCTGCGGCTCTGCAGATACACTATTGGAGCTCTGGGGCTCTGCAGCAGACATACTATTGGTTTCAACGAAGGGAGGGGTTACATGTGTACAGTCGGCCGGCGTGCGTCAGCTGCGTCTGACTATTTCGCACGTGCAGCATTGGAGGTTATGCCAGCCAAGACAAAGAGGACGGTCGTTCGGCAGATGGACTGAAGATGAAAGTTGTTGCATGTTAGACAGTTCAGTCAGGCTAGCCATGTCGGCTTAGCTAAAGGCAGGGACAGCTAGTTAGCTTTAGCTACGTTATAATATCGAGTGCTAACGTGTGGTTCAGTCGGGATAGCCATATCAGCTAGTATCTTAGCTAAAGGCTAACTAGCGTTAGCTAACCTAGAGAGAGCGCGTGCAGCATTGTTATGCCAAGATGAAGAGGACGGTCGTTCGGCAGATGAACTTCGTCAACTCCACGCGGTTGTCTCCATCCTCTTGGACGTTTGGTGAGTTTTTAATGCACTCTATTGTATTCCCGCCGTGGAGATATCTCTCTCTCTCTCTCTCTCTCTCGGGCCGGCTAGCTATCATGGCTAACGTTATGTTGGCTAACGTTATGTGGAGCCAGCGGGCCGGCTAGCTATTGTAGCTGACGTTCTGTTGGACCAGCGGGCCGGCTAGCTATTGTAGCTAACCTTATGTTGAGCTAGCGGGCCGGCTAGTAATAATAATAATAATGGATTCAATTTGTACCGCGCTCTACATTCGTGAGAATCTCAAAGTGCTACAGGAGATAAAGACAAAAGTTAAATGAATAAAACAATTTAAAATGAATAAAAACAATTAAAAAGACTAACAACCAGTGAAATGGAAGAACCTAAGAGTAAAATAAAATAAAAATAATAGTAAAATGAATAGAAGTAAAAATAAAAGTAAAAGAAAATTCAGGCAAAAGCCTTGTTAAAAATAAATGTTTTTAGGCCCCTTTTAAAAACCTCTACGGATTGTGGTGCTCTCAGGTGGATGGAGAGAGCATTCCAAAGTCTGGGTGCGGCGGAGCAGAAGGCGCGATCGCCCATGGAGTGCAGCTTAGTCCTGGGGGCTTTGAAGAGGTAGGCTGTGCCGGAGCGGATGTTATGTTGAGCTGGCGGGCCGGCTAACTATCGTAGCCAACGTTATGTTGAGCTAGCGGGCCGGCTAGCTGTCGTAGACGTTATGTTGAGCCAAGCGGGCCGGCTAGCTAACGTAGCTAACGTTATATTGAGCCAAACGGGCCGGCTAGCTGTCGTAGCTAATGTTATATTGAGCCAAAGCGGGCTGGCTAGCTAACGTAGCTAACGTTATATTGAGCCAAACGGGCCGGCTAGCTGTGGTAGCTAATGGTGTGTATCTGGTGTCAGTACCTGGCTACTCTATTTGCAGTTAGCCTATTTAGCTGATGTCGGCCGTTGGCTCCTTGCTACTTTGTTTTCTCTGGGATAGACCCTCTTCTCTTTGGATTTAAGTGTTGATCTTTGTCCTTTTGGATCTATGTATATTCATGTTGCCTTTGTGAAGTTATCTTTTCCTTCTGTTTTGTTCTTCCATTAAAAGTTGAATATCCTTTAGGGGCTCATCTTAGCTGTCTTGCTTATCTCTCTCATACATGCTCTCTCTCTAACACACACACACAGACATGCTCTCTCTCTCTAACACACAAACACACACGCTCTCTCTCTCTCTCTCTCTCTCTCTTTCTAACACACACAGACATGCTCTATATCTCTCTCTAACACACAAAATGACATGCTCTCTCTCTCTATCTTTCTCTCTCTTTCTAACACACATATACATGCTCTCTCTCTAACACACACACACAAACAGACATGCTCTCTCTCTATCTCTCTCTTTCTAACACACACAGACATGCTCTATCTATCTCTCTCTCTCTTCAATTCAAATGGGCTTTATTTCACATTCTTGTATTTCTCCCAGTAGGTATGGGAGTTTTGAGTTATTGTCCATGTTTTCAAAGTCTCTTTGGGTCGCGTTTAAATCTCACACAGGGCCTCGCATTTCTCCCAGGCGGCCCTGAGTGTGTGAGTTAGTTACTGAATTGAAGACGGAGGAATCGTGACTTCACTTGTAAATTGAACCTTTTCGTAATAAAGTTGATTTTGAAACTTAGAAGACAAAGCTCGTTTTTCCTACGATTTTGGGTGTATCCGCCAAAGTATTTTATCGTATGCACGTGTTCTGAATACACTATTTTCTGAAAACGGGGTCCTAGAGTAAACAAATCTGAAGACGCAATCAATCAATCAATCAACGCCACCCTTGCGTTTCCGTCTTTACAAGCCAGTACGCATTTTTCCTGAACCAATGACGCGATAGCCCACCTCTCCCTTAATTCGCATGCGCAAACCAAGCCAACAAAAAAGAATCATGATACATATCTTATATGTCCAGATATGTCCTGGCTAGAAGTTGTTTATTAAACACCGGGAGGCTACTGTGATGAAATACACAATACGATACTAGCTAGAGATTATCGTCACATAGCAGGCTTTTTTCTGAAAACCCAAATAAGCTAGCTAAGTAGCCAAGCACATAGACTGTTCCATAGCATACACCTTCAGTTAATCATGACAAATCCTCTCTTACCTTGACGATTAAAACGCCTCCATAATTTAGTAAACAGTATTCCCATGACTGGTGTTGAGATTTTACGATGCCAGCTTGTGAGAATTCGTTGTAGCCAGCAGCCTAATAGCTAACCAACTAAATACAATGACAGTGGTATCCTGAGGTAACGTTAAATACAGACAACTTTTGATTACCAACGATAGCTAGCAAGCTAACTAAATAGCTTTGTTTGTCTGGACTATCGTACTAGCTAACATACCCAACTAACGTTAATGTCATTCAGAATTTATTAACATAGCTACAACACACAGTAACGTTAATACAATTACATGCATCATTCATTGTTTACAATGAACAGGTGGGGCTAGTCGAAAGGACTGGACACAGGGACAAGTTAAACATCAATCAATTAATTTAATACAACAGGTAGTTTGAGCTGCGCTGTCGTGCCTACGACTGCACCACAGGGCTATTATATTATATACGGCTTTGACGCGCTCTCTCTCTCCTGCCGATTAAAATCAGCAGCTCTTCCTCCTCATCATCGATTGCCTGTAGCTGCATTTGCACAACGGCGT
Source organism: Notolepis coatsorum (assembly GCF_963971535.1). NCBI lineage: Eukaryota > Metazoa > Chordata > Actinopteri > Aulopiformes > Paralepididae > Notolepis > Notolepis coatsorum. Next base: position 116,443,637 of record NC_140165.1, read on the forward strand.
CCATCCCTGCTGCTAGCTAACATTAACTTATCTAACGTTAGCTAACGTTAAAAGTAACCTGAAGTTAGTTGTTCACGAACAATCTCAACATTTGTATTAGCGTTAGCTCAAAAACAGAGAACCGGACGACACAAGTTGTTCCGCTAGCGATAACAACAATAATACTTCGGGTTGAGGGGTTTCAAAATAAAAGAGCGAAGTCTAAAACACCAGAAAGACGTTTATTTTGTACATTTGTGGCAGCGTTACAGCATTTTCATTGTTTTTGCTTTTCTTGAGACGATTTCGTGTTTACGGAAAACTTTTTTTAAATTAACACGAAAAAGATCGGTTCTGTCTCCATCTGGACAGGGCCTCAGTCAATCGTCGACTGAGAAAAGAGACCTCAATCACTGAAGGGGGGGGGGGGTACCCCAAAATAATGTACTCTATCGTCAAAGAGGCGAGCCGACCGAACCCCTGCGCTGAATAGGCTGTATCAAGTCATGCAGTATCTACCTGCTTTCATTTCAATTTGGGGATATCAAACGACACGAGATGAAACAACCCATCGCCCCCAGAAATAGCAGCGCTGGGGCTGGAAAAGATGGCCGCCTGCTTGCCTGCCTGTACTGTCAGTATCTCTGTCAGCTTGTCCGCCTCGGTCTTTATCTGTTGCCAATAAAATAAACAACCATCAGATCAAAAGCATTCCCTGCATATAGTAGCTTGACCTTTGACACACACACACGGCATACGTAAGTACAAGTACGCCACTGTGAATTTGTATGCATGTATGCCTAGTGCATGTGTCGCGCAGGAGTGTGTATTGCGCGCATGTGTAACGTGTGTGACAAGGGGGAATGCCCGGAATGTGTGCCAAGCCCATTGAAAACAGGATGATCAAAAAAAGAAAAATTTGCACGCATACGTGCATGTATTTGCATCCGAGTATGTAAATATAGAAGCGCTTTGTTTGCTGCCGTGCATGTCCCTTTCGGTTGTGCACTCACAAGGTGCGTTCGTGAGTGTGAGACGTGTCCTTTGATGTGTCCAATTTTACACGAGGGCTTCGTGGGTTATCACGGGAGAGAGCGAGCGGCAGTGTGTGTGTGTGTGTGTGTGTGTCTGTGTGTGTGTGTGTGTGTGTGTCACTGGTAAATCAAAGTGAGCCAAGGAGGGTGCTTGTGAGAAGAGGAGAGGGGTGTGCGTGTAGAAAAAGAGGAATAGATGTGTTGTTAGTGAACTGGGTGCTAATTGAGGAGAAGAGGGGGCAGAATGGGAGTGATTGTGAAGTGTGTGTGTGTGTGTGTGTGTGTGTGTGTGTGTGTGTGTGTGTGTGTGTGTGTGTGTGTGTGTGTGTGTGTGTGTGTGTGTGTGTGTGTGTGTGTGTGTGTGTGTGTGTGTGTGTGTGTGTGTGTGTGTGTGTGTGTGTGTGTGTGTGTGTGTGTGTGTCCTTTTTTTGACCGGCTGGCTTAATGAGATGTGAAACCCCCTCCAAGTCATCTCTTTTCTTCTGCCCCTCCACACACCTCTTTCTTTCTCTCTCTCTGTCTCTTTCTCTTTCTCTCTTTCTCTCTTTCTCTTTCTCTCTTTGTCTCTCTCTGTCTCTGTCACACATAGCCTACTCACACACAGACACACACACACACACACACACACACACACACACACACACACGCCACTGTGTTAACATAGAAGTGCTAGCGTGGAAAGCAGAAGGTTGTGGCCTCTCTCTCTCTCGCTCTCTCTCTCTCTCTCTCTCTCTCTCTCTCTCTCTCTCTCTCTCTCTCTCTCTCTCTCTCAGAGCTTGTTTCCTCTGCGAGGCGAGTCTCTCCCTGGGCGTGTTGATGCCACAGCTGCCTGCCCCACAGCCCCCAGACACACACACACACACACACTCACACACACACACACACACACAAACACACACACACACACACACAAACACACACACACACACACACACACACACACATTCGCACATACGCTGTATACAGTAGACATAGACATGTAGAAACACACACACGTATACACAAACACACACACACACACACACACACACACACAGGCACGACAGACAGTAGGTCATGAAGCCGAAGTTCTCACACCAGCAAGACACACACACACACACACACTAGCTGACACAGCACTGGAGAGCAATTAT
>NC_140165.1:116445982-116474521 GCF_963971535.1 Notolepis coatsorum
TGTCGATTTTGAAAAAGCTTTTGATTCAATTTGGCATAAAGGTCTCTTCTTCAAGATTCTAGAAAGTGGTGTTGGAGGAAATACATATGACTTGATCAAATCCATGTACACAAAAACAGATGTGCTGTTAGAATTGGCAATAAAAGAACACATTTCTTCACCCAGGGTCGTGGAGTCCGCCAGGGGTGCAATTTAAGCCCAACATTGTTTAATATATATATAAATGAATTAGCAAAGTTATTAGAACTTTCTACTGCACCCGGTCTGACTCTGCACGATACCAATGTAAAATTACTGATGTATGCAGATGATCTGGTTCTGCTGTCAGCCACTAAAGAGGGTCTACAACAGAACCTAGACATCCTCCACCAGTTCTGCCAGACATGGTCTCTGAACGTAAACATGAAGAAGACTAAAGTCATGGTCTTTCAAAGGAGACACGAGTCTCAGAGTTCACACATTTAAATTAGGCACACACATATTAGAAAACACAAAAAGCTACCCATATTTGGGATTGAAAATAAATCATAATGGTAACTTCAATATGGCTGTGAATGAACTGAAGGAGAAGGGAAGAAGGGCTTTTTATGCCATCAAAAGGAAAATTCCAATTGACATCCCAATTAGGACCTGGCTCAAAATTCTAAATTCTGTAATAAATCCAATAATATTATATGGCAGTGAAGTGTGGGGTCCATTAACTAACCAAGACTTCCCAAAATGGGAAAAACACCCATTAGAAGTACTGCATGCAGAATTGTGCAAAAACCTACTTAGGGTCCACAGACACACTGCCAATAATGCATGCAGGGCAGAACTTGGCCAATACCCCCTAATCATTCAAATTCAAAAGCGAGCCATCAAATTGTACACACACCTCCAATCAAGTGACCCCCACTCCTACCACTACAAAGCCCTTCAGAGCCAAGAGATGAACCCAGATAAGAGTCCCCTCTGCCAGCTAGTCAGAAAGCTCTGCCCACAAACGCTTCAGGACAGACACCAAGAAATCTGGCCCAACCAAATAATCTCAAAACAAAAAGAAAATTATATAGAATATTGGAACAAATCAACCAAATCTCAAAGTAAATTAGAATTCTATTTGACCCTAAACAGAGAGTACACGGTGGCAGAATACCTGACCACTGTGAATGAGATAAAATTAAGAAAAACATTGACACGGTACAGACTGAGTGGACATAGTCTAGCCATAGAAACAGGCCGTCACAGGCAAAACTGGCTGCCCAGAGAGGCCAGGCTGTGTTCACTTTGTCATCAGGGGGATGTTGAGACAGAACCTCACTTCCTGCTATACTGTGAGAAATACAAGGATCTAAGAGAAGTCTTCTTTGATAAAATAAATAAAATTGATGCAGAGTTTATCCATCTCCCTGATCACCAAAAGCTGCTATACATGTGTGGGGAGAAAAGTCAGTGTACAGCATTAGCTGCAAAATATGTAGACGGTTGTCACACAATAAGAGAACAAGCTCTGTAAATGTATCTGAATGGCCACACTTGAAAAATTACTACCCGATTGAGTGACTATTTTGTACATTTATATGTTTCTTGTTGATTGTCCTTACTGTTATTACTAATATTATGATATAATATTTATTGCTTAATATATATGTTATTGTTTGTATGTTGAACTTGCTTTGGCAATAAGTATGTTAATATTTCATGCCAATAAAGCCTATTTGAATTGAATTGAGAGAGAGAGAGGGAGAGACAGAGAGAGAGATACAGACAGACAGACAGAGACACAGAGACAGACAGACAGACAGACAGACAGACAGACAGACAGACAGACAGACAGACAGACAGACAGACAGACAGACAGACAGACAGACAGAGTGAGCGAGAGACAGGCAGAGAGACAGAGTGAGCGAGAGACAGGCAGAGAGAGAGAGAGAGCGAGACAGACACACAACAAGGGAAAGAAGTGGGGAGGGAGAGAGAGAGTTAGTTAAAGGCCATCTGATAACCTTGAAAACAATAACAAACCCAGTATGGAGGAATAGTCAACGACATGTACAGTACTAATTGAACTACATTTTGCACTAGTTGGGCGGTGGTTTAATCAAATACATTCAATTCTCATATATATTCGTATCGTTTAAGTTTGATTAACTTCATATTTCCTTCAAAAACCTCAACAGCTGCTTCCTAGCGCCTCTTTTAAAGTGAGTATTGGCCTGCCTTGGCCACTAAATCAAACGCACTAAAAGTCCAGCTGTTGCTACATGCACCTTTCTTATATGGAATTTCAGACTCATAGACTCAAGAGATCCACAATGTAGTTTAACTACTTTTTACAAAGGTTGTGTTGGTTTGACAAACTATATTCATTTGAGAATAACCAAGATGTTCATTTAACTCCCGTCTTTATAAAGTAATTAGTACTTTGGTCAGAGTTACAACCGGACACTGATGTCACAAACATTGCATTCTTGAACCGACTAGAAGTGATTCCTGGTCACTTGCCAGGTGCCACTAAGGAAGTTATATCTCGACAAACTATTGTTGGTGGAAAAGGGAAATTGAGCCAATATAAATATGAGACTTCCAGAAAGGAAACATAATTTAGCTAATCTATGCGATCTTCCAGACCCTTTTAATGAAAGGTTTTTAAGACAAACCAGAGTGACACAGGAAGTCCACTGACATTCTATCTAGAGGCTTCAGGTTAGAACAGCTGTTTTATCCTTAGTACAGTGAATAAGGATGGTTTATTTTAGGAGTTTTAATCAGTATGAAGCTTTACAACCTGTGTGGGATGACCAATGAATCACAATTTAATCGAAATCGCAATATGGCCTAGTGCAATATCCAAATATTTGTTAACGGTGAATAATGTGCAAAATATCATTCTAAATGAAGCATTAAGCATGTCCCGGCCTACAAGTGGTATTAAAATATCATTCTAAATGAAGCATTAAGCATGTCCCGGCCTACAAGTGGTATTAAAATATCACTCTAAATGAAGCATTAAGCATGTCCCGGCCTACAGGTGGTATTAAAATATCATTCTAAATGAAGCATTAAGCATGTCCCGGCCTACAGGTGGTATTAAAATATCATTCTAAATGAAGCATTAAGCATGTCCCGGCCTACAGGTGGTATTAAAATATCATTCTAAATGAAGCATTAAGCATGTCCCGGCCTACAAGTGGTATTAAAATATCATTCTAAATGAAGCATTAAGCATGTCCCGGCCTACAGGTGGTATTAAAATATCATTCTAAATGAAGCATTAAGCATGTCCCGGCCTACAAGTGGTATTAAAATATCATTCTAAATGAAGCATTAAGCACGTCCCGGCCTACAGGTGGTATTAAAATATCATTCTAAATGAAGCATTAAGCATGTCCCGGCCTACAGGTGGTATTAAAATATCATTCTAAATGAAGCATTAAGCATGTCCCGGCCTACAAGTGGTATTAAAATATCATTCTAAATGAAGCATTAAGCATGTCCCGGCCTACAGGTCGTATTAAAATATCATTCTAAATGAAGCATTAAGCATGTCCCAGCCTACAAGTGGTATTAAAATATCATTCTACATGAAGCATTAAGCATGTCCCGGCCCACAAGTGGTATTAAAATATCATTCTACATGAAGCATTAAGCATGTCCCGGCCTACAGGTGGTATTAAAATATCATTCTAAATGAAGCATTAAGCATGTCCCGGCCTACAGGTGGTATTAAAATATCATTCTAAATGAAGCATTAAGCACGTCCCAGCCTACAGGTGGTATTAAAATATCATTCTAAATGAAGCATTAAGCATGTCCCGGCCTACAAGTGGTATTAAAATATCATTCTACATGAAGCATTAAGCATGTCCCGGCCTACAAGTGGTATTAAAATATCATTCTAAATGAAGCATTAAGCATGTCCCGGCCCACAAGTGGTATTAAAATATCATTCTAAATGAAGCATTAAGCATGTCCCGGCCTACAGGTGGTATTAAAATATCATTCTAAATGAAGCATTAAGCATGTCCCGGCCTACAGGTGGTATTAAAATATCATTCTAAATGAAGCATTAAGCATGTCCCGGCCTACAGGTGGTATTAAAATATCATTCTAAATGAAGCATTAAGCATGTCCCGGCCTACAAGTGGTATTAAAATATCATTCTAAATGAAGCATTAAGCATGTCCCGGCCTACAAGTGGTATTAAAATATCATTCTACATGAAGCATTAAGCATGTCCCAGCCTACAAGTGGTATTAAAATATCATTCTAAATGAAGCATTAAGCATGTCCCGGCCTACAAGTGGAATTAAAATATCATTCTAAATGAAGCATTAAGCACGTCCCGGCCTACAGGTCGTATTAAAATATCATTCTAAATGAAGCATTAAGCATGTCCCGGCCTACAGGTGGTATTAAAATATCATTCTAAATGAAGCATTAAGCATGTCCCGGCCTACAGGTCGTATTAAAATATCATTCTACATGAAGCATTAAGCATGTCCCGGCCTACAGGTGGTATTAAAATATCATTCTAAATGAAGCATTAAGCATGTCCCGGCCTACAGGTGGTATTAAAATATCATTCTAAATGAAGCATTAAGCATGTCCCGGCCTACAAGTGGTATTAAAATATCATTCTAAATGAAGCATTAAGCATGTCCCGGCCTACAGGTGGTATTAAAATATCATTCTACATGAAGCATTAAGCATGTCCCGGCCTACAGGTGGTATTAAAATATCATTCTAAATGAAGCATTAAGCATGTCCCGGCCTACAGGTGGTATTAAAATATCATTCTAAATGAAGCATTAAGCATGTCCCGGCCTACAAGTGGTATTAAAATATCATTCTAAATGAAGCATTAAGCATGTCCCGGCCTACAAGTGGTATTAAAATATCATTCTAAATGAAGCATTAAGCATGTCCCGGCCTACAGGTGGTATTAAAATATCATTCTAAATGAAGCATTAAGCATGTCCCGGCCTACAAGTGGTATTAAAATATCATTCTAATTGAAGCATTAAGCATGTCCCGGCCTACAAGTGGTATTAAAATATCATTCTAAATGAAGCATTAAGCATGTCCCGGCCTACAAGTGGTATTAAAATATCATTCTAAATGAAGCATTAAGCATGTCCCGGCCTACAGGTGGTATTAAAATATCATTCTAAATGAAGCATTAAGCATGTCCCGGCCTACAAGTGGTATTATCATTCTAAATGAAGCATTAAGCATGTCCCGGCCTACAAGTGGTATTAAAATATCATTCTACATGAAGCATTAAGCATGTCCCGGCCTACAAGTGGTATTAAAATATCATTCTAAATGAAGCATTAAGCATGTCCCGGCCTACAGGTGGTATTAAAATATCATTCTAAATGAAGCATTAAGCATGTCCCGGCCTACAAGTGGTATTAAAATATCATTCTAAATGAAGCATTAAGCATGTCCCGGCCTACAGGTGGTATTAAAATATCATTCTAAATGAAGCATTAAGCATGTCCCGGCCTACAAGTGGTATTAAAATATCATTCTAAATGAAGCATTAAGCATGTCCCGGCCTACAAGTGGTATTAAAATATCATTCTAAATGAAGCATTAAGCATGTCCCGGCCTACAAGTGGTATTAAAATATCATTCTAAATGAAGCATTAAGCATGTCCCGGCCTACAAGTGGTATTCAAATATCATTCTAAATGAAGCATTAAGCATGTCCCGGCCTACAGGTGGTATTAAAATATCATTCTAAATGAAGCATTAAGCATGTCCCGGCCTACAGGTGGTATTAAAATATCATTCTACATGAAGCATTAAGCATGTCCCGGCCTACAAGTGGTATTAAAATATCATTCTACATGAAGCATTAAGCATGTCCCGGCCTACAAGTGGTATTAAAATATCATTCTAAATGAAGCATTAAGCATGTCCCGGCCTACAGGTGGTATTAAAATATCATTCTAAATGAAGCATTAAGCATGTCCCGGCCTACAGGTGGTATTAAAATATCATTCTACATGAAGCATTAAGCATGTCCCGGCCTACAGGTGGTATTAAAATATCATTCTAAATGAAGCATTAAGCATGTCCCGGCCTACAGGTGGTATTAAAATATCATTCTAAATGAAGCATTAAGCATGTCCCGGCCTACAGGTGGTATTAAAATATCATTCTAAATGAAGCATTAAGCATGTCCCGGCCTACAGGTCGTATTAAAATATCATTCTACATGAAGCATTAAGCATGTCCCGGCCTACAGGTGGTATTAAAATATCATTCTACATGAAGCATTAAGCATGTCCCGGCCTACAGGTGGTATTAAAATATCATTCTAAATGAAGCATTAAGCATGTCCCGGCCTACAAGTGGTATTAAAATATCATTCTAAATGAAGCATTAAGCATGTCCCGGCCTACAGGTGGTATTAAAATATCATTCTAAATGAAGCATTAAGCATGTCCCGGCCTACAAGTGGTATTAAAATATCATTCTAAATGAAGCATTAAGCATGTCCCGGCCTACAGGTGGTATTAAAATATCATTCTACATGAAGCATTAAGCATGTCCCGGCCTACAGGTGGTATTAAAATATCATTCTAAATGAAGCATTAAGCATGTCCCGGCCTACAGGTGGTATTAAAATATCATTCTACATGAAGCATTAAGCATGTCCCGGCCTACAGGTGGTATTAAAATATCATTCTAAATGAAGCATTAAGCATGTCCCGGCCTACAAGTGGTATTAAAATATCATTCTAAATGAAGCATTAAGCATGTCCCGGCCTACAGGTGGTATTAAAATATCATTCTAAATGAAGCATTAAGCATGTCCCGGCCTACAAGTGGTATTAAAATATCATTCTAAATGAAGCATTAAGCATGTCCCGGCCTACAAGTGGTATTAAAATATCATTCTAAATGAAGCATTAAGCATGTCCCGGCCTACAAGTGGTATTAAAATATCATTCTACATGAAGCATTAAGCATGTCCCGGCCTACAGGTGGTATTAAAATATCATTCTAAATGAAGCATTAAGCATGTCCCGGCCTACAAGTGGTATTAAAATATCATTCTAAATGAAGCATTAAGCATGTCCCGGCCTACAGGTCGTATTAAAATATCATTCTAAATGAAGCATTAAGCATGTCCCGGCCTACAAGTGGTATTAAAATATCATTCTAAATTAAGCATTAAGCATGTCCCGGCCTACAAGTGGTATTAAAATATCATTCTAAATTAAGCATTAAGCATGTCCCGGCCTACAAGTGGTATTAAAATATCATTCTAAATGAAGCATTAAGCATGTCCCGGCCTACAGGTGGTATTAAAATATCATTCTAAATGAAGCATTAAGCATGTCCCGGCCTACAGGTGGTATTAAAATATCATTCTACATGAAGCATTAAGCATGTCCCGGCCTACAAGTGGTATTAAAATATCATTCTACATGAAGCATTAAGCATGTCCCGGCCTACAGGTGGTATTAAAATATCATTCTAAATGAAGCATTAAGCATGTCCCGGCCTACAAGTGGTATTAAAATATCATTCTAAATGAAGCATTAAGCATGTCCCGGCCTACAGGTGGTATTAAAATATCATTCTAAATGAAGCATTAAGCATGTCCCGGCCTACAGGTGGTATTAAAATATCATTCTAAATGAAGCATTAAGCATGTCCCGGCCTACAAGTGGTATTAAAATATCATTCTAAATGAAGCATTAAGCATGTCCCGGCCTACAGGTGGTATTAAAATATCATTCTAAATGAAGCATTAAGCATGTCCCGGCCTACAGGTGGTATTAAAATATCATTCTACATGAAGCATTAAGCATGTCCCGGCCTACAAGTGGTATTAAAATATCATTCTAAATGAAGCATTAAGCATGTCCCGGCCTACAGGTGGTATTAAAATATCATTCTAAATGAAGCATTAAGCACGTCCCGGCCTACAAGTGGTATTAAAATATCATTCTAAATGAAGCATTAAGCATGTCCCGGCCTACAGGTGGTATTAAAATATCATTCTAAATGAAGCATTAAGCATGTCCCGGCCTACAGGTGGTATTAAAATATCATTCTAAATGAAGCATTAAGCATGTCCCGGCCTACAGGTCGTATTAAAATATCATTCTAAATGAAGCATTAAGCATGTCCCGGCCTACAGGTGGTATTAAAATATCATTCTACATGAAGCATTAAGCATGTCCCGGCCTACAGGTGGTATTAAAATATCATTCTAAATGAAGCATTAAGCATGTCCCGGCCTACAGGTGGTATTAAAATATCATTCTAAATGAAGCATTAAGCATGTCCCGGCCTACAGGTGGTATTAAAATATCATTCTACATGAAGCATTAAGCATGTCCCGGCCTACAAGTGGTATTAAAATATCATTCTAAATGAAGCATTAAGCATGTCCCGGCCTACAGGTGGTATTAAAATATCATTCTAAATGAAGCATTAAGCATGTCCCGGCCTACAGGTGGTATTAAAATATCATTCTAAATGAAGCATTAAGCATGTCCCGGCCTACAAGTGGTATTAAAATATCATTCTAAATGAAGCATTAAGCATGTCCCGGCCTACAGGTGGTATTAAAATATCATTCTACATGAAGCATTAAGCATGTCCCGGCCTACAGGTGGTATTAAAATATCATTCTACATGAAGCATTAAGCATGTCCCGGCCTACAGGTGGTATTAAAATATCATTCTAAATGAAGCATTAAGCATGTCCCGGCCTACAAGTGGTATTAAAATATCATTCTAAATGAAGCATTAAGCATGTCCCGGCCTACAGGTGGTATTAAAATATCATTCTAAATGAAGCATTAAGCATGTCCCGGCCTACAAGTGGTATTAAAATATCATTCTAAATGAAGCATTAAGCATGTCCCGGCCTACAAGTGGTATTAAAATATCATTCTAAATGAAGCATTAAGCATGTCCCGGCCTACAAGTGGTATTAAAATATCATTCTACATGAAGCATTAAGCATGTCCCGGCCTACAGGTGGTATTAAAATATCATTCTACATGAAGCATTAAGCATGTCCCGGCCTACAGGTGGTATTAAAATATCATTCTAAATGAAGCATTAAGCATGTCCCGGCCTACAAGTGGTATTAAAATATCATTCTACATGAAGCATTAAGCATGTCCCGGCCTACAGGTGGTATTAAAATGTCATTCTACATGAAGCATTAAGCATGTCCCGGCCTACAAGTGGTATTAAAATATCATTCTAAATGAAGCATTAAGCATGTCCCGGCCTACAGGTGGTATTAAAATATCATTCTAAATGAAGCATTAAGCATGTCCCAGCCTACAAGTGGTATTAAAATATCATTCTAAATGAAGCATTAAGCATGTCCCGGCCTACAGGTGGTATTAAAATATCATTCTACATGAAGCATTAAGCATGTCCCGGCCTACAGGTGGTATTAAAATATCATTCTAAATGAAGCATTAAGCATGTCCCGGCCTACAAGTGGTATTAAAATATCATTCTAAATGAAGCATTAAGCATGTCCCGGCCTACAAGTGGTATTAAAATATCATTCTAAATGAAGCATTAAGCATGTCCCGGCCTACAGGTGGTATTAAAATATCATTCTAAATGAAGCATTAAGCATGTCCCGGCCCACAAGTGGTATTAAAATATCATTCTACATGAAGCATTAAGCATGTCCCGGCCTACAAGTGGTATTAAAATATCATTCTACATGAAGCATTAAGCATGTCCCGGCCTACAGGTGGTATTAAAATATCATTCTAAATGAAGCATTAAGCATGTCCCGGCCTACAAGTGGTATTAAAATATCATTCTAAATGAAGCATTAAGCATGTCCCGGCCCACAAGTGGTATTAAAATATCATTCTAAATGAAGCATTAAGCATGTCCCGGCCTACAGGTGGTATTAAAATATCATTCTAAATGAAGCATTAAGCATGTCCCGGCCTACAGGTGGTATTAAAATATCATTCTAAATGAAGCATTAAGCATGTCCCGGCCTACAAGTGGTATTAAAATATCATTCTACATGAAGCATTAAGCATGTCCCGGCCTACAGGTGGTATTAAAATATCATTCTAAATGAAGCATTAAGCATGTCCCGGCCTACAGGTGGTATTAAAATATCATTCTAAATGAAGCATTAAGCATGTCCCGGCCTACAGGTGGTATTAAAATATCATTCTAAATGAAGCATTAAGCATGTCCCGGCCTACAAGTGGTATTAAAATATCATTCTAAATGAAGCATTAAGCATGTCCCGGCCTACAAGTGGTATTAAAATATCATTCTAAATGAAGCATTAAGCATGTCCCGGCCTACAGGTGGTATTAAAATATCATTCTAAATGAAGCATTAAGCATGTCCCGGCCCACAAGTGGTATTAAAATATCATTCTACATGAAGCATTAAGCATGTCCCGGCCTACAAGTGGTATTAAAATATCATTCTACATGAAGCATTAAGCATGTCCCGGCCTACAGGTGGTATTAAAATATCATTCTAAATGAAGCATTAAGCATGTCCCGGCCTACAAGTGGTATTAAAATATCATTCTAAATGAAGCATTAAGCATGTCCCGGCCCACAAGTGGTATTAAAATATCATTCTAAATGAAGCATTAAGCATGTCCCGGCCTACAGGTGGTATTAAAATATCATTCTAAATGAAGCATTAAGCATGTCCCGGCCTACAAGTGGTATTAAAATATCATTCTACATGAAGCATTAAGCATGTCCCGGCCTACAGGTGGTATTAAAATATCATTCTAAATGAAGCATTAAGCATGTCCCGGCCTACAGGTGGTATTAAAATATCATTCTAAATGAAGCATTAAGCATGTCCCGGCCTACAGGTGGTATTAAAATATCATTCTAAATGAAGCATTAAGCATGTCCCGGCCTACAGGTGGTATTAAAATATCATTCTAAATGAAGCATTAAGCATGTCCCGGCCTACAGGTCGTATTAAAATATCATTCTAAATGAAGCATTAAGCATGTCCCGGCCTACAGGTGGTATTAAAATATCATTCTAAATGAAGCATTAAGCATGTCCCGGCCTACAAGTGGTATTAAAATATCATTCTAAATGAAGCATTAAGCATGTCCCGGCCTACAGGTGGTATTAAAATATCATTCTAAATGAAGCATTAAGCATGTCCCGGCCTACAAGTGGTATTAAAATATCATTCTAAATGAAGCATTAAGCATGTCCCGGCCTACAAGTGGTATTAAAATATCATTCTAAATGAAGCATTAAGCATGTCCCGGCCTACAAGTGGTATTAAAATATCATTCTACATGAAGCATTAAGCATGTCCCGGCCTACAGGTGGTATTAAAATATCATTCTAAATGAAGCATTAAGCATGTCCCGGCCTACAAGTGGTATTAAAATATCATTCTACATGAAGCATTAAGCATGTCCCGGCCTACAAGTGGTATTAAAATATCATTCTACATGAAGCATTAAGCATGTCCCGGCCTACAAGTGGAATTAAAATATCATTCTAAATGAAGCATTAAGCATGTCGCGGCCTACGGGTGGTATTAAAATATCATTCTAAATGAAGCATTAAGCATGTCCCGGCCTACAAGTGGTATTAAAATATCATTCTAAATGAAGCATTAAGCATGTCCCGGTCTACAAGTGGTATTAAAATATCATTCTAAATGAAGCATTAAGCATGTCCCGGTCTACAAGTGGTATTAAAATATCATTCTAAATGAAGCATTAAGCATGTCCCGGCCTACAAGTGGTATTAAAATATCATTCTAAATGAAGCATTAAGCATGTCCCGGCCTACAGGTGGTATTAAAATATCATTCTAAATGAAGCATTAAGCACGTCCCGGCCTACAAGTGGTATTAAAATATCATTCTAAATGAAGCATTAAGCATGTCCCGGCCTACAGGTGGTATTAAAATATCATTCTAAATGAAGCATTAAGCATGTCCCGGCCTACAGGTGGTATTAAAATATCATTCTAAATGAAGCATTAAGCATGTCCCGGCCTACAGGTGGTATTAAAATATCATTCTACATGAAGCATTAAGCATGTCCCGGCCTACAGGTGGTATTAAAATATCATTCTAAATGAAGCATTAAGCATGTCCCGGCCTACAAGTGGTATTAAAATATCATTCTAAATGAAGCATTAAGCATGTCCCGGCCTACAGGTGGTATTAAAATATCATTCTAAATGAAGCATTAAGCATGTCCCGGCCTACAAGTGGTATTAAAATATCATTCTACATGAAGCATTAAGCATGTTCCGGCCTACAGGTGGTATTAAAATATCATTCTACATGAAGCATTAAGCATGTCCCGGCCTACAGGTGGTATTAAAATATCATTCTAAATGAAGCATTAAGCATGTCCCGGCCTACAAGTGGTATTAAAATATCATTCTAAATGAAGCATTAAGCATGTCCCGGCCTACAGGTGGTATTAAAATATCATTCTAAATGAAGCATTAAGCATGTCCCGGCCTACAAGTGGTATTAAAATATCATTCTAAATGAAGCATTAAGCTTTTCCCAGCCTACAGGTGGTATTAAAATATCATTCTACATGAAGCATTAAGCATGTCCCGGCCTACAAGTGGTATTAAAATATCATTCTAAATGAAGCATTAAGCATGTCCCGGCCTACAAGTGGTATTAAAATATCATTCTAAATGAAGCATTAAGCATGTCCCGGCCTACAGGTGGTATTAAAATATCATTCTAAATGAAGCATTAAGCATGTCCCGGCCTACAAGTGGTATTAAAATATCATTCTAAATGAAGCATTAAGCATGTCCCGGCCTACAAGTGGTATTAAAATATCATTCTAAATGAAGCATTAAGCATGTCCCGGCCTACAGGTGGTATTAAAATATCATTCTAAATGAAGCATTAAGCATGTCCCGGCCTACAGGTGGTATTAAAATATCATTCTAAATGAAGCATTAAGCATGTCCCGGCCTACAGGTGGTATTAAAATATCATTCTAAATGAAGCATTAAGCATGTCCCGGCCTACAAGTGGTATTAAAATATCATTCTAAATGAAGCATTAAGCATGTCCCGGCCTACAAGTGGTATTAAAATATCATTCTAAATGAAGCATTAAGCATGTCCCGGCCTACAGGTGGTATTAAAATATCATTCTAAATGAAGCATTAAGCATGTCCCGGCCTACAAGTGGTATTAAAATATCATTCTAAATGAAGCATTAAGCATGTCCCGGCCTACAGGTGGTATTAAAATATCATTCTAAATGAAGCATTAAGCATGTCCCGGCCTACAAGTGGTATTAAAATATCATTCTAAATGAAGCATTAAGCATGTCCCGGCCTACAGGTGGTATTAAAATATCATTCTAAATGAAGCATTAAGCATGTCCCGGCCTACAGGTGGTATTAAAATATCATTCTAAATGAAGCATTAAGCATGTCCCGGCCTACAAGTGGTATTAAAATATCATTCTAAATGAAGCATTAAGCATGTCCCGGCCTACAGGTGGTATTAAAATATCATTCTAAATGAAGCATTAAGCATGTCCCGGCCTACAAGTGGTATTAAAATATCATTCTAAATGAAGCATTAAGCATGTCCCGGCCTACAAGTGGTATTAAAATATCATTCTACATGAAGCATTAAGCATGTCCCGGCCTACAGGTGGTATTAAAATATCATTCTACATGAAGCATTAAGCATGTCCCGGCCTACAAGTGGTATTAAAATATCATTCTAAATGAAGCATTAAGCATGTCCCGGCCTACAGGTGGTATTAAAATATCATTCTAAATGAAGCATTAAGCATGTCCCAGCCTACAAGTGGTATTAAAATATCATTCTAAATGAAGCATTAAGCATGTCCCGGCCTACAGGTGGTATTAAAATATCATTCTACATGAAGCATTAAGCATGTCCCGGCCTACAGGTGGTATTAAAATATCATTCTAAATGAAGCATTAAGCATGTCCCGGCCTACAAGTGGTATTAAAATATCATTCTAAATGAAGCATTAAGCATGTCCCGGCCTACAAGTGGTATTAAAATATCATTCTAAATGAAGCATTAAGCATGTCCCGGCCTACAGGTGGTATTAAAATATCATTCTAAATGAAGCATTAAGCATGTCCCGGCCCACAAGTGGTATTAAAATATCATTCTACATGAAGCATTAAGCATGTCCCGGCCTACAAGTGGTATTAAAATATCATTCTACATGAAGCATTAAGCATGTCCCGGCCTACAGGTGGTATTAAAATATCATTCTAAATGAAGCATTAAGCATGTCCCGGCCTACAAGTGGTATTAAAATATCATTCTAAATGAAGCATTAAGCATGTCCCGGCCCACAAGTGGTATTAAAATATCATTCTAAATGAAGCATTAAGCATGTCCCGGCCTACAGGTGGTATTAAAATATCATTCTAAATGAAGCATTAAGCATGTCCCGGCCTACAGGTGGTATTAAAATATCATTCTAAATGAAGCATTAAGCATGTCCCGGCCTACAAGTGGTATTAAAATATCATTCTACATGAAGCATTAAGCATGTCCCGGCCTACAGGTGGTATTAAAATATCATTCTAAATGAAGCATTAAGCATGTCCCGGCCTACAGGTGGTATTAAAATATCATTCTAAATGAAGCATTAAGCATGTCCCGGCCTACAGGTGGTATTAAAATATCATTCTAAATGAAGCATTAAGCATGTCCCGGCCTACAGGTGGTATTAAAATATCATTCTAAATGAAGCATTAAGCATGTCCCGGCCTACAGGTCGTATTAAAATATCATTCTAAATGAAGCATTAAGCATGTCCCGGCCTACAGGTGGTATTAAAATATCATTCTAAATGAAGCATTAAGCATGTCCCGGCCTACAAGTGGTATTAAAATATCATTCTAAATGAAGCATTAAGCATGTCCCGGCCTACAGGTGGTATTAAAATATCATTCTAAATGAAGCATTAAGCATGTCCCGGCCTACAAGTGGTATTAAAATATCATTCTAAATGAAGCATTAAGCATGTCCCGGCCTACAAGTGGTATTAAAATATCATTCTAAATGAAGCATTAAGCATGTCCCGGCCTACAAGTGGTATTAAAATATCATTCTACATGAAGCATTAAGCATGTCCCGGCCTACAGGTGGTATTAAAATATCATTCTAAATGAAGCATTAAGCATGTCCCGGCCTACAAGTGGTATTAAAATATCATTCTACATGAAGCATTAAGCATGTCCCGGCCTACAAGTGGTATTAAAATATCATTCTACATGAAGCATTAAGCATGTCCCGGCCTACAAGTGGTATTAAAATATCATTCTAAATGAAGCATTAAGCATGTCCCGGCCTACAGGTGGTATTAAAATATCATTCTAAATGAAGCATTAAGCATGTCCCGGCCTACAAGTGGTATTAAAATATCATTCTAAATGAAGCATTAAGCATGTCCCGGTCTACAAGTGGTATTAAAATATCATTCTAAATGAAGCATTAAGCATGTCCCGGTCTACAAGTGGTATTAAAATATCATTCTAAATGAGGCATTAAGCATGTCCCGGCCTACAGGTGGTATTAAAATATCATTCTAAATGAAGCATTAAGCATGTCCCGGCCTACAAGTCGTATTAAAATATCATTCTACATGAAGCATTAAGCACGTCCCGGCCTACAAGTGGTATTAAAATATCATTCTAAATGAAGCATTAAGCATGTCCCGGCCTACAGGTGGTATTAAAATATCATTCTAAATGAAGCATTAAGCATGTCCCGGCCTACAAGTGGTATTAAAATATCATTCTAAATGAAGCATTAAGCATGTCCCGGCCTACAGGTGGTATTAAAATATCATTCTAAATGAAGCATTAAGCATGTCCCGGCCTACAGGTGGTATTAAAATATCATTCTAAATGAAGCATTAAGCATGTCCCGGCCTACAAGTGGTATTAAAATATCATTCTAAATGAAGCATTAAGCATGTCCCGGCCTACAAGTGGTATTAAAATATCATTCTAAATGAAGCATTAAGCATGTCCCGGCCTACAGGTGGTATTAAAATATCATTCTACATGAAGCATTAAGCATGTCCCGGCCTACAAGTGGTATTAAAATATCATTCTAAATGAAGCATTAAGCATGTCCCGGCCTACAGGTGGTATTAAAATATCATTCTACATGAAGCATTAAGCATGTCCCGGCCTACAGGTGGTATTAAAATATCATTCTAAATGAAGCATTAAGCATGTCCCAGCCTACAGGTGGTATTAAAATATCATTCTAAATGAAGCATTAAGCATGTCCCGGCCTACAAGTGGTATTAAAATATCATTCTAAATGAAGCATTAAGCATGTCCCGGCCTACAAGTGGTATTAAAATATCATTCTAAATGAAGCATTAAGCATGTCCCGGCCTACAGGTGGTATTAAAATATCATTCTAAATGAAGCATTAAGCATGTCCCGGCCTACAAGTGGTATTAAAATATCATACTAAATGAAGCATTAAGCATGTCCCGGCCTACAGGTGGTATTAAAATATCATTCTACATGAAGCATTAAGCATGTCCCGGCCTACAGGTGGTATTAAAATATCATTCTAAATGAAGCATTAAGCATGTCCCGGCCTACAGGTGGTATTAAAATATCATTCTAAATGAAGCATTAAGCATGTCCCGGCCTACAGGTGGTATTAAAATATCATTCTACATGAAGCATTAAGCATGTCCCGGCCTACAGGTGGTATTAAAATATCATTCTAAATGAAGCATTAAGCATGTCCCGGCCTACAGGTGGTATTAAAATATCATTCTAAATGAAGCATTAAGCATGTCCCGGCCTACAGGTGGTATTAAAATATCATTCTACATGAAGCATTAAGCATGTCCCGGCCTACAAGTGGTATTAAAATATCATTCTAAATTAAGCATTAAGCATGTCCCGGCCTACAAGTGGTATTAAAATATCATTCTAAATGAAGCATTAAGCATGTCCCAGCCTACAAGTGGTATTAAAATATCATTCTAAATGAAGCATTAAGCATGTCCCGGCCTACAGGTCGTATTAAAATATCATTCTACATGAAGCATTAAGCATGTCCCGGCCTACAGGTGGTATTAAAATATCATTCTAAATGAAGCATTAAGCATGTCCCGGCCTACAGGTGGTATTAAAATATCATTCTAAATGAAGCATTAAGCATGTCCCGGCCTACAGGTGGTATTAAAATATCATTCTACATGAAGCATTAAGCATGTCCCGGCCTACAAGTGATATTAAAATATCATTCTAAATTAAGCATTAAGCATGTCCCGGCCTACAAGTGGTATTAAAATATCATTCTAAATGAAGCATTAAGCATGTCCCAGCCTACAAGTGGTATTAAAATATCATTCTAAATGAAGCATTAAGCATGTCCCGGCCTACAGGTCGTATTAAAATATCATTCTACATGAAGCATTAAGCATGTCCCGGCCTACAAGTGGTATTCTACAGACATAAAGGAACACGCAGACATTATGGGATGTGATTACTGTCTTCTCCAGAGTCAGACAAGAAGATAGAGACCAGTCTCCTCTCTGTGCGTTCAGTAGGAAGCTATCTGGCTGCACGTTAGCCTAGCTTAGCTTAGCACAATGAATGGAAACAGACATGGCCAGTTAGCCTAGCTTAGCACAATGAATGGAAACAGATACGGATCATCTAGCCTCAAAACTCCGGGAGACGTGCTTTTGGCCAACAGCTAGGCTAGTATCCGTATCCACTTCCATTCATTTGTGCTAAGCTAGGCTAGCTTGTAGCCGGACAGCCTTCTACTGAACGCACAGAGAGGACCTGTGTCTATCTTCTGGTCCGACTCTGGAGAAGGTGCTAAGCAGCACATTTCCCATAATGTTTTTGTTTGGTACAGATCCTCGCGAAAAATCACACCATCATTTAATTGAATGAAAATGAGAATAATGACATTCAAACGTTCTCATTCCCTCCAATATCACGATTCATCAGTCGCAATTAGATATTCCTTCCAAATGGTTCAGCCCTGGTCCGTGTATATCTCAGTGGTTAGAGTGCTTGGTGCTCAGCCCTGGTCCGTGTATATCTCAGTGGTTAGAGTGCTCGGTGTTCAGCCCTGGTCCGTGTATATCTCAGTGGTTAGAGTGCTTGGTGCTCAGCCCTGGTCCGTGTATATCTCAGTGGTTAGAGTGCTTGGTGCTCAGCCCTGGTCCGTGTATATCTCAGTGGTTAGAGTGCTTGGTGCTCAGCCCTGGTCCGTGTATATCTCAGTGGTTAGAGTGCTCTGTGTTCAGCCCTGGTCCGTGTATATCTCAGTGGTTAAGAGTGCTTGGTGTTCAGCCCTGGTCCGTGTATATCTCAGTGGTTAGAGTGCTTGGTGCTCAGCCCTGGTCCGTGTATATCTCAGTGGTTAGAGTGCTCTGTGTTCAGCCCTGGTCCGTGTATATCTCAGTGGTTAGAGTGCTCGGTGTTCAGCCCTGGTCCGTGTATATCTCAGTGGTTAGAGTGCTTGGTGTTCAGCCCTGGTCCGTGTATATCTCAGTGGTTAGAGTGCTCTGTGCTCAGCCCTGGTCCGTGTATATCTCAGTGGTTAGAGTGCTCGGTGTTCAGCCCTGGTCCGTGTATATCTCAGTGGTTAGAGTGCTTGGTGCTCAGCCCTGGTCCGTGTATATCTCAGTGGTTAGAGTGCTTGGTGTTCAGCCCTGGTCCGTGTATATCTCAGTGGTTAGAGTGCTTGGTGTTCAGCCCTGGTCCGTGTATATCTCAGTGGTTAGAGTGCTTGGTGTTCAGCCCTGGTCCGTGTATATCTCAGTGGTTAGAGTGCTTGGTGTTCAGCCCTGGTCCGTGTATATCTCAGTGGTTAGAGTGCTCTGTGTTCAGCCCTGGTCCGTGTATATCTCAGTGGTTAGAGTGCTTGGTGTTCAGCCCTGGTCCGTGTATATCTCAGTGGTTAGAGTGCTCGGTGTTCAGCCCTGGTCTGTGTATATCTCAGTGGTTAGAGTGCTCGGTGTTCAGCCCTGGTCCGTGTATATCTCAGTGGTTAGAGTGCTTGGTGTTCAGCCCTGGTCCGTGTATATCTCAGTGGTTAGAGTGCTCTGTGTTCAGCCCTGGTCCGTGTATATCTCAGTGGTTAGAGTGCTTGGTGCTCAGCCCTGGTCCGTGTATATCTCAGTGGTTAGAGTGCTTGGTGTTCAGCCCTGGTCCGTGTATATCTCAGTGGTTAGAGTGCTTGGTGCTCAGCCCTGGTCCGTGTATATCTCAGTGGTTAGAGTGCTTGGTGTTCAGCCCTGGTCCGTGTATATCTCAGTGGTTAGAGTGCTTGGTGTTCAGCCCTGGTCCGTGTATATCTCAGTGGTTAGAGTGCTTGGTGTTCAGCCCTGGTCCGTGTATATCTCAGTGGTTAGAGTGCTTGGTGTTCAGCCCTGGTCCGTGTATATCTCAGTGGTTAGAGTGCTTGGTGTTCAGCCCTGGTCCGTGTATATCTCAGTGGTTAGAGTGCTTGGTGCTCAGCCCTGGTCCGTGTATATCTCAGTGGTTAGAGTGCTCTGTGTTCAGCCCTGGTCCGTGTATATCTCAGTGGTTAGAGTGCTCTGTGTTCAGCCCTGGTCCGTGTATATCTCAGTGGTTAGAGTGCTTGGTGCTCAGCCCTGGTCCGTGTATATCTCAGTGGTTAGAGTGCTTGGTGTTCAGCCCTGGTCCGTGTGTATCTCAGTGGTTAGAGTGCTTGGTGTTCAGCCCTGGTCCGTGTATATCTCAGTGGTTAGAGTGCTTGGTGTTCAGCCCTGGTCCGTGTATATCTCAGTGGTTAGAGTGCTTGGTGCTCAGCCCTGGTCCGTGTATATCTCAGTGGTTAGAGTGCTTGGTGCTCAGCCCTGGTCCGTGTGTATCTCAGTGGTTAGAGTGCTTGGTGTTCAGCCCTGGTCCGTGTATATCTCAGTGGTTAGAGTGCTCTGTGTTCAGCCCTGGTCCGTGTATATCTCAGTGGTTAGAGTGCTCTGTGTTCAGCCCTGGTCCGTGTATATCTCAGTGGTTAGAGTGCTCTGTGTTCAGCCCTGGTCCGTGTATATCTCAGTGGTTAGAGTGCTTGGTGTTCAGCCCTGGTCCGTGTATATCTCAGTGGTTAGAGTGCTTGGTGTTCAGCCCTGGTCCGTGTATATCTCAGTGGTTAGAGTGCTTGGTGTTCAGCCCTGGTCCGTGAATATCTCAGTGGTTAGAGTGCTCGGTGTTCAGCCCTGGTCCGTGTATATCTCAGTGGTTAGAGTGCTTGGTGTTCAGCCCTGGTCCGTGTATATCTCAGTGGTTAGAGTGCTTGGTGTTCAGCCCTGGTCCGTGTATATCTCAGTGGTTAGAGTGCTTGGTGTTCAGCCCTGGTCCGTGTATATCTCAGTGGTTAGAGAGCTTGGTGTTCAGCCCTGGTCCGTGTATATCTCAGTGGTTAGAGAGCTTGGTGTTCAGCCCTGGTCCGTGTATATCTCAGTGGTTAGAGTGCTTGGTGTTCAGCCCTGGTCCGTGTATATCTCAGTGGTTAGAGTGCTTGGTGCTCAGCCCTGGTCCGTGTATATCTCAGTGGTTAGAGTGCTTGGTGTTCAGCCCTGGTCCGTGTATATCTCAGTGGTTAGAGTGCTCGGTGTTCAGCCCTGGTCCGTGTATATCTCAGTGGTTAGAGTGCTTGGTGTTCAGCCCTGGTCCGTGTATATCTCAGTGGTTAGAGTGCTCGGTGTTCAGCCCTGGTCCGTGTGTATCTCAGTGGTTAGAGTGCTCGGTGTTCAGCCCTGGTCCGTGTATATCTCAGTGGTTAGAGTGCTCGGTGTTCAGCCCTGGTCCGTGTATATCTCAGTGGTTAGAGTGCTTGGTGTTCAGCCCTGGTCCGTGTATATCTCAGTGGTTAGAGTGCTTGGTGTTCAGCCCTGGTCCGTGTATATCTCAGTGGTTAGAGTGCTCTGTGTTCAGCCCTGGTCCGTGTATATCTCAGTGGTTAGAGTGCTCGGTGTTCAGCCCTGGTCCGTGTATATCTCAGTGGTTAGAGTGCTTGGTGTTCAGCCCTGGTCCGTGTGTATCTCAGTGGTTAGAGTGCTTGGTGTTCAGCCCTGGTCCGTGTATATCTCAGTGGTTAGAGTGCTTGGTGTTCAGCCCTGGTCCGTGTATATCTCAGTGGTTAGAGAGCTTGGTGTTCAGCCCTGGTCCGTGTATATCTCAGTGGTTAGAGTGCTTGGTGCTCAGCCCTGGTCCGTGTATATCTCAGTGGTTAGAGTGCTTGGTGTTCAGCCCTGGTCCGTGTATATCTCAGTGGTTAGAGTGCTCGGTGTTCAGCCCTGGTCCGTGTATATCTCAGTGGTTAGAGTGCTCGGTGTTCAGCCCTGGTCCGTGTATATCTCAGTGGTTAGAGTGCTTGGTGTTCAGCCCTGGTCCGTGTGTATCTCAGTGGTTAGAGAGCTTGGTGTTCAGCCCTGGTCCGTGTATATCTCAGTGGTTAGAGTGCTTGGTGTTCAGCCCTGGTCCGTGTATATCTCAGTGGTTAGAGTGCTCGGTGTTCAGCCCTGGTCCGTGTATATCTCAGTGGTTAGAGTGCTTGGTGTTCAGCCCTGGTCCGTGTATATCTCAGTGGTTAGAGTGCTCGGTGTTCAGCCCTGGTCCGTGTATATCTCAGTGGTTAGAGTGCTTGGTGTTCAGCCCTGGTCCGTGTATATCTCAGTGGTTAGAGTGCTCGGTGTTCAGCCCTGGTCCGTGTATATCTCAGTGGTTAGAGAGCTTGGTGCTCAGCCCTGGTCCGTGTATATCTCAGTGGTTAGAGTGACTGCCAGGGTTAGGTGCTCTGAGCATGGCACAAACACTGCCAGGGTTAGGGGCTCTGAGCATGGCACAAACACTGCCAGGGTTAGGGGCTCTGAGCATGGCACAAACACTGCCAGGGTTAGGGGCTCTGAGCATGGCACAAACACTGCCAGGGTTAGGGGCTCTGAGCATGGCACAAACACTGCCAGGGTTAGGGGCTCTGAGCATGGCACAAACACTGCCAGGGTTAGGGGCTCTGAGCATGGCACAAACACTGCCAGGGTTAGGGGCTCTGAGCATGGCACAAACACTGCCAGGGTGAGGGGTTCCATCCCAACCAGGGAGCGCCCATGCTGACACATGTAGACGGAGCAATTCCATTGTGAAGTGCTTTGTGTGGCACTACGTCACACGAGATAAGCGCTATAAGATACATTAATTCAGTCAATCAAGTAACTATCTAATGACCTAGACCTTAGGTCCTAGAGCGGAAAACCTTTCTAAGGAAACTGAATGAGTCAAAGGCTGGGGCCCCACGCAGATCAGCTGAAACAAAGGCTGGGGCCCCACGCAGATCAGCTGAAACAAAGGCTGGGGCCCCACGCAGATCAGCTGAAACAAAGGCTGGGGCCCCACGCAGATCAGCTGAAACAAAGGCTGGGGCCCCACGCAGATCAGCTGAAACAAAGGCTGGGGCCCCACGCAGATCAGCTGAAACAAAGGTGAACACCCCCTTTAAAAATCAGATCCAAATCATACCTACTGTCACTCCCTCACACACTCCATAGTGTAACTGTAGATTGTATAGGATATGGTATAGTAGTGTATATAGGACCCATTACCTTTTAATTTGTAAGCTTAGCATTGTATTGTATTTTATCTTAGTACTTTTTATCATGTCTATTCTATTTTATTCCATTATTATTGTATTTTTTGCACAATCAAGGCGGGCATGGCCACCTTCATTTCACTACATGTCTCGTGTAAACAAATAAATCTCTTGAATCTTGAAACTCATGCTTCTCTCCAACACACACACACACACACACACACACACACACACACACACACACAACCTTTCAGCAAGCTAATGACCATATCACAAGACTGAAAGATTGAAGAGGGGGGGGGGGATAGAAGAAGGTAGAATGTCCCTCCTCACCTCTCTCCAGCTGGCCCACGTTGGTCTCGTACTTCTCCATGATCTGACGGATCTGCTCCCTCTTCAGCGGCGGGTACAGAACCTCGTTGAGACGAGAGTCTCTCTGCCTGCGGTTGATGAACTCCATCAGCTGGTCCAGCGAGATGAACGGCTTGGCCTTGGAACCACTGGGACCAGGAGTCATGACAACAACAGTTAATTTATGAATGAATAGACAGACAGAGAGGTTTATTGGTCACATACACAGACAAGACATGTAGTGAAATGAAGGTGGCCATGCCCGCTGCGATGGTGCAAAAAATACAATAATAATAGAGTAAAATAGAATAGATAATAAAATAGACATGCTAAAAAGTACTAAGATACAATACAATGCTAAGCTTATGAATTAAAAGGTGATGGGTCCTCCTATTAGACAGACAATTAGCCAGACGGACATAGATAATAGATAGATAGATAAGACAGACAGTGTGTAGATGAATGTGTGCGTTTACTTCTCTTCGAAGATGCTCTGTATTTCTGGTCTGATACTGAGGCTGTCGAGAAACCTCTGGAAGGCATCCCAACTAAAATCATCTGGCTTTATCCCCTCAGCCTAGAAAGAGAGAGAGAGCGAGAGCGAGAGCGAGAGCGAGAGAGAGAGAGAGAGAGAGAGAGAGAGACCAAATGGAGAGAAAGCACAAGTTGCAGGTGTAAACAACCTTAGACTCCCGAACGTTCCGTTTCCTTGGGTCTGTCCCGTACAGCTTTAGTGTTTGAATCAAATACCACCTCCCATTGGTCACACTAAAAACAAGTCCCGCCTCCCTTAGTTACTGTTGCTACGGTACGTCCGCCAAACTCCACTCCTGTCCGCGCCTCAGCTTAGTTACCACAAGACAAAAAGAACATTGTCCTCCAGACTTGTGGGATAGAATGTGTCTGTAATACAAGCAGAGACTTGCATTGGGGAAAATACTAAAGATGACGGCAGAGATTCATAATTTACTGCAGCTTGAGGTGTAAATGTTAGTTTTAAAGATATTTTGATACATCTTCATACATTTTATTTTAAGATAATTGATAAAGAAACCAGATCCCACCAGTCCATTTGACAGTATTATAAATGTGTATTATTTGGCCAGCAGGGGGCACCAAAGGACAACAACACAAAGATAAACAACCCACTACTGGGTGGTAAAATTGATGATTTAATATCAGAAATGATAGTGAGACACACAATTGAAAATAGTTTTACACTCCGATACATTGGTACAAATTACATCAGTTTAATGGGATAGCTGACTGGAGACAGCTGAAATATACTCCACAGTGCAACACAAAGTAGATGTCAGTTTTTGTCAGTCAGTTTGTCCAGACCGAAGCGTGGCCCCATTGACCTTGTATTGGGTCGTGGCTAACTATCTGGAGCTGGTCTAAGGAACTGGACAGAAGCGTGACCCCATTGACTTTGTATTGGGTTGTGGCTAACTATCTGGAGCTGGTCTAAGGAACAGGACAGAAGCGTGACCCCATTGACCTTGTATTGGGTCGTGGCTAACTATCTGGAGCTGGTCTGAGGAACAGCATGGGTTGTGCTGAGAAATGACTCTTATCACGAGTTGAGGCTTATTGATTACCCTGTTTGTGATGAGGTCACACTGTTCCAGAGCAGTCTCCACCCTCCTCTTGTCCGAAAACATCTTCAGTATACTGAGAGAGGGGGGGGGGGGGGGGGGGGGGGGGCGAGAGAGAGAGAGACATTCTTCATTAATAAAAATTACTTTTTCTTTTTGAGGAAATATTGATTGAATAATACTACCGGTATGTGTATATGTGTGCGTGTGTGTCATACCGTATGCAGTGCGTGCATGTGCATGTTATTATTACTTGTAAGGTGTTATTTTCCCATTAAGTTAAGTTACAACTGATAACATAATCATGCAGCGCAAGATACAGTATGTACCACTACCTACTATACATAACAAGACATACTGTACATAAAACATGCTGTACATAAGACATAGTGTACATAAAACACTGTACATTAGGCTTGGGCGGTATCATTTTTTTCATACCGTCATACTCTGCTGACATAATACCCCGGTATACGGTATATGACGGTATGACTTTCATTTTCATCAGCGGGGGGGGCGGAGCTAACAATATACTCGTTATCACCATACATAGCGCTTATATTGAAACACGTTGACATTAGGGCCGTTCTTTCAACCTAAAAGTGCACTTTCTTCAACCTCGAACCTAAATTCCTTAGCAGCCTGTGTTACCAAGTAAACAAATCACAGAACGGTAGCCAGTTAGCCCGCACCATCCAGGTATCAACGTTAGCTCCCGGAACGGTAGCCAGTTAGCCCGCACCATCCAGGTACCAACGTTAGCTCCTGGAACGGTAGCCAGTTAGCCCGCACCATCCAGGTACCAACGTTAGCTCCCGGAACGGTAGCCAGTTAGCCCGCACCATCCAGGTACCAACGTTAGCTCCCGGAACGGTAGCCAGTTAGCCCGCACCATCCAGGTATCAAGGTTAGCTCCCAGAACGATAGCCACGTAAACCTCTGCTGGCGCGTGCTGTGCACTACAATCAACTCCGTGTCAGTGTAATAGCAGTCTGTGACGTCACGGTATTGAGAATCATACCGGCGGGATCTCGAAATACCCTGGTATACCGTAATACCGTCATACCGCCAAAGCCTACTGTACATAACAAGACATACTGTACATAAAACACACTTTACATAAGACATATTGTACATAAAACATACTGTACATAACAAGACATACTGTACATAACAAGAATACATAATGTATATAATAAGGAGACACTGTAAATAACAAGGATACATAATGTATATAACAAGGAAACATATTGTACATAACAAGGAGACACTGTATATAACAAGGATACACTGTATATAACAAGGAAACACTGTATATAACAAGGAGACATACTGTATATAACAAGGAAACATACTGTACATAACAAGGATACACTGTATATAACAAGGATACACTGTATATAACAAGGAAACATACTGTACATAACAAGGAGACACTGTATATAACAAGGATACTGTATATAACAAGGAAACACTGTATATAACAAGGAGACACTGTATATAACAAGGAAACATACTGTACATAACAAGGATACACTGTATATAACAAGGATACACTGTATATAACAAGGAAACACTGTATATAACAAGGAGACATACTGTATATAACAAGGATACACTGTATATAACAAGGATACACTGTATATAACAAGGAGACATACTGTACATAACAAGGAGACATACTGTACATAACAAGGATACACTGTATATAACAAGAATACATAATGTATATAATAAGGAGACACTGTAAATAACAAGGACACATACTGTACATAACAAGAATACATACTGTACATAACAAGGAGACACTGTATATAACAAGGAGACATACTGTACATAACAAGGAGACACTGTAAATAACAAGGAAACATACTGTACATAACAAGGGGACACTGTACATAACAAGGAGACATACTGTACATAACAAGGAGACACTGTACATAACAAGGAGACACTGTACATAACAAGGAGACACTGTACATAACAAGGAAACATACTGTACATAACAAGGAGACACTGTACATAACAAGTACTCTTCTCAATAGAATCTACATCATATCCTTCACTCACTGATGGAGGGTGAAGGATGTAAATGTTGAGGCAAGGTGCACAGAGGTGAAGGATGTAAATGTTGAGGCAAGGTGCACAGAGGTGAGCAGACATCGTGACAAATAGATGAAGTGAAGGAGGAAGAGAAAGAAGAACTGGTGGCTTCTGGCTGAGTCAAGAAGGAAGAGACTGTGTGTGTGTGTGTGTGTGTGTGTGTGTGTGTGTGTGTGTGTGCGTGCGTGCGTGTGTGTGTGTGTGTGTGTGTACAAAAGAGCTATGAGGATAATAAACAATGTAGGATTCTGTGAGCACACCAACATGCTTTGAAGTTCATGGATCTGATTTAAGATAATGTACGAAGCAAGATGGTTTTATTGTACTTTCTGGTAACATACAAACACTATTCTGAGACAGAGTGGGGGGTTATAATTTAAGAGGAAAGTCTAATGTAAGAAAACATTGTGTTCATAATACTACTCTGTTGGTAGGATGTGTATTTCAATATGCGGGGTGAATATGTGGAATGGTCTAGATCAGGGGTGGCCAACCAGTCAGAGACTAAGAGCCACAAACATTACTGTGGTACCACAAAGAGCCACACCATATACCAGCGTTTCTCAACCTTTTTTTTCAGTCACGGCACCCTTCATGTGTTTATAGGTCTCACCCTCTGGCCTCTGATGTTGCTAATGTCTTTTTTATTTGGGCCTCACAGGGTTAAAAGTACCCTGTGAGACCCACGGTTGCAAAATTACAAAATCACTTTTAGCCATTTAAAAAAAGAATGTTTATTTAAAAAATGTTAAAGGGGAACTATTTGACTATTTCTTTCACTATTTGGGCACTTTTACACAATTCCTGTGAGTCTATGGAACACCTAGGTTTTTTTCAAAAAAATTAAAAAAATGCATTGTTTTGTATTTCTAATCAAGTACTCAAAAAACGCATTTTTCTACCTCGAGATCTTAAGCCGTTTTGAGGCTGGGCTCCAACCACTGTGTGGCCTGGTGCCAACTGCCACATCAACTGCCACATTATTATGCAGCTGAGAAATCTCTGACATCACAGATATGCACATTTTCAGATGACTCAGTTCAGTGAGGGTGAATATTGTGAGAGGAGAATTGGAAGAATGCGCCAATATGAGAATTAGAGACATAGATCCTATTAATATAAGTCCACATAGCTAAGAAACAATGGTAAACACTGAAAAAGGCCATTTATAAGATAGTTCCCCTTTAAGCACATGTATAGTCAATTGGTCCTGTTGTTCAGCCTCACAATGCTATTTGATAGTAAATGTGTTTATATGTCCCACTCTCTGGCCTCTGAAGTTGCTAATGTCTTTTTAATTTGGGCCTCACAGGGTTAACCTCTTAAGCCCGAGATATACAGTAAAAGTGTATATTTTCAGCATTACGTTTGTTTACCAATTATTTTAACTGTTATTAGTGAAATATAAGATTATAGAAATCTCAGGGCATTGAGTCGGAAACTGGCGCATATTGACAGGAGGAAGTGGCACAGCCAAAAGTGAGTGTAGTCTTTTGAAGGAAGAGACTCAGGGCTTTCAAATTTCGAAAAACTACCCTACCCAGCTCACACCAGCCCCTGTCAATCATCTGACTTCTGGATTTACTTTTTTATTTCTCTTATTTTTTGGGATTATCTCCCACAAACCTGAACTTTATTGCCATAAAACAGAATGCAGTTAGTTTCTCTACCTTTCTGTGAACGTCTTGCAAAAAAACGGTGTTGCAATATGATGAAAAATGGTGGAGAAATGTACATTATAAAAAAGATGGCAGAATTCAGTACTGCATCAACAAAACCTTCTGTTTAATCATCTTCCTTTTATTCATTTGCTTAGATTTTTCAGGTCTGGTCAATTTTAGCATGGTATTATTCACAGTCAAAGATAAAAAAAATTT
>NC_140165.1:116474721-116529721 GCF_963971535.1 Notolepis coatsorum
TCTCTCTCTCTCTCTCTCTCTCTCTCTCTCTCTCTCTCTCTCTCTCTCTCTCTCTCTCTCTCTCTCTCTCTCTCTCTCTCTCTCTCTCTCTCTCCCCCCTCTCTCTCTGTCTCTCTCGCTGTCTCTGTCTCTGTCTCTCTCTCTCTCTCTCTCTCTCTCTCTCTCTCTCTCTCTCTCTCTCTCTCTCTCTCCCTCTCCCTCTCCCTCTCTCCCTCTCCCTCTCCCTCTCTCCCTCTCCCTATCTCTCTCTCTGTCTCTCTCTCTCTCTCTCTCTCTCTCTCTCTCTCTCTCACTCTCACTCTCTCTCTCTCTCTCTCTCTCTCTCTCAGGGCTAAGCAGCAGGCTAAGATGGCAGAGTACTGCAGGACCATCTTCGGAGATGCTCTGCTCATTGACCCGTTGGAGAAATACCCGGTGAGACTGATTTCTGGTCAGATCTTATATAAGTCTTGTCCATACATCCTACTTCTCCTCACTCTGAAAGCTGATCCCAGCACACTGAGATGCCATTCAGGCTACACACGTACGTTTATACACACAGTCACACAAATATGCAAATATATATACATGAACGTACAAATGTATACACATATTATTGCTGTGTGAGAGGGGGGGTACATGCCACTCACTCCCATGGAGATGTGCTGAAACTACCTTTGTACCACAAATTAGGAAAATGTAATGTAATATATATATTTTTTTTTCTAATGCTTACTTTTTAATTTTCCAAACAACCGAAACAATAGATAAAATAAAAACGCAACCCTCCCTTCCTCTTTCGATCTGTCCTGTGTCTCTATTCTCTCAACCCCCTCCTGCCTCTTCAGAGCAGCTGGTTGTCCTCTTGTAAAGACAAAACCCCGTACAACAAGAGCCTCCCCTCTTTTAAACACTTGTCTGATCCCCAGGTCACAATGATTGAATCAGTTAGCGAGCTCATGATGTCTGACGCTTAATCTAACCACTAGTGATGTACCGATCAGTATACGACCTTGGATTCTGATCAATAATACGACCTTGGATCCTAATATGACCTTTGGTCCCGATAGGCTACCTGGTCTGGAGTCAGTTCTTAATTAGGAATGTAGAGCACTCAAATCATCATCGTATAGGCTTATAGGGCTGCACGATTTTGGGAAATAATCAAATTTTTCTGACAGATATTGCGATTGCGATTACGATTATATATTTTTTTTAAGCAGCCCCACAGAGGTTTATTGTAAAATGCGGATTGCATCTGGCCTACGCGTGGGTCTGTTCGGGACGCTTAATCATTTTAGGCAACCAGCTTGCGCCTAGCCATGCAGCCGTAATCCCCCCTCTTTTAACATCGACGGTTAGCTCAACTGGTTCGCCGCCTTGCTGTGGATCCTGCGGTGCGTTGGTGACAAGTTTGAATACCTTCAATTTTTTTTCTTTTTTTTAACATGCATTCTTTCGCCAGTTAAGTTTAGGCATTGTTTCGGAGTTGGTTAGGGTTAAGTTTAGGCATTGTTTTGGAGTTGGTTAAGGTTAGAAGGGTTAAGTTTAGGCATTGTTTCGGAGTTGGTTAAGGTTAGAAGGGTTAAGTTTAGGCATTGTTTCGGAGTTGGTTAAGGTTAGAGTTTGTCTTAGAGCATGGCAATATTCTTTCGGAGTTGGTTAAGGTTATGGTTAAGTTTAGGCATTCTTTCGGAGTTGGTTAAGGTTAGAGTTAAGTTTAGGCATTGTTTCGGAGTTGGTTAAGGTTAGGGTTAAGTTTAGGCATTGTTTCGGAGTTGGTTAAGGTTAGGGTTAAGTTTAGGCATTCTTTCGG
Source organism: Notolepis coatsorum (assembly GCF_963971535.1). NCBI lineage: Eukaryota > Metazoa > Chordata > Actinopteri > Aulopiformes > Paralepididae > Notolepis > Notolepis coatsorum. The sequence goes on from NC_140165.1 coordinate 116,476,517, forward strand.
AGTTGGTTAAGGTTATGGTTAAGTTTAGGCATTCTTTCGGAGTTGGTTAAGGTTATGGTTAAGTTTAGGCATTCTTTCGGAGTTGGTTAAGGTTAGGGTTAAGTTTAGGCATTGTTTCGGAGTTGGTTAAGGTTAGGGTTAAGTTTAGGCATTGTTTCGGAGTTGGTTAAGGTTAGAGTTTGTCGCAGAGCATGGCAATAGAATGCAGCCTATTTCCACACTGCCGCTGTCTCGCGCTGCCGCGGTCACATGGGCGTAGTGGCCAATCAGAGAAACGCTGAACACAAGTTGGTTGCCTAAAATGTTGACGCATTCGGGACACAGAGCCTGAAAATGTTTCTTTTTACCTGGGAATCGATACCGGTACCCAACGGTACCTTTTTTTCTGTACTTTACTCTCCCTCTCTGAAGTCTAAACTTCACAACACACAATCTAAAACCCCTTACCTCCCTCTCCCAAACCTCTTATCAGCAGGCATATAAAGGAGGGGTGTTGTTTTGTAGTCTCTTATCAGCAGGCGTATACATGAGGTGTTTTGTAGCCACTGAGACTATTTTTCCTATCATGTCTCCCTATGGAATTCTGGGAAATCCTGTGACTCATGATATTCTACTACAACATGTGTAGCAACAAATGACTGTTGTCTCATGTCTGTATGCAGGAAGTCCAGTGTTCCAACCAACACTGAATCTTGTGTCTCCCTCCACTCTACAGTAGCTGGTCCCAGCTCAGCCCTTACTGTCAAGTTTCAAGTTTCTTTATTAGTTGTCATACAGAAGTACAGAATACTTTTATACAAAATGCTTCTTTCTGTTACGCTCCAGAGACTGTGCTAGACAAAAAAGATAAGTATAAAATAAAAGAAGTATAGAAGTCACGTAGACACAAGTGTTCAATATTTACATATGTACAATGTTCAATGCAAAGTAGAAGTAACTGAGTTACCATACAATATACTAATATACAATATACTATATAGTGCAAAGCAGAAATGGGATGAGGTACAATTTAGGTACAATTTACAGTAAGGTGTACTGAGGTATGGGTTGTAGTGCAAATCCTTTATCAATAAATATAAAGTGCGTTTGTGTGATCTAAAGTGTGGAGAGTGGGTGCTGCAGTGTGTTGTTTGTTTGAGTGAGTGTGTCCGTGTGGATGTGTGTGCTGTGTGCATCTGATGGTTGTTGTATAGTGTTATTGTTCGTTGAGCAACCTGATGGCCTGGGGATAGAAGCTTCTTCTTTTTTTTCTTTTTTTTTTTTTTCACAGTTTCTTTATTTTCCCTTTTCAACATGAAACAAGACAATACAATAACAATACTAATAAACAAGACATCACAGGACAATAACAGTAATAATAATAATAATAATAATAATAATAACGACAATGACAAGATCATCAGTTAAATCAGAATAATGAAAAATAAAATAGTCATGTATAAATTAAATATATAAATTAATAAGAATATATATATATATAAAAGCTTTTTCTGAGTCTTTCTGTGCTTGCCATGAGACTCCGGTATCGCTTGCCTGACCGCAGCAGTTCAAAGAGGCAGTTGTTTGGGTGGCTGGAGTATTTTATAATTCTCTTAGCCTTACCCATGCACCGCTTGTTGTAAATGTTCTGGAGAGTGGGAAGCCCCCCTCCAATTGTGCGTTCGGCTGAACGGGCCACTCTCTGTAGTCTGCTACGGTCTTGTGCTATTCCCAAACCAGGAGGTGATATTGCCAGTCAGGATGCTCTCTATTGTACATGAGTAGAAGTTCTTAAGGATCTTCTGACTGGCTTGGAACTTCCTTAGGCGCCTGAGGAAGTAGAGGCGTTGCCGTGCCTTCCTCACAACACTGTCAATGTGTGTGGTCCATGTCAAGTCCTCGGATATGTGGACTCCGAGGTACTTAGTTAAAACTGTTCACTCTCTCAACCGGTGCCCCGTCGATGCTGAGGGGGCTGTAGTCCCTGACCCCCAACCTCCTAAAGTCCACAATCATCTCCTTTGTTTTGCTGACGTTCAGGGAGAGGCTATTCTCCTGGCACCATCCCGCTAGGACCTTGACCTCTTCCAGGTAGGCCCTCTCGTCGTTGGCAGAGATCAGGCCCACCACTACTGTGTCATCAGCAAATGTGATGATTGTGTTGTTGTTCCGCTGTGCCACACAGTCATGTGTGTACAGGGAGTAGAGGAGGGGACTCAGAACACAGCCCTGGGGGGCCCCTATGTTGAGAGTGATGGATGAGGAGGTGCAGTTGCCTGCTCTCACCACCTGGGGTCTGCCCGTCAGGAAGTCCAAGACCCACTGGCAGAGGTCATAGTTCAAGCCCAGGTCCCTGAGCTTGGCTATGAGTTTGGAGGGGACTATGGTATTGAATGCTGAGCTGTAGTCGATGAACAGCATTCTCACATAGTTCCCCTGCCTCTTGTCCAGGTGTGATGCTGCTGTGTGCAGCACATGGGCTATGGCGTCCTCCGTGGACCTGTTGGGGTGGTATGCAAATTGCAGGGGGTCCAGGTTGATGGGGAGGGAGGAGCAGATGTAGCCCTTTACTAGCTTCTTCATTGCAGTGGCTTGTAGGCTGGTGTTGTTATTCACAGCCTCAAACCTTGCATAGAAGGTGTTGAGATCATTGCTAAGGAGATGTCACTGTTCAGCTTGAGGGAGGTGCCTTTGTAATCTGTCATTGTTCTGAGGCCCTGCCACATAGCTCTAGAGTCAGCCTGTTCATATTGAAGTTCAATTTTATCCCTGTAGCGCCTCTTTGCTTCTATTACTACTCTCCTCACGTTGTATCTCGCCACCTTGTGGTCATTCATGTTGCCTGCCACAAGCCCGGCATTGTAGGCTGCGGTTTGTGCTTTCAGAGCCTCACGGACGGATTTGTCTACCCAGGGTTTTTGGTTTGGGTAAACTCTAATTGTGGTAGTGGGGATTGTTTCTTCCACCAAAGTACATATAAAGTCCAGCACTGTCTCCGTGTAGACATTAATGTTATCTGTGTTATCGCGGAACACCCCCCAGTCTGTACATTCAAGTGCAGCCTGTAGCGTTTCCTCTGATTCCACATCTCCACATCTCGTTGTGTCTCCCTCCACTCTACAGTAGCTGGTCCCAGCTCAGCCCTTACCGTCACCTCTCTTTATTAAATTGTCTCCCTCCACTCTAGCTGGTCCCAGCTCAGCCCTTACCGTCACCCCAGGAGCTGCTGGGGAAGATTCTCATCAAGAACAAGAAGAAACATCACCACCATCGACCCTCTAGTAGTGGCAGCATACGACGGCAAGAAGAGCAGTCTTCACCCACTGGTACACACACACACACGCACACACACACACACACACACACACACACACACACACACACACACACACACACACACACACACACACACACAAAGTAGACTTCAAAGCTTCGACTCTTCAGTCGTTGCCATGGTAATCGATGCTACAGGTTCAAATGCTTCATTTTGTTTTTGAAACTCGGTTCCTGTCAAATGAGGACAATTAGTCATGAGAACTTTGAGAACACCTGTTCTACACCACAGCTCTCAATTACCCACTGCATTGAAACGTGGCACATGTGAAGAATGAAGGTAACCCTGATTAGCTGTCTGTGATGCTCTCACACTGGCATCATTATCATTAGCTGTCTGTGATGCTCTCACACTGGCATCATTATGATTAGCTGTCTGTGATGCTCTCACACTGGCATCATTATCATTAGCTGTCTGTGATGCTCTCACACTGGCATCATTATGATTAGCTGTCTGTGATGCTCTCACACTGGCATCATTATCATTAGCTGTCTGTGATGCTCTCACACTGGCATCATTATGATTAGCTGTCTGTGATGCTCTCACACTGGCATCATTATGATTAGCTGTCTGTGATGCTCTCACACTGGCATCATTATCATTAGCTGTCTGTGATGCTCTCACACTGGCATCATTATGATTAGCTGTCTGTGATGCTCTCACACTGGCATCATTATGATTAGCTGTCTGTGATGCTCTCACACTGGCATCATTATGATTAGCTGTCTGTGATGCTCTCACACTGGCATCATTATGATTAGCTGTCTGTGATGCTCTCACACTGGCATCATTATCATTAGCTGTCTGTGATGCTCTCACACTGGCATCATTATGATTAGCTGTCTGTGATGCTCTCACACTGGCATCATTATCATTAGCTGTCTGTGATGCTCTCACACTGGCATCATTATCATTAGCTGTCTGTGATGCTCTCACACTGGCATCATTATCATTAGCTGTCTGTGATGCTCTCACACTGGCATCATTATGATTAGCTGTCTGTGATGCTCTCACACTGGCATCATTATCATTAGCTGTCTGTGATGCTCTCACACTGGCCACTCTTGGCATCATTATGATTGGCTGCTACACTCTTCAAACAGACACCTTCCCCAGACCAACAGTAACGACCAGGAAGGGTATTGGCATAACGACGACCTGTTGTCAAACAGCATTCATCTATTAAACTCTACTAGATGGAGCCAAAGAAGGCCTGAGTTGAGTCTCACAGGGTACTTTATTTGAGCTGAAGATGAACCAATCCATAGTAAACTCACTTACCTTTTTTCAACTGCAGATTATGTCCCCAATGGGAAACTTAGTCAACATCTGCAATAAAAAAAGATATATACATCATCTGTTTTATCTAATAAGATAATGTTTTCAGTCTGTTCACCTCATTCCAATAATTTTTATTGCAGTAAAATATATAAATAAATAATATTAAAATAAATCTATTACATATGAATAGTACTTTGCATCACTATCGGTATAATATCAACATGCAACATGTTATGATATATATATATATCAATATTTCCACCATCTCTCTCACACACACACACACACACACACACACACACACACACACACACACACACACACACACACACACACACACCTACACACACCTACACACACCTACACACACCTACACACACCTACACACACACACACACACACACACACACACACACACAGTGTAGTCATGTATATATTTATGTAAATTATCTGATGATGATCTGAATGGCGTTTTCTCTCCAGACTGCCCTTTGATGGACGGCGAGGGGGGTCAGCTCATGTCCAATGGGGAAGAGAAGCTGGCCGAGAGGTTGATGAAAGACTCTGATCCTCGCAAGTCCATTGGTGGGTTCACTTCCTGGCTTCACAATTAATGTGAACATTGTAAATACATCATGTATAAGAGATTCACTGACAAAGATAATTCTTTTCATGCATGGATTACTAGATTTAAACTACAGTACATACAACTGTACTGTACATTTAAAAAAACATGTAAACAAAGTGCAATACGAAACAGGGTTATTTTGCCTAGAGAGGATTCAACCTTTAAACAAGGTGAAAATGGCCAATTGAGACTATTAAATACTTCACCTACAAACACAATACGGTTCTGACAGAATACTATTCATGTATTAGGAGATTCAGTAAAAAAAAGAAAAACCTTCTAAATGCATAGGTTTATAAAATAGGCAGCGCTAAAGCTCTGTCTGGTGGTGCAGAGTTGATTGAGTGGGACACCATGACTCAACGAGACCCTCTGGTGGCAGATGGTCATAATGAGTTTTGAAAATGTTAAAAATACTGTTAGAAAATAGTTACTGCAGCTTTAAATTACGGGTCAGACTTGAACATATGTTAGGGCCATTTTTCTGGTCGACCTCTCACAATACTAGTCTGTTTTACTAAGCTGGGGTCCCACAACCATAATAGATTTACACAATATGGTTCCTGGGGCTGAAAAGATGGATGGATGGATGGATGGATGGATGGATGGATAGATAGATATCTTTGTGTAATGGTTGTGTGTATCTCCACCTACTAGGAGGAGAGGGAGAGAGCGAGGAGGATGAGGAGGATGAACCAGGCACTGAGCTGAAAAAACCCAACTCTGATGAGGTAAGGATCAATGATTGACTGACTGACTTACTTATAAGTAATTGATTGATAAACAATTAAATGGGTGGGTGGTTGCTTAGTTGGTTGTTTGGTTGGTTTATTGATCAATTAATCAATTGTTCATAAACATCTTATACACACTCATTAACTTATTCCCCATCTCTCTCTTTCTCTCTCAGGGTACGGCCAGCAGTGAGGTGAATGCTACTGAAGAGATGTCGACTCTTGTCAACTATACAGAGCCTGTCAAATTCAAAACCTTTGAAGTGGCAACCAGTAAGTATATATATATATTGTGTGTGTGTGTGAGTGTGACCAGCCTCAGGCCCTGGTTACACTTACAATGTTTCATTTTCGAATTATTTCTTTTGCATGTCCAAGTTAAAAGGCAACGCCGTTTTGGCAGGCATTTTCGTTTTCCTAGCGGCAACGCTCAAAGGGGGTTTTCGTTTTTTCAAAACTCCCCTGCAACGGTGCCATGTAAACTGCACAAGCCAGATACGGAGCCATTCACGCCAGGGCTCTACGCTAACCTTTTTCCCAAGGAGCACATGTGCTCCTAAATGAAAAAATGTAGGAGCACACAAAGAAATGTAGGAGCACACAAAAATATTTAGGAAAATATTTCAAGTAACAGAGTTTATATATATATGTTTTTTTAAATAAATGTATATTTGTACTGTGCGTGCATGTGCAAACGGGACACACATCTGTGCAATAGCACATACCACCAAAGTCACTGGCCCACTGTGTGCGTGTGTGTGTGTATCTGCGTGTGCAAACGGGAATGGGACACAGACATTTGATCTATTAAGTGATTAATGCCTACTGTGGCAAAGTTGTAGCCAACAACTAGGCCTAATAAAAAAGGCAGTGACATTGAACTACTGCTACAAAAGTAACTTAAAAACTTAACTTTAGCTTTAGCCCCTTTTATGCATACAATGCCTATGTTTTGGCTAGTGTTGCTCTTCTAGAAAGATCCTTTCAGGGTTGCCTATTGAAATACTGTACACCTCCAGTACAGAAACATTGTTTATGAGTTTGCGTGTCAGGTAGACCATTGATTGACAGTCGATTCTGCCAATTACGTCATACCGCTTGCACCCACCTCTGCTGTTGATAATGCTAGCCAAGTTAGCACACACACATACACACACGCACAGTGGGCCAGTGACTTTGGTGTAGGGGTGTAACAATGCATCGCAATGCATCGATCCTAAGGGGAAAATTCAACTGCATCGATTTGAAAATGTTAGAATAGATTATAATCACAATTTTAACCCTTTAATCGCCAATGACGTGTTTAGACGTCATTCCTCGCCATGCGTAATCTGCCAATGACGTTTTACAGAGTCTTTGAGATCAATATTTCAAAAATCTGTCATGGCAATCATATTTCACCCACGGAGACTTGACTGGTGCTGTAGATCTCCTCTCAACTCTCCAACGGTTCAAGACCGCCACCTGGTGGCCGATCGGCGAGTTGCCAAAACCGGAAGTGAGCGGCCGGAAGTGGTGCTCACCCATATTTCGTCCGGCCACTCGCTATCGCTCGCGGGACTCCATCTCGACACACTGGATAATCGATCGGTTGCCATAACTCAATAAACAACGTTATTTGGACGTATATAGTATTATACAACCTGGAAATGGATCGCATATATCAACATCCCATAATAGCAATCTTTTTGCTCCACGCTCATCACCCAACGCTACGAGGAGACTGGGGTGAGTTTCAGCCTGTTTGTTTACCATTTTCGATACAAACTGCTATGATTAATATATCACCCATACTACATGATTAATTTAACGTCGGTCATTGCATTATAAACGACCCCCCCCCCCCCCCCCTCCGGTCAATATCAGATGATGAGTCATGACGTTTAGGACCTTGTACAATTGAAATTTTTAATCTGACGTCAATCGGTATCAAACTACATTTGATGATATGTATTTATGGCTATAACTCACGTTCTATGGAATGCTGCAGAAAACGATAAAAACATATTTATACTTTAGGCCGTATTTTAGTATGAATGTGTGAATGAAAAAGTAGAACGTTGCCACATCCTAAACGATAGATACTTGATGTTGAATGGGCCATAGTAATGTCAATTTAGCAATACAATTTAAAAAGTTATAGCCCTGCAAAGAAGGGGAACATCTCCATAGACTTACAGTACTGGCAGAGAAGGGATTAAGATGAGAATAATCTCCGGCAGATAAAGGGTTAATGTGTTCACAGTGTTGTTGTTCTCATGTCCGTTACAGCCAACACAACGACATACGCTACTGCATCAACGTTATGATTAACAAAGCAAGGCATTCGTTTTTGTTGCAATGTTATATTACTATTGCTATCGATAAATCTAGGTGTTCTAAAATCTATTGCTATTGGTAAGACTAGAATAAGTTACATAAGCTCTTTATTAGAACCGAATCAGTCAGTGCACCACTTTACATGTCTACAACACGCAAAATATAGACATCTCCAATAATAATAATACATTGATTGTAGTGTTCAACGTACCTTATTCCGCTTTACCAAGGGGTGTTAATTACTGAAGTAAGGTCCTTGTACTCTATATAGTTCGCTGTCTGCTCCGACGTTGTCTCTTGGTTACTTCCTGTATTAGTTACAGGTCTCTTTTAGAACAAACAGGATCCTGTGACCTTTATACTATAGAAAAGACGAGCTCTGCCCCCATGTGGACACTAAAGGAAAATGCACAAGCGGCAACTGAGATATTAACCCAGGGTTTCTTAAATAGAAAGTTTAATATTCTGAGCTAATAAAGAAAAGTTGATCATCTAGACCAATGTAAATTAAAGCTTACTGATAAGAAAAGATGATAGGCATGACCCTCTTTGCGCCGCCCCTGTGCCTCAAATAGATCCGCTATCAGCTCTATATTTAATCTTTCAAAATGTTCAGTTGCTATTGCATGCACTCATCTGTGTTTCACTACACACATGAGTGCATGCTTACCAACTGTCCGTCTGCAACACTACTATCACCAACATCTAAGAAGGGAGATCCCCCCTTGAATGGCCCTTCTAAGGTTTCTCTCCTCCACACTGCCTGTGGAGCTTTTTTCCCTATTGTTAGGTTTTAGTGAGTTTTTCCCTTACCTTCGCGTGGGGTATGTCTGGGAGTGCTTGCATTCTTTCATTTGCATTCTTTCATTTATTTGCATTCATCTAAAAATGTTATGTTTTCTTCTTGACTTGTTTAAAGAAGACCTGTACGGCCCATGGGGACATTAACGTGTGTTGTCGGGCCTTATAAATAAATTTGATTTGATTTGACCCTTGGCGATCATTTACACTCCCACCAAATCCTGCTATGATGGATAAGCACAATTTAGAAAGAATTAATTAGTCATACAGGATTTCTTTTTAGACTTCACATAACAGATCAAATAGTACAACTCGAGTGTCTCTATACTAATTACTCTCGAGGAGGAGTACCAATTTCTGGATCGGTCGCTCGAGGACTGAAGGTCTGGTAGAGTGATCTTTTCGCTCCCCAGTCTGTATTTTTACTCGACGTACTAGACTGTCGCTCTCTTGAGTGGCTTCGACGACTCGACCTAGTTGCCACTGGCTTCTGTGAAGGTTACTGTCCTTGAGGATGACTATGTCGTTCACCTTGAGGTTACGCCATGGTACGTGCCACTTCTGACGTGTGGAAATGTTCAGGAGGTATTCCTTCTTCCAGCGGCTCCAGAATTGTTCGATTAGGTACTGGACTCTGCGCCATACCCCATGCTGCTGGCATCAGCAAAGTGATGCAGTTCTGGTTTGATGATGTTGCCGAAGTCATGTGGGTGGTAGCGTCTAGGGATCGTGAATTCCTTTAAGTTATATAGCCCGATCTTCCACTCCTCCCACCGTGGCTTTAAGTCATCTGGCAGTGGATCATCCCATCTTATGCCTCTGCGGCATAGTTCTTGGAGTATGCGTTTTCCGCTTAGGGTGAATGGGGCAACAAACCCAAGTGGGTCATAAAGAGAGGCGACGATTGAGAGGATTCCTCGACGGGTTGAAGGCTGGTCTTTCATGTTGACATTGAAGCTGAAGGTGTCGTTGTCTATAGACCACTGAAGGCCAAGTGCATGCTCAGTTGGGGTCGCTTCCAGCTTAAGTTCGAGAGGGTCAGTGATTGTGGCCCTTTCTGAGGGTTTCACACAGTCGAGGACGTCTGTGTGGTTAGAGTTGAATTTGTGGAGGCGTAGGCCTCCCCGTTTGCACAACTTTTGTGCCTCGATGATCAGTTTCTTGGCTTCTTCGACTGATGAAACGCTGGCTAACCCATCATCAACGTAAAAGTTCTTCTCAATGAAGGCTGAGGCTGCTGGGTAGTCTTCTCTATGTTGATGTGCCATGTACCTTAGGCCGAAGTTGGCACATCCCGGAGACGAAGCAGCTCCAAAGAGGTGAACTGTCATCTTGTTTTCCGGTGGTTCTTTTCCCAAATCTCCTTCCTCCCACCATAGGAACTTAAGGTACTTTCGGTATTCAGGCGTGGCGAATAGTTTTGCTGAGCAGTCGACGAACACGACCCTTAGCTTGTTGGGCCTTTTGGGATGGTAGGTGCTGTGATGAGGAAGGTACCAAGCAGTCTCTCCATATGAAGTGGTATGGTCAAGTTCTGCGTCACCTTTCTCGATGATGTCTTTCATGAAAGCCTTATAGCGTTCGTGATACTCTTTATCTGTCTTTAGCTTCTTCTTTAGACACTGGAGGCGGACTGTAGCTAGTCTCTTGTTGTTTGGTAGGGATAGTGGACTGCTACCCTTGAAAGGTAGAGGCATCTTGTAGTGTCCATCTTCTTTCTGTCTGATGTGATCACTGAGGAATTGTATGAAGTGAACATCTTCTTGAGACACGTACTTGTCCTCGTAGTTCTTTTCAGAGAAGTCCGACTCAAGTACTTTCAGGACATCTGTTGTAGACGGGGCTGGTATTTCTTTTACTGACACTCTATGTACAAAGCTCTGGCTCCCTTGTCTGTCCAGATGAGGGTTAGATGAGCCTATTATGCTCTAGCCAAGCTCTGTTCGCTGTGCAAAAGGTTCGTTTTCACAGCCTGTGATGACTTCGAGTGGAGCTAGCGCTGAAAAAATGGATCAAGCCATCTCAGATTTGTGCTGGCATGGATGTGGGGAGGTAGGAACACTCATCCACATGTTGTGGCATTGCCCCACAGTGAAGAGTTTTTGGCACAAGGTCATTTTAAGACTATCCTCTATTCTCAGTGTTAAGATACCCTTATGTCCAAGAGTCTGCCTCTTGGGCATAGGGGGTAGTCGGTATACAATCAGCACTTACGCAACGCATCATTACACTAGCACATATGTCAGTTAAGCGTACAATCATGATGAACTGGAAGATCCAAAAGCCAAATTGTTTCTGCATGGACACCTGGATGAGGGATTGCATGGACCTATTGACAATGGAACGAGCAGCCTCAACGCTCGCTGAACATGACCATGGAGAGGACGGCCCCTGGATCTATATAAGGACATACTTGGAGAATAGTTATGACTGAATGCAGGAGTGTTTGATCTGCACCCCCCCCCCCCCATTTTGTTAGTGTGTTTTGTCTGTATTGTACTGTATTGTATTGTTTATTGTTTGTGAGTTTAGTATTATTTGTATTGTACTGTTTGTGAGTTTAGTTTTGTCTGTATTGTACTGTATTTATGTTGAGCTGTTTTGTGTTTCAAACTATTAATAAAAAAAATTAAATAAAAAATACTAGAATAAGTTACATTAACTTAATGTTACTGTCTTGGAAAAGTCTCGCTTAGCGCAATGGCGGACTTTCCGGAAGTAAAAAAGCAAATGAGAGCTTCCGATTGGTCATTTCCTTTCTTTCCCTTGAAACCAGTCACGTCACTCTACTGTGATTGGACCGTTGGCTTGAGTGCAATGTGGGACTTGTAGTTTTTGAACGATTAGCAGCAGAGAGAAAAAAAGCACGACTGAGGTTGTAATCTTCACTCGCACACTGTGCGAGTAATTGATTTTTCCGGTTCGCACACACATATTATTAGGGGCAAATGCGAGTAAAATGGTCGCACTGTAGAGCCCTGCACGCCCAACGCCCATGCGCAGTAGACACCGACGCATGGTGATCGAGTGTTCGTTCGGACGTCTGCAAGGCGCGCTTTGCGATGCTTCGGAAAGATATGGACTTTACATATGCTGTGCTCTCTCTATCTGTCTGAAGCGGAGCGGAACTCTGCTGTGCTTTACACACACTCCCAACCGAGGCGCACACACAAATACGGCGTCTAACTTGCCTGCCAATACACAACGTTCTGAAAAGTGAAATGAAACGTTGTTTTTCCTTTCATGTAACCGCAGCCTGAGTGAGTATGGTGTATGCACGTCACACTGACTGCAGGAAGAAGGGGGGGGGGGGGGTCACTGGCAGTGTGTGATAAAAGTGAGGTGTGAGAGAGAGAGGGTGAAGTATTTGTTTAGCATACTCATTATGTAGTGATGTGTGTGTTTGAGAGACCGATAGCTGTGTGGGTGTGTGTGGGGCAAAATAATGACGTGCTGCTTGACATTGATTGATTGATTGTGTGTAGGGGGAGGTGTGTAATGCCTGTGTGTGCGAACATGTGTGTACATGTTGTGAGAAAGAATGATGTATCACTATGTGTCTGATTGTGTGAGTGGACATGGCTCGTTAGCTCAAACCACCTCTGTCATGTAGATCATTAGGCGGACGAGCCAGCTGAGTGACTCAGTCACAGTTAACGATCAAACACATACACACACACACACCTGTCACTTATGATACACAGATTGTCTTTATCAATATTTTCTTTCTACTCTCTTCCCCCCCCCCCCCCCCCCCCCCCACCACCAGAGAGGAATAAGCACTTTGAGATGTCGTCGTTCGTGGAGACCAAGGGCATGGATACACTGAAGAGTTCCCCCTTTGAGTTTGTGGAGTATCCAAAGTAGTAGTGATGCTGCTACGTACTGTCTACTTCTAAAAGTGATGTTGCTACGTCCTGTCTACTTCTAAAAGTGATGTTGCTACGTCCTGTCTACTTCTAAAAGTGATGTTGCTACGTCCTGTCCACTTCTAAAAGTGATGTTGCTACGTCCTGTCTACTTCTAAAAGTGATGTTGCTACGTCCTGTCTACTTCTAAAAGTGATGTTGCTACGTACTGTCTACTTCTAAAAGTGATGTTGCTACGTCCTGTCTACTTCTAAAAGTGATGTTGCTACGTCCTGTCTACTTCTAAAAGTGATGTTGCTACGTCCTGTCTACTTCTAAAAGTGATGTTGCTACGTCCTGTCTACTTCTAAAAGTGATGTTGCTACGTCCTGTCTACTTCTAAAAGTGATGTTGCTATGTCCTGTCTACTTCTAAAAGTGATGTTGCTACGTCCTGTCTACTTCTAAAAGTGATGTTGCTATGTCCTGTCTACTTCTAAAAGTGATGTTGCTACGTCCTGTCCACTTCTAAAAGTGATGTTGCTACGTCCTGTCCACTTCTAAAAGTGATGTTGCTATGTACTGTCTACTTCTAAAAGTGATGTTGCTACGTCCTGTCTACTTCTAAAAGTGATGTTGCTACGTCCTGTCTACTTCTAAAAGTGATGTTGCTACGTCCTGTCCACTTCTAAAAGTGATGTTGCTACGTACTGTCTACTTCTAAAAGTGATGTTGCTACGTCCTGTCTACTTCTAAAAGTGATGTTGCTACGTCCTGTCTACTTCTAAAAGTGATGTTGCTACGTCCTGTCTACTTCTAAAAGTGATGTTGCTACGTACTGTCTACTTCTAAAAGTGATGTTGCTACGTCCTGTCCACTTCTAAAAGTGATGTTGCTACGTACTGTCTACTTCTAAAAGTGATGTTGCTACGTCCTGTCCACTTCTAAAAGTGATGTTGCTACGTACTGTCTACTTCTAAAAGTGATGTTGCTACGTCCTGTCTACTTCTAAAAGTGATGTTGCTACGTCCTGTCTACTTCTAAAAGTGATGTTGTTACGTCCTGTCTACTTCTAAAAGTGATGTTGCTACGTCCTGTCTACTTCTAAAAGTGATGTTGCTACGTACTGTCTACTTCTAAAAGTGATGTTGCTACGTACTGTCTACTTCTAAAAGTGATGTTGCTACGTCCTGTCTACTTCTAAAAGTGATGTTGCTACGTCCTGTCTACTTCTAAAAGTGATGTTGCTACGTCCTGTCTACTTCTAAAAGTGATGTTGCTACGTCCTGTCTACTTCTAAAAGTGATGTTGCTACGTCCTGTCTACTTCTAAAAGTGATGTTGCTACGTACTGTCTACTTCTAAAAGTGATGTTGCTACGTCCTGTCTACTTCTAAAAGTGATGTTGCTACATCCTGTCTACTTCTAAAAGTGATGTTGCTACGTCCTGTCTACTTCTAAAAGTGATGTTGCTACGTCCTGTCTACTTTTAAAAGTGATGTTGCTACGTCCTGTCCACTTCTAAAAGTGATGTTGCTACGTCCTGTCCACTTCTAAAAGTGATGTTGCTACGTACTGTCTACTTCTAAAAGTGATGTTGCTACGTCCTGTCTACTTCTAAAAGTGATGTTGCTACGTCCTGTCTACTTCTAAAAGTGATGTTGTTACGTACTGTCTACTTCTAAAAGTGATGTTGCTACGTCCTGTCTACTTCTAAAAGTGATGTTGCTACGTCCTGTCTACTTCTAAAAGTGATGTTGCTACGTACTGTCTACTTCTAAAAGTGATGTTGCTACGTACTGTCTACTTCTAAAAGTGATGTTGCTACGTCCTGTCTACTTCTAAAAGTGATGTTGCTACGTCCTGTCCACTTCTAAAAGTGATGTTGCTACGTACTGTCTACTTCTAAAAGTGATGTTGCTACGTCCTGTCTTCTAAAAGTGATGTTGCTACGTCCTGTCTACTTCTAAAAGTGATGTTTCTACGTCCTGTCTACTTCTAAAAGTGATGTTTCTACGTCCTGTCTACTTCTAAAAGTGATGTTGCTACGTCCTGTCTACTTCTAAAAGTGATGTTGCTACGTCCTGTCTACTTCTAAAAGTGATGTTGCTACGTCCTGTCTACTTCTAAAAGTGATGTTGCTACGTACTGTCCACTTCTAAAAGTGATGTTGCTACGTACTGTCCACTTCTAAAAGTGATGTTGCTACGTCCTGTCTACTTCTAAAAGTGATGTTGCTACGTCCTGTCCACTTCTAAAAGTGATGTTGCTACGTCCTGTCTACTTCTAAAAGTGATGTTGCTACGTACTGTCTACTTCTAAAAGTGATGTTGCTACGTACTGTCTACTTCTAAAAGTGATGTTGCTACGTCCTGTCTACTTCTAAAAGTGATGTTGCTACGTCCTGTCTACTTCTAAAAGTGATGTTGCTACGTCCTGTCCACTTCTAAAAGTGATGTTGCTACGTACTGTCTACTTCTAAAAGTGATGTTGCTACGTCCTGTCTACTTCTAAAAGTGATGTTGCTACGTCCTGTCTACTTCTAAAAGTGATGTTGCTACGTCCTGTCTACTTCTAAAAGTGATGTTGCTACGTCCTGTCCACTTCTAAAAGTGATGTTGCTACGTCCTGTCTACTTCTAAAAGTGATGTTGCTACGTCCTGTCCACTTCTAAAAGTGATGTTGCTACGTCCTGTCTACTTCTAAAAGTGATGTTGCTACGTACTGTCCACTTCTAAAAGTGATGTTGCTACGTCCTGTCTACTTCTAAAAGTGATGTTGCTACGTCCTGTCTACTTCTAAAAGTGATGTTGCTACGTACTGTCTACTTCTAAAAGTGATGTTGCTACGTCCTGTCTACTTCTAAAAGTGATGTTGCTACGTCCTGTCTACTTCTAAAAGTGATGTTGCTACGTCCTGTCTACTTGTAAAAGTGATGTTGCTACGTCCTGTCTACTTCTAAAAGTGATGTTGCTACGTCCTGTCTACTTCTAAAAGTGATGTTGCTACGTACTGTCTACTTCTAAAAGTGATGTTGCTACGTCCTGTCTACTTCTAAAAGTGATGTTGCTACGTCCTGTCTACTTCTAAAAGTGATGTTGCTACGTCCTGTCTACTTCTAAAAGTGATGTTGCTACGTCCTGTCCACTTCTAAAAGTGATGTTGCTACGTCCTGTCTACTTCTAAAAGTGATGTTGCTACGTACTGTCTACTTCTAAAAGTGATGTTGCTACGTACTGTCTACTTCTAAAAGTGATGTTGCTACGTCCTGTCTACTTCTAAAAGTGATGTTGCTACGTACTGTCTACTTCTAAAAGTGATGTTGCTACGTCCTGTCTACTTCTAAAAGTGATGTTGCTACGTCCTGTCTACTTCTAAAAGTGATGTTGCTACGTCCTGTCTACTTCTAAAAGTGATGTTGCTACGTCCGGTCTACTTCTAAAAGTGATGTTGCTACGTACTGTCTACTTCTAAAAGTGATGTTGCTACGTACTGTCTACTTCTAAAAGTGATGTTGCTACGTCCTGTCTACTTCTAAAAGTGATGTTGCTACGTCCTGTCTACTTCTAAAAGTGATGTTGCTACGTACTGTCTACTCCTAAAAGTGATGTTGCTACGTCCTGTCTACTTCTAAAAGTGATGTTGCTACGTCCTGTCTACTTCTAAAAGTGATGTTGCTACGTCCTGTCCACTTCTAAAAGTGATGTTGCTACGTCCTGTCTACTTCTAAAAGTGATGTTGCTACGTCCTGTCTACTTCTAAAAGTGATGTTGCTACGTCCTGTCTACTTCTAAAAGTGATGTTGCTACGTCCTGTCTACTTCTAAAAGTGATGTTGCTACGTCCTGTCTACTTCTAAAAGTGATGTTGCTACGTCCTGTCTACTTCTAAAAGTGATGTTGCTACGTACTGTCTACTTCTAAAAGTGATGTTGCTACGTCCTGTCTACTTCTAAAAGTGATGTTGCTACGTCCTGTCTACTTCTAAAAGTGATGTTGCTACGTCCTGTCTACTTCTAAAAGTGATGTTGCTACGTCCTGTCTACTTCTAAAAGTGATGTTGCTACGTCCTGTCTACTTCTAAAAGTGATGTTGCTACGTCCTGTCTACTTCTAAAAGTGATGTTGCTACGTCCTGTCTACTTCTAAAAGTGATGTTGCTACGTCCTGTCTACTTCTAAAAGTGATGTTGCTACGTCCTGTCTACTTCTAAAAGTGATGTTGCTACGTCCTGTCCACTTCTAAAAGTGATGTTGTTACGTCCTGTCTACTTCTAAAAGTGATGTTGCTACGTCCTGTCTACTTCTAAAAGTGATGTTGCTACGTACTGTCTACTTCTAAAAGTGATGTTGCTACGTCCTGTCTTCTAAAAGTGATGTTGCTACGTCCTGTCTACTTCTAAAAGTGATGTTGCTACGTCCTGTCTTCTAAAAGTGATGTTGCTACGTCCTGTCTTCTAAAAGTGATGTTGCTACGTCCTGTCCACTTCTAAAAGTGATGTTGCTACGTCCTGTCTACTTCTAAAAGTGATGTTGCTACGTCCTGTCTACTTCTAAAAGTGATGTTGCTACGTCCTGTCTACTTCTAAAAGTGATGTTGCTACGTACTGTCCACTTCTAAAAGTGATGTTGCTACGTACTGTCTACTTCTAAAAGTGATGTTGCTACGTCCTGTCTACTTCTAAAAGTGATGTTGCTACGTCCTGTCTACTTCTAAAAGTGATGTTGCTACGTCCTGTCTACTTCTAAAAGTGATGTTGCTACGTACTGTCTACTTCTAAAAGTGATGTTGCTACGTCCTGTCCACTTCTAAAAGTGATGTTGCTACGTCCTGTCCACTTCTAAAAGTGATGTTGCTACGTACTGTCTACTTCTAAAAGTGATGTTGCTACGTCCTGTCTACTTCTAAAAGTGATGTTGCTACGTCCTGTCTACTTCTAAAAGTGATGTTGCTACGTCCTGTCTACTTCTAAAAGTGATGTTGCTACGTCCTGTCTACTTCTAAAAGTGATGTTGCTACGTACTGTCCACTTCTAAAAGTGATGTTGCTACGTCCTGTCTACTTCTAAAAGTGATGTTGCTACGTACTGTCCACTTCTAAAAGTGATGTTGCTACGTCCTGTCTACTTCTAAAAGTGATGTTGCTACGTACTGTCCACTTCTAAAAGTGATGTTGCTACGTCCTGTCTACTTCTAAAAGTGATGTTGCTACGTACTGTCTACTTCTAAAAGTGATGTTGCTACGTACTGTCTACTTCTAAAAGTGATGTTGCTACGTCCTGTCTACTTCTAAAAGTGATGTTGCTACGTACTGTCTACTTCTAAAAGTGATGTTGCTACGTCCTGTCTACTTCTAAAAGTGATGTTGCTACGTCCTGTCTACTTCTAAAAGTGATGTTGCTACGTACTGTCCACTTCTAAAAGTGATGTTGCTACGTACTGTCTACTTCTAAAAGTGATGTTGCTACGTCCTGTCTACTTCTAAAAGTGATGTTGCTACGTCCTGTCTACTTCTAAAAGTGATGTTGCTACGTCCTGTCTACTTCTAAAAGTGATGTTGCTACGTCCTGTCCACTTCTAAAAGTGATGTTGCTACGTCCTGTCCACTTCTAAAAGTGATGTTGCTACCTCCTGTCTACTTCTAAAAGTGATGTTGCTGTCCTGTCTACTTCTAAAAGTGATGTTGCTACGTCCTGTCTACTTCTAAAAGTGATGTTGCTACGTCCTGTCTACTTCTAAAAGTGATGTTGTTATGTCCTGTCTACTTCTAAAAGTGATGTTGCTACGTCCTGTCCTCTTCTAAAAGTGATGTTGCTACGTACTGTCTACTTCTAAAAGTGATGTTGCTACGTCCTGTCTACTTCTAAAAGTGATGTTGCTACGTCCTGTCTACTTCTAAAAGTGATGTTGCTACGTCCTGTCTACTTCTAAAAGTGATGTTGCTACGTCCTGTCCACTTCTAAAAGTGATGTTGCTACGTACTGTCTACTTCTAAAAGTGATGTTGCTACGTCCTGTCTACTTCTAAAAGTGATGTTGCTACGTCCTGTCCACTTCTAAAAGTGATGTTGCTACGTCCTGTCTACTTCTAAAAGTGATGTTGCTACGTCCTGTCCTCTTCTAAAAGTGATGTTGCTACGTCCTGTCTACTTCTAAAAGTGATGTTGTTATGTCCTGTCTACTTATAAAAGTGATGTTGCTACGTCCTGTCCTCTTCTAAAAGTGATGTTGCTACGTACTGTCTACTTCTAAAAGTGATGTTGTTATGTCCTGTCTACTTCTAAAAGTGATGTTGCTACGTCCTGTCCTCTTCTAAAAGTGATGTTGCTACGTACTGTCTACTTCTAAAAGTGATGTTGCTACGTCCTGTCTACTTCTAAAAGTGATGTTGCTACGTCCTGTCCACTTCTAAAAGTGATGTTGCTACGTCCTGTCTACTTCTAAAAGTGATGTTGCTACGTACTGTCTACTTCTAAAAGTGATGTTGCTACGTCCTGTCTACTTCTAAAAGTGATGTTGCTACGTCCTGTCCACTTCTAAAAGTGATGTTGCTACGTACTGTCTACTTCTAAAAGTGATGTTGCTACGTCCTGTCTACTTCTAAAAGTGATGTTGCTACGTCCTGTCTACTTCTAAAAGTGATGTTGTTACGTACTGTCTACTTCTAAAAGTGATGTTGCTACGTCCTGTCTACTTCTAAAAGTGATGTTGTTACGTACTGTCCACTTCTAAAAGTGATGTTGCTACGTCCTGTCTACTTCTAAAAGTGATGTTGCTACGTACTGTCCACTTCTAAAAGTGATGTTGTTACGTCCTGTCCACTTCTAAAAGTGATGTTGTTACGTCCTGTCTACTTCTAAAAGTGATGTTGCTACGTCCTGTCCACTTCTAAAAGTGATGTTGCTACGTCCTGTCCACTTCTAAAAGTGATGTTGCTACGTACTGTCTACTTCTAAAAGTGATGTTGCTACGTCCTGTCTACTTCTAAAAGTGATGTTGCTACGTCCTGTCTACTTCTAAAAGTGATGTTGCTACGTACTGTCTACTTCTAAAAGTGATGTTGCTACGTCCTGTCTACTTCTAAAAGTGATGTTGCTACGTCCTGTCTACTTCTAAAAGTGATGTTGCTACGTCCTGTCTACTTCTAAAAGTGATGTTGCTACGTCCTGTCTACTTCTAAAAGTGATGTTGCTACGTCCTGTCTACTTCTAAAAGTGATGTTGCTACGTCCTGTCTACTTCTAAAAGTGATGTTGCTACGTCCTGTCTACTTCTAAAAGTGATGTTGCTACGTACTGTCTACTTCTAAAAGTGATGTTGCTACGTCCTGTCTACTTCTAAAAGTGATGTTGCTACGTCCTGTCTACTTCTAAAAGTGATGTTGCTACGTCCTGTCTACTTCTAAAAGTGATGTTGCTACGTCCTGTCTACTTCTAAAAGTGATGTTGCTACGTACTGTCCACTTCTAAAAGTGATGTTGCTACGTCCTGTCTACTTCTAAAAGTGATGTTGCTACGTACTGTCTACTTCTAAAAGTGATGTTGCTACGTCCTGTCTACTTCTAAAAGTGATGTTGCTACGTCCTGTCTACTTCTAAAAGTGATGTTGTTACGTCCTGTCTACTTCTAAAAGTGATGTTGCTACGTCCTGTCTACTTCTAAAAGTGATGTTGCTACGTACTGTCCACTTCTAAAAGTGATGTTGCTACGTCCTGTCCACTTCTAAAAGTGATGTTGTTACGTACTGTCTACTTCTAAAAGTGATGTTGCTACGTCCTGTCTACTTCTAAAAGTGATGTTGTTACGTACTGTCTACTTCTAAAAGTGATGTTGCTACGTCCTGTCTACTTCTAAAAGTGATGTTGCTACGTCCTGTCCACTTCTAAAAGTGATGTTGCTACGTACTGTCTACTTCTAAAAGTGATGTTGCTACGTCCTGTCTACTTCTAAAAGTGATGTTGCTACGTCCTGTCTACTTCTAAAAGTGATGTTGCTACGTCCTGTCTACTTCTAAAAGTGATGTTGCTACGTCCTGTCTACTTCTAAAAGTGATGTTGCTACGTCCTGTCTACTTCTAAAAGTGATGTTGCTACGTCCTGTCTACTTCTAAAAGTGATGTTGCTACGTCCTGTCTACTTCTAAAAGTGATGTTGCTACGTACTGTCCACTTCTAAAAGTGATGTTGTTACGTCCTGTCCACTTCTAAAAGTGATGTTGTTACGTCCTGTCTACTTCTAAAAGTGATGTTGCTACGTCCTGTCCACTTCTAAAAGTGATGTTGCTACGTCCTGTCCACTTCTAAAAGTGATGTTGCTACGTACTGTCTACTTCTAAAAGTGATGTTGCTACGTCCTGTCTACTTCTAAAAGTGATGTTGCTACGTCCTGTCTACTTCTAAAAGTGATGTTGCTACGTACTGTCTACTTCTAAAAGTGATGTTGCTACGTCCTGTCTACTTCTAAAAGTGATGTTGCTACGTCCTGTCTACTTCTAAAAGTGATGTTGCTACGTCCTGTCTACTTCTAAAAGTGATGTTGCTACGTCCTGTCTACTTCTAAAAGTGATGTTGCTACGTCCTGTCTACTTCTAAAAGTGATGTTGCTACGTCCTGTCTACTTCTAAAAGTGATGTTGCTACGTCCTGTCTACTTCTAAAAGTGATGTTGCTACGTCCTGTCTACTTCTAAAAGTGATGTTGCTACGTACTGTCTACTTCTAAAAGTGATGTTGCTACGTCCTGTCTACTTCTAAAAGTGATGTTGCTACGTCCTGTCTACTTCTAAAAGTGATGTTGCTACGTCCTGTCTACTTCTAAAAGTGATGTTGCTACGTCCTGTCTACTTCTAAAAGTGATGTTGCTACGTCCTGTCTACTTCTAAAAGTGATGTTGCTACGTACTGTCCACTTCTAAAAGTGATGTTGCTACGTCCTGTCTACTTCTAAAAGTGATGTTGCTACGTACTGTCTACTTCTAAAAGTGATGTTGCTACGTCCTGTCTACTTCTAAAAGTGATGTTGCTACGTCCTGTCTACTTCTAAAAGTGATGTTGTTACGTCCTGTCTACTTCTAAAAGTGATGTTGCTACGTACTGTCCACTTCTAAAAGTGATGTTGCTACGTCCTGTCCACTTCTAAAAGTGATGTTGTTACGTACTGTCTACTTCTAAAAGTGATGTTGCTACGTCCTGTCTACTTCTAAAAGTGATGTTGTTACGTACTGTCTACTTCTAAAAGTGATGTTGCTACGTCCTGTCTACTTCTAAAAGTGATGTTGCTACGTCCTGTCCACTTCTAAAAGTGATGTTGCTACGTACTGTCTACTTCTAAAAGTGATGTTGCTACGTCCTGTCTACTTCTAAAAGTGATGTTGCTACGTCCTGTCTACTTCTAAAAGTGATGTTGCTACGTCCTGTCTACTTCTAAAAGTGATGTTGCTACGTCCTGTCTACTTCTAAAAGTGATGTTGCTACGTCCTGTCTACTTCTAAAAGTGATGTTGCTACGTCCTGTCTACTTCTAAAAGTGATGTTGCTACGTCCTGTCTACTTCTAAAAGTGATGTTGCTACGTCCTGTCTACTTCTAAAAGTGATGTTGCTACGTCCTGTCTACTTCTAAAAGTGATGTTGCTACGTCCTGTCTACTTCTAAAAGTGATGTTGCTACAGTACTGTCCACTTCTAAAAGTGATGTTGCTACGTCCTGTCTACTTCTAAAAGTGATGTTGCTACAGTACTGTCCACTTCTAAAAGTGATGTTGCTACGTCCTGTCTACTTCTAAAAGTGATGTTGCTACGTCCTGTCTACTTCTAAAAGTGATGTTGCTACGTCCTGTCTACTTCTAAAAGTGATGTTGTTACGTCCTGTCTACTTCTAAAAGTGATGTTGCTACGTCCTGTCTACTTCTAAAAGTGATGTTGCTACGTCCTGTCTACTTCTAAAAGTGATGTTGCTACGTCCTGTCCACTTCTAAAAGTGATGTTGCTACGTCCTGTCCACTTCTAAAAGTGAATCTACACAGGATGTGTTATTGCTGGCTAAACAGGCCAAACCAACTTAGAATTGTGTTGCTGTTAACACGACTTGTAAACAGGATATGGCATTTTATTTTACAGTACATTACCACCTCATTGACAGAATACTCAAGCACACAATAATAATGGAATGTGTGTGTGCTGCTAATATGTTGCTACTTGGTGTGTATGTGACTCGTGTCCACAGTTACAGTATAGCCCTTAACAGTGTTCCTAGGTACAACAAGAAGCAGCTGAGCCGTATCTATCCTAAGGGCACCAGGGTGGACAGCTCCAACTACATGCCTCAGCTGTTCTGGAACGTTGGCTGCCAGATGGTGGCGCTCAACTTCCAGACCCTCGGTAACATTTCACTATTTAATTTTTTCTTTATTTTACTTTTCAAGTGCACGTTATTTTCTACCTAAAGTTGAACCTAAAATATGTATCTGACAACATTTATAGCTGTAAGATTGATATGATATTGCTCGACCTTGAACCATATTTGACCCGCAATGCCTCATTTGAAATAATGACGTTTCACATAACAACTTTTTATGCTTTTAAAACAATGACACGGTTAGAGTTTCGTCTCCTATACCCATTCCCATTCAATCGCACAAATAATCGTTATCTAATGACACTGTTATTTTCAAGCTTTAATCCTCTCTCTCTCTCTCTCTCTCTCTCTCTCTCTCTCTCTCTCTCTCTCTCTCTCTCTCTCTCTCTCTCTCTCTCTCTCTCTCTCCCCCCCCCCCCAGACCTCCCTATGCAGTTGAACATGGGTGTGTTTGAGTATAACGGTGGTAGCGGTTACCTGCTGAAGCCTGAGTTCATGAGACGTACAGACAAGCACTTTGACCCCTTCACTGTCAACATAGTGGATGGGATAGTCGCCAATACTGTCAAAGTCAGGGTAAGGACGACTGTGTAACTCACCATCTTTAGATAATAAAGTACTCAACCTCTACTGTCTTTAACTATGAATGAACACAACACTCTAACTTACCATCTTTAGATAGTAAAGTACTCAACCTCTAGTGTCTTTAACTATGATTGAACACAACACACTAACTCACCATCTTTAGATAATAAAGTACTCAGCCTCTACTGTCTTTAACTATGAGTGAACACAACACTCTAACTTACCATCTTTAGATAATAAAGTACTCAACCTCTACTGTCTTTAACTATGAGTGAACACAACTCTCACCATCTTTAGATAATAAAGGACTCAACCTCTAGTGTCTTTAACTATGAGTGAACACAACACTCTAACTCACCATCTTTAGATAATAAAGGACTCAACCTCTACTGTCTTTAACTATGAGTGAACACAACACTCTAACTTACCATCTTTAGATAATAAAGTACTCAACCTCTAGTGTCTTTAACTATGAGTGAACACAACACTAACTCACCATCTTTAGATAATAAAGGACTCAACCTTGAGTGTCTTTAACTATGAGTGAACACAACACTCTAACTTACCATCTTTAGATAATAAAGTACTCAACCTCTACTGTCTTTAACTATGAATGAACACAACTCTAACTTACCATCTTTAGATAATAAAGTACTCAACCTCTACTGTCTTTAACTATGAGTGAACACGGGCGGCTAGGTGGTGTAGTGGTCTAAGGCACTCGCCACCAGTGTGGAGACGCTAGGATTCGCGTGTTCGAATCCAGCTCTCCACATTGTTTTTCAGTTTGGCTGGTCGTCCGCAGTAATACACATTGGCCGTATTACGGGGAGGGAAAACTGAAGGGTGGGGATCGAACGTTGTGAACAAGCGACTCCTACAAGTCGGTTGGTGCGCCTGCGCAGTAGAATCAGGAAGTGTCGGGGGCAGCGTGAGCCTCCCACGCGTTACTCCTCGACACTGATAGATCGAGCTGCGCAGGTGAAAAGATGCGACTGCTGTTACCTCAAGTACCGGAGGGGACTTGTGCTATGTATGACTTAGTCCACATTGCAGCCGGCTTGTGGGAGGCAAGAAACAGCGTTCGTGACAGGGGAGGGTTGAATTGGATGATACGAAATTGGGATGGGAGAAAAAATATAGAAAAATGGGAGAAAAAGTGGATCAAAAAAAAAAAAACTATGAGTGAACACAACACTCTAACTTACCATCTTTAGATAATAAAGTACTCAACCTCTAGTGTCTTTAACTATGAGTGAACACAACACTAACTCACCATCTTTAGATAATAAAGGACTCAACCTCTACTGTCTTTAACTATGAGTGAACACAACACTCTAACTTACCATCTTTAGATAATAAAGTACTCAACCTCTAGTGTCTTTAACTATGAGTGAACACAACACTAACTCACCATCTTTAGATAATAAAGGACTCAACCTTGAGTGTCTTTAACTATGAGTGAACACAACACTCTAACTTACCATCTTTAGATAATAAAGTACTCAACCTCTAGTGTCTTTAACTATGAGTGAACACAACACTCTAACTTACCATCTTTAGATAATAAAGTGCTCAACCTCTACTGTCTTTAACTATGAATGAACACAACACTCTAACTTACCATCTTTAGATAATAAAGTACTCAACCTCTACTGTCTTTAACTATGAATGAACACAACACTCTAACTTACCATCTTTAGATAATAAAGTACTCAACCTCTAGTGTCTTTAACTATGAGTGAACACAACACTAACTCACCATCTTTAGATAATAAAGTACTCAACCTCTACTGTCTTTAACTATGAGTGAACACAACACTCTAACTTACCATCTTTAGATAATAAAGTACTCAACCTCTAGTGTCTTTAACTATGAATGAACACAACACTCTAACTTACCATCTTTAGATAATAAAGTACTCAACCTCTACTGTCTTTAACTATGAATGAACACAACTCTAACTTACCATCTTTAGATAATAAAGTACTCAACCTCTACTGTCTTTAACTATGAGTGAACACAACACTCTAACTTACCATCTTTAGATAATAAAGTACTCAACCTCTAGTGTCTTTAACTATGAGTGAACACAACACTAACTCACCATCTTTAGATAATAAAGGACTCAACCTTGAGTGTCTTTAACTATGAGTGAACACAACACTCTAACTTACCATCTTTAGATAATAAAGTACTCAACCTCTAGTGTCTTTAACTATGAGTGAACACAACACTCTAACTTACCATCTTTAGATAATAAAGTGCTCAACCTCTACTGTCTTTAACTATGAATGAACACAACACTCTAACTTACCATCTTTAGATAATAAAGTACTCAACCTCTACTGTCTTTAACTATGAATGAACACAACTCTCACCATCTTTAGATAATAAAGGACTCAACCTCTAGTGTCTTTAACTATGAGTGAACACAACACTCTAACTCACCATCTTTAGATAATAAAGGACTCAACCTCTACTGTCTTTAACTATGAGTGAACACAACACTCTAACTTACCATCTTTAGATAATAAAGTACTCAACCTCTAGTGTCTTTAACTATGAGTGAACACAACACTAACTCACCATCTTTAGATAATAAAGGACTCAACCTTGAGTGTCTTTAACTATGAGTGAACACAACACTCTAACTTACCATCTTTAGATAATAAAGTACTCAACCTCTACTGTCTTTAACTATGAATGAACACAACTCTAACTTACCATCTTTAGATAATAAAGTACTCAACCTCTACTGTCTTTAACTATGAGTGAACACAACACTCTAACTTACCATCTTTAGATAATAAAGTACTCAACCTCTAGTGTCTTTAACTATGAGTGAACACAACACTAACTCACCATCTTTAGATAATAAAGGACTCAACCTTGAGTGTCTTTAACTATGAGTGAACACAACACTCTAACTTACCATCTTTAGATAATAAAGTACTCAACCTCTAGTGTCTTTAACTATGAGTGAACACAACACTCTAACTTACCATCTTTAGATAATAAAGTGCTCAACCTCTACTGTCTTTAACTATGAATGAACACAACACTCTAACTTACCATCTTTAGATAATAAAGTACTCAACCTCTACTGTCTTTAACTATGAATGAACACAACACTCTAACTTACCATCTTTAGATAATAAAGTACTCAACCTCTAGTGTCTTTAACTATGAGTGAACACAACACTAACTCACCATCTTTAGATAATAAAGTACTCAACCTCTACTGTCTTTAACTATGAGTGAACACAACACTCTAACTTACCATCTTTAGATAATAAAGTACTCAGCCTCTAGTGTCTTTAACTATGAATGAACACAACACTCTAACTTACCATCTTTAGATAATAAAGTACTCAACCTCTACTGTCTTTAACTATGAATGAACACAACTCTAACTTACCATCTTTAGATAATAAAGTACTCAACCTCTACTGTCTTTAACTATGAGTGAACACAACACTCTAACTTACCATCTTTAGATAATAAAGTACTCAACCTCTAGTGTCTTTAACTATGAGTGAACACAACACTAACTCACCATCTTTAGATAATAAAGGACTCAACCTTGAGTGTCTTTAACTATGAGTGAACACAACACTCTAACTTACCATCTTTAGATAATAAAGTACTCAACCTCTAGTGTCTTTAACTATGAGTGAACACAACACTCTAACTTACCATCTTTAGATAATAAAGTGCTCAACCTCTACTGTCTTTAACTATGAATGAACACAACACTCTAACTTACCATCTTTAGATAATAAAGTACTCAACCTCTACTGTCTTTAACTATGAATGAACACAACACTCTAACTTACCATCTTTAGATAATAAAGTACTCAACCTCTAGTGTCTTTAACTATGAGTGAACACAACACTAACTCACCATCTTTAGATAATAAAGTACTCAACCTCTACTGTCTTTAACTATGAGTGAACACAACACTCTAACTCACCATCTTTAGATAATAAAGTACTCAACCTCTAGTGTCTTTAACTATGAGTGAACACAACACTCTAACTTACCATCTTTAGATAATAAAGTACTCAACCTCTAGTGTCTTTAACTATGAGTGAACACAACACTAACTCACCATCTTTAGATAATAAAGTACTCAACCTCTAGTGTCTTTAACTATGAGTGAACACAACACTCTAACTCACCATCTTTAGATAATAAAGTTTGAAAACAGTGTTCCTCTGAAAACATACTGTAAAGCTTTGGTTCTTCATTTGAGGATATTCAATTAGGAACTTATTGGTACTGGTATGCGGTATCATCAACCTGATACCAGTCGGAAATATTGTAAATATTACTATCACATAATTTCCCCAAATATGGCACTGCAATGAAGGTAGACTTGACTTGATGCCCTTTTTCCACACAAAACAAGGATGTTTAGTTTCTCTAGTGGAGGAAAAACCTTTTGTCCAATGAACCCAAATGAATAATAGTCTAATCTATATATTCTGAGTCTATGTTGTTCAGTCTATTCTATGTATTCTAGGTCTATGTTGTACTAATAATAGTATTCCAATTCTATCTTGTTGAGTCTAGTCTATGTTGTTCAACAAATGGAATAGATCATGTATGTGATTGGTTGTCAGACTGAATTGGAGAAAAATAAAAGTATTATTGGTACATCTCTGATCCCAGTCCAGTTGTATCTAATCATGTGTAATGTGACTCCAGATCATCTCAGGCCAGTTCCTGACTGACAAGAAGGTGGGCGTGTACGTGGAGGTGGACATGTTTGGGCTTCCTGCCGACACCAAGAGGAAGTACAGGACCAAGACGTCCAACAACGGCAACTCACTGGACCCCGTCTGGGACGACGACATGTTTGTCTTCAACAAGGTAACACACACACACACACACACACACACACACACACACACACACACACACACACACAGTTGAAAGTGGGGGTGCAAGTATTTTTTTTCTTTTTTTTTAAATTTTTTTTTTTTTTTTTTTGCAAGGGGTGGTTTGGAGGGGGTCCGGCACGACCCCCTCCACGGCAGATTTTTTTACATTTAATGAACACCTGTATGTGCAATTTCCTGCAATATAGAGCCTTCAATCTTGACCAAAATAAAGCTGCTCTTTTCACTATAAAACTCAGTTTATATTGCAGTATGATAGCTATAATAACTTCACTGCGAGGGCTCTTTTAGCTAACGCTAGCTAGGCACGTATGATAGCCAATTACTATTATAATAATAATAATAATAATAACTTTCCCATCCTCCCAAAGCCCCTCCAGCCCCGTTCACATCCGCCGCACCAACAACAAGTAACAACAACAACTAATTGACGCTATCAATAGCCCCAGTGAGCGCGGCGGCTGAATGAATGAAAACTTTATTTAACAGATTGCAGAATGGGTAAAATACAGTACGGCTCAATACACACAATTGTTAAGGGGATGCAGACCAGAGAAAGACGTTTGTCTTGTTTACATCAGGGTCTGTGCTGCACCGAGTGAATCCACAGTCACTTGCTCCTCAATGGGAAACCAACCTAGATTTACCATGAAGGACTGGTTCTGGCCGAACCGTTCGTTATACAAGTATCACAGAGACATTACAAAGGTGCTCACAGTTGCACGAGGGGTTCGCACAGAGATACGGGATGGTTTGAAAGCTCGGCGTTGCTAATAAATATTTTTTATATTTTTTTTATAAACTGCTCAAAGCGGCATTATTTCCGTCGTTGGGTGATCACAGCGCCTGCGCAGTGCGCACCATCCCGTATCTCTGGATTCACTCGGTTCAGCGCCGAGGCTCACCATACGAGAAATATTCAGTTTCAATCTGTTTGCGCATTTAGTATACAGTCACAGTGTTCGACTTACGTGATGATTTGCTCCATTTTAATGTAAACGCCGAAGAATAATCCTCACGAGTCACAATGTTATCCAATATCCAGCCTGAATTTCGAAAAAGGTTCGAAAAAGCCGCCTCCCCCAACATGTCGTATACGTCATGCCGACAAACGCCCGTGGGCACTGGATCAAACCATTAAAGTGGGGGGTCACACAATCTTTGGAAACTTAAAAACTTGCTATTAAGTGTCATTGCGTATTATTAATTTGATTGAAATTACGTAGTTATGGTTCGATAAGATTTATAAATTGGGGGGGGATATTTATATCATATGATATGATCAAAAAGTGAGGGAGCAAAAAGACAAGCTTGCTCCCCCAAGTTCAATAGTCCTAGAGCACCCGCATCTTCTGCTCCATTAAGTGGGCGCCTATGCACACACACACACCGGCAGCACGGCTACATGGGTAGGGCTATGGTAACACACACACACACACACACACACACACACACACACACACACACACACACACCGGCAGCACGGCTACATGGGTAGGGCTATGGTAACACACACACACACACACACACACACACACACACACACACACACACACACACACACACCGGCAGCACGGCTACATGGGTAGGGCTATGGTAACACACACACACACACACACACACACACACACACACACACACACACACACACACACACACACCGGCAGCACGGCTACATGGGTAGGGCTATGGTAACACACACACACACACACACACACACACACACCCACTGGCAGCACGGCTACATGGGTAGGGCTATGGTAACACACACACACACACACACACACACACACACACACACACACACACACACACACACACACCCACCCACCCACCGGCAGCACGGCTACATGGGTAGGGCTCGGTGCTCGTGACCAGAAGGGTAATGCCCTGGCCAGGTCCACTGTTGTCCAGTAGGGAGCACTCTGTCCTCTGGACCTGACCGTAACAATGCCCCTGTTACAGTGACTGGGCAGTGTATTTGTGTACAACTGTCTTGTATTGTGTTTTTCATTGGGAGAGAAGGTGGAGGGGGGGAGGTGGATGGAGGGAGGGAAGGAGAGAAGGTGGAGGGAGGGTGAGAAGGTGGAGGGAGGGTGAGGAGGTGGATGGATGGAGGGAGGGGAGGTGGATGGATGGAGGGAGGGGAGGTGGATGGATGGAGGGAGGGGAGGTGGATGGAGGGAGGGAGGGAGAGAAGGTGGAGGGAGGGAGGGAGGGAGGGAGGGGAGGTGGAGGGAGGGAGGGAGGGAGAGTGAGAAGGTGGAGGGAGGGTGAGGAGGTGGATGGATGGAGGGAGGGGAGGTGGATGGAGGGAGGGGAGGTGGATGGAGGGAGGGGAGGTGGAGGGAGGGAGGGAGAGAAGGTGGAGGGAGAGGAAGTGGAGGGAGGGAGAGGAGGTGGAGGGAGGGAGGTGGAGGGTTTTTTGTAATTATTATTATTATTATTATTATTATTATTATTATTATTATTATTATTATTATTATTATTATTATTATTATTATTATTATTATTTTACTGTATATGACTGTTTGTAATTTAGTTTAAAGTCCAGGGCCCTCATTTATCAACAATGCGTAGAAAGTGTTCTATTTCCGCTCCTACGCGCGGAATTTAGAATGCGTGTACGCACAGAAAAATCGGGATTTATCACACGTGTGTACACAGGTCCTACGCACACCTGCAAGTACTCCGTGTTGATAAATGCCACTTGTTCTACGCTCCGCGCTCGTGCACGATTTTAAGTATTTGCATATAGAACCGCCCGTAATTAACCATATACGGTAATGAAACACCCCCATGAAATGTGGAAAAATATACTAAACCGAGCAAACGCGTGTTATGGGAGAAATACGCGACAGGCTGACAGACGTGTACACGGTGATGTCGGATATGATATCTATTAACTTCCTAAAGACCATTGCTGCCTGGGCAGCGCAAACACTAATAAGTAAGGGATAATGTATAGCTACGAGGTCATTGTCGCAAAATAATTGACCGACACAGAGTTTAGAATACCGAGGCGCCTCGCCGAGGTGTTTTAAGCGTAGTGAAGGTCAATTATTTTGCGACAATGACCAAGTATAGCTATACATTATCCCGCTTATTACATGGCTAACTTACTAACAATATACCTAATTCATTTTACACCATCGACAAGACGAGATCAAATGCAGACACAGTTCTGTTCTGTCGCTCCGCTGTCATCGCCGGCAGCTTGCACTTATTAGTGCAGCTCTGCATATGCTGAGCAGCTGATGCAGTGTGTGTCAGTGGGCTTGATTACTCCAGCTACGAAAAACAATAATCACCGGTGGGTATCGAAAAATAATTCACCGCTGTCAGGGGCTATTGACCAATCACAATCGAGCATTTCGGCGAATGTTAAAACGCCATGTAATAAAGACCGTTAACCACTGTTTGCCGTTGGTGTCATTAATAACCATGCTGGAATATGACTGCCTTTTTTCGTTTCGTTCTATTAATACCCAGGGATTAAAGTTCTCCGTCAATTTGATTCCAAATCGTGATGGATTTTCCGTAAATGTTCTACCTGCATATGATTTGTAGAGGCATACAATCTATTTTGATGTCTGTATTAGGTAGCCTATATAACAATAATAAGAGAGCATACAAGAACAATGAATCTCACTGCCATGTAGCCTACGCCATGTGTAGCCTGCCTATATGTGATCAATACAAACTTGAACTTGAATTCCATCATGTCTGTGTGCGGGAGCTCACAAGGCTGTTGTCAGTCACAATGTAAATAAAAACGTGCACTGAAAAGTTACAGTATGTAGATGGTTGATTATATCTATGGCAGTCAGTCAACCCTTGCAAAAAGTATGAGTTTTATTTAATGAATTGAAAACATAGCATTGATATATGCAAATTAAAGCAAACTGGCAATAGAAATATGTTACAAATTATCTAGTTCCCTTAAAACGCTAACGCTGTTAAATAAAAATATACAGTTTAGGTTAAAATAAGAATATGACTTGGCCTGGAAAAAAAGCAAATGGCACGCTCCATGGTGACTCTTTCTTGTGCGCGAGTGTGCCCGGTGTAGATGCGCTCCTGTTGGGGTTGATCAGAGGAGTCATCCATGGCTTCAGTAGAGTACAAATGAAGGAGGTGTCTCGGGTATAGCGGACTAGTTAATATTATGTTCTCTCTGCAATTAGACTGCCCCTCATTCATTCATTCCTATCTGCTATCTCTGAAAACAGTTCCCCGCAGAGCGCAGTCAGTGCACCTCGTAGTATTCCGATAACGCTATATATTTAATATAAACCATGCTGCATTCATTCGGAAAGAAAGACCTATTCCAAATGCTATATTTATAGGGTTTGACAATAATTACACTAATGTCACTATTTTACAATGAACTATAATGAATTACGGATCATATGAACACGTCAGTGTTGAAAATAAACTAATGCATGAAAGTCTGTCTCATGGTGCGTGCAGTCTTCATATTCTACCGCTGGGCGCCAGGTACGCAGGTGAGCTGTGCGTATATATACGCACAAAGTCAAGCACACATTCAAATTGATAAGTCCCACACTTTGCTTAGAAATGATCATACGGGGGCGGTCAGGTGGCATAGCGGAGATTGCGCTCGTCACCAATGCAAGAGGCTGCGGTCTCGACTCCCGGAGTCAGCATTGCCTTGGCTTGGGCTGATCGCTATACTAACTCATTTGGCTGGGTTAGGGGGAGGGAAGCCGTGGGTGGGAAACTGGCGTTGTGGACAGCGACGCCTACAGGTCAGGTCTGGGGGCGCCTGCTCAGCGGAGGCAGGACGTGAGGAAGGCAGCGTGACCTCCCACGCGTTACACTTCACCAATGAGAGTCCTCGCTCCCAGGTGAGAAGAGAGCCGCTGGCTGTCGCCGCACGTGTCGGAGGAAGCGTGCGGATACTTCAGGGTTCCCTTGTACCGACCAGTAGGAGAACATGCGCACAACAACCAGGTAGGGGAGGGGGGGGGGGGGGGGGGGATTGGCACAACGACAAAAAATTGGGACGGGGAGAAAAAAATCTGAGAAAGAGAGATACAAAAAAAATAAATGATCGTACACACAGGTTACGCATATGCAATCTGTGCGTACGCACCATTGATACATGAGGGCCCAGGACAACGGATGAAATGAGCTTCTTGCTAAATCTGGTGCATCTTGTTTTCCACATGTTAATGTGTTCACTGTCCTTTTCATAAACCAAATAAACTAAACTAAACTTGTCATCCATCAATTGAGACTGAAACTGAGTTTCTCATTTGAAATTATTACATTTTTTTAATATTTTTTATTTGATAAACTCTCCCCCACCCCCTGCCTTGTCCCCTCTCTCTAAGGTGGTCCTACCTACCCTGGCATCTCTCAGGATAGCTGTATTTGAGGAGAACGGCAAGTTCACCGGACACCGTATCCTACCGGTCTCCGCCATAAGGCCTGGTTAGTACGCACACACACACTGACCACAGAGTCAACTCAATAAACCAGTCACTGGAAACCATCTGTATTCTTTGTCTTTGTGTGGTTTGAGCGACGGTCCTCAGGCCCGGCACACGCCGCCTACCCGAGCAGCATGTGTGAGCCGTGGAACCTCTTGCTTTTCATTTCGGCGCCCATATTAAAGGGGTTCTATTATACTTTTTGGACTCTTCCCTTTTCCTTTAGTGTGTTATATACCTGGAGGTGCGTGTAAAACGCCTGCAGAGTTACACAGCCCAAACTCCACGCCACAGAAAACCCTGATCCTGAACCGCCTGACGTCTCTGTTTTAGTCTTTTCTTCTGTTCCACATCTACTTCACTATGTAACACAATAGTATTAGACTGTGATCACACTGGACGTCTTTTTGAACATGCCTGCGTCTTGTTTATATGGTGTCGGCGCGACAGGTGCGTGTCTCCTCCAAACTACGCGCCTCGCGTTTTTGAAGCACCACTTTTTCGAGCGTTCTTCTCAGTTGAAAAAGTTTCAACTTTAGGCGCGCAGAGTGCACTGACGTCAATGTCACCTTCTTGTCGACGGACCAATCAAATCAACCGAGGGGAGGGATTACAAATCTCAGAAATGGAAAACAAAACAAACTAATCTATAATGGAGGAGAAGCTAATTTTGGCAGTTTCCAACAGACCTTGTTTGTACGACGAGGTCTTGCCACAACCCAGATATAAACAGCAACGTCTGGAGGGCTGTGAAATAGTAATGTATGTAACTTATGTATCGTTAGCTGGGGTAGCAACGGTATTCAGTGGTATCGTTTGTTGCGGCCTGTGCACTTTTGATTCTCTATGTACACCGCCGCATATCACGTTTGAACTCAAGAAAAAGGTGTCCAATGTGATTACAGCCTTACAAATACCTATTATATTATCCTCCCTCATGCTACAACAGCATTGGCACTGCATCTTGTCATTATTCATCAAGACTTGTCCAAATGGATACCGTCTGGCGAGGGGACATCCCGGAATTAGACCCTGAGGAAATGTCTTTTGTGGCGTCTATTGTGGTGTCTGTAATAGTATAAGTTGATTTATGTTTTTATGTTCTGTATTTTTTATTTTTTTTTCATTATTGTTATTATTATTGTGAGGTCTTGTTATTATTATTATTACTACTGTATTGTGTTTGTCTTGTTTTGTGTATAAAAAGAAAAAGAAAAAAAATATTTGATAAAAAATGGACTACATGTGTATTCTGTCTTCTGTGTGTTCCTCAGGTTACCACTACATCAACCTGAAAAATGAGTTGAACCAACCCCTTCTCCTACCCTCCCTATTGGTCTATATCGAGGCACAGGACTACATTCCCAATGAACACCAAGGTAAAGAAAACTACACTACACACAACCCCTCTACTCTACACTACTGATAACCCTCCTTATTGGTCTATATCGAGGCACAGGACTACATTCCCAATGAACACCAAGGTAAAGAAAACTACACTACACACAACCCCTCTACTCTACACTACTGATAACCCTCCCTATTGGTCTATATCGAGGCACAGGACTACATTCCCAATGAACACCAAGGTAAAGAAAACTACACTACACACAACCCCTCTACTCTACACTACTGATAACCCTCCCTATTGGTCTATATCGAGGCACAGGACTACATTCCCAATGAACACCAAGGTAAAGAAAACTACACTACACACAACCCCTCTACTCTACACTACTGATAACCCTCCCTATTGGTCTATATCGAGGCGCAGGACTACATTCCTAATGAACACCAATGTGAGAAAACAACATTACCCACAATTCAAAGAAGAAGGAAATGCATTAGCAATCGTTGCTTCGCTAACAGGGTATTTCCTGCACATAGTACATATCTACATGGACATTTAAAATAATTTTAACTCGTGTGTGTGTGTGTGTGTATTGCAGAGTATGCAGATGCACTAACCAACCCCATCAAACACGTCAGTCTGTTGGACCAGAGAGAAGGACAACTTGCTGTTCTAATAGAGGAAAATAGCAAGGTGAGACAGTCTGTGTGTTTGTGTTCTAATAGAGGACAATAGCAAGGTGAGACAGTCTGTGTGTTTGTGTTCTAATAGAGGACAATAGCAAGGTGAGACAGTCTGTGTGTTTGTGTTCTAATAGAGGAAAATAGCAAGGTGAGACAGTCTGTGTGTTTGTGTTCTAATAGAGGACAATAGCAAGGTGAGACAGTCTGTGTGTTTGTGTTCTAATAGAGGACAATAGCAAGGTGAGACAGTCTGTGTGTTTGTGTTCTAATAGAGGACAATAGCAAGGTGAGACAGTCTGTGTGTTTGTGTTCTAATAGAGGACAAGGTGAGACAGTCTGTGTGTTTGTATACATACAGTATGTATTACCGTATCTATCAGTGTGTTGTGCTACATGCCCCACTAAATACCCCATAGCACCTGTAGCTTTCTCTCCAAAATCACCTCGTCTTGTATCAGTGAACAAGGAGAAACTAAACTAATGCTGCGCCTTAATTATTAGTTAATGCTGCACCATGTAAAAATATAAAAAATTACGATAATTACTTAGAAATGCTTTAAATTGGTTTATAATCCTAACAAAGCTTTTTACACAAAGTGAACCAACATTGTGCTTAGAAGATGCTTGGTAAATGAAGTGGGAGGGTAGGAACACCAAAACTAAACACATCATTGAAAACAGAAATAAATAAAGTAATCTGTAGTTACTGTAGTTGATAAAGACCATTTTAGTAGTAGTTTATTTTTTCTATGCTAAATGATTTTTTTCCACTGGCATCAAAATAATACTCATGATTCTGGGAATTCAGCCCACACTAACTGCTCCAAAGAAATTAATTAAAACAAGCTAATGGGGCTATATGAATTTGTAATCCCCTGCATCTAAACCTAGCTGCCAGTGCCAGCACTGCATACAAAACTTATTTCAAGTTTCAAGTTTCTTTAATAGTTGTCATACAGAAGTACAGACTACTTTTATACAAAATGCTTCTTACTGTTACGCTCCAGAGACTGTGCTAGACGAGATAGTATCAAATAACATAGTATAGCATGTAAATTAGAAGTAGAATGAGGTCACAGTGTTCAGTATAGACATATGTACAATGTTCGATGCAGAATAGACATAACTGAGTTACCATATAATATACAATACTATGCAGTGTACTAATATACAATACTATATAGTGCAAGGCAGAAATGGGATGAGGTACAATTTAGGTACAATTTACAGTAAGGTGTACGAGTTGTAGTGCAATCCTTTATCAATAAATATAAAGTGTGGGGAGTGGGTGCTACAGTGTGTTTGTTTAAAGTGAGTGTGTGCTATAAAGTGTGGGGAGTGGGTGCTACAGTGTGTTTGTTTAAAGTGAGTGTGTGCTATAAAGTGTGGGGAGTGGGTGCTACAGTGTGTTTGTTTAAAGTGAGTGTGTGCTATAAAGTGTGTGGAGTGGGTGCTACAGTGTGTTTGTTTAAAGTGAGTGTGTGCGTGTGGATGTGTGTGCTATGTGCGTTTGATGGTTGTTGTTGTGTAGTGTTCATTGTTCGTTTAGCAGCCTGATGGCCTGGGGATAGAAGCTTCTTCTGAGTCTTTCTGTGCTCGCCTTGAGACTCCGGTATCGCTTGCCTGACCGCAGCAGTTCAAAGAGGCAGTTGTTCGGGTGACTGGAGTCCTTAATGATTCTCTTAGCCTTGCCCCTGCACCGCTTGTTGTAAATGTTCTGGAGGGTGGGGAGCCCCCCTCCAATTGTGCGTTCGGCTGAACGTGTCACTCTTTGTAGTCTGCTTCGGTCTTGTGCAGTGCTATTCCCAAACCAGGAGGTGATGTTGCCAGTCAGGATGCTCTCTATTGTACATGAGTAGAAGTTCTTAAGGATCTTCTGACTGACTTGGAACTTCCTTAGGCGCCTGAGGAAGTAGAGGCGTTGTCGTGCCTTCTTCACAACACTGTCAATGTGTGTGGTCCATGTCAAGTCCTTATTTATCTATTCCTTAATTGAAATTAATAGGGATGTCCGATATTATCGGCCGACCGATATTATCGGCCGATATCGGCAGTAAAATGTGATATCGGAAAATATCGGTATCGAAAAAAAAACAAAAAAAACAATAACATTTTTTTTTTTTTTTTTTTTTTTTTTTTAAACATTTATTTAACCTTTATTTACCCAGGCAAGCAAGTAAGAACCAATTCTTATTTTATTTATTGTCAAAAGTATGCATGTTGGTTTAATTCAACAACAAGAGATATGTAATGTTAATTTTTACTTTTTTAATTATCATATTTTGCACAGATAATGCTTACATTTAGAAAGCCTTTTGAATGCATCCAGTGAAATTATTAGTTACTTGAAATTATTCCGTTTTTTTGGGGGGAAACCCTGCATATATCGGTATCGGTTGATATCGGTATCGGTATCGGTATCGAAATTAAGAGTTGGACAATATCGGAATATCGGTATCGGTAAAAAAGCCAATATCGAGCATCCCTAGAAATTAATAATATTTACAGTAATTGTAATACATTTACAGTTAGTCATTTAGCTGTCACTTTTGTCCAAAGTAGTGTTGAACTTGAGTGCTTCACCCTGAGTGCATATTCAATTAAATGAGATATGAGAGAGAGAGAGAGACAGACATCTTGTCATTCACTGTCTCTTTCCATTAACTGTCTCTTTCCACCCACCCCCCACTGTGCCTCCACCCCCCCCCCTCTCTCTCTCTCTCTCTCCCAGCTCGACTCTGATCCCAGAGATGGAGAGCTAGTGGAGACCAGTGATGATGCACAGGACTCCAGGCTGCCCTCCCCCGACCCACAACCTTTCCCATCGGACGACATCCCTGACCTCATCAGCAGCCCTGGACCAGGTGCTGCGTGTACACACACACACACACACACACACACACACACACACACACACACACACACACACACACACACACACACACACATAGATACACACACACACACACACACACACACACACATAGATACACACACACACACACACACACACACACACACACACACCCACACACACACACACACACACATAGATACACACACACTCGCACACACAAACTTGCACACATAGATACACACACACACACACACACACATACACACACAAACTTGCACACATAAATACACACACACACACAAACACACAAACACACAAACAAACATCCGCTATACACAAATGAACATCCACAATACACACATACAACATGTGCTATGAACACGCACCCCTGTACATAACTATGTTGTCAGGTGGTTTTTCAATGTATTAGCGTTCCCCCTGAACAGAGAACAGAGCCGGTGTGCATCGGGCTCCCATCTCAACGTGACACACCATCCATGCATGTCCTCAGTGCATTAGGTTCTTCAAACTGGTTGCAGCTCAGACGTCGTTTATGTTCTATATTATCACCTAATTAATGACCTTGTCATTGCCACAAGATAATACAGGATGGCAGTATATGTTTCCAATCCATATTCTAGCCCCCGGCTGCCCAACGTAGGGCCCAGGGGTCAGATTTGGTCCTCAACAAGAACACGTGTGGCCCCCTATTAGAGAGCTCTAATGTGGAAATACATAATTATAAAAGTATTAGAGAGCTCTAATGTGGAAATACATAATGAGCCAGCTGGCAGTGTCTTTCTGAACGAGCTTTCAAAGGCCGCTATGACATCATGTTTAGAAACGACCAGTTAGGCTTAATTCTATTTGAAGGGTGATTTTGGGATCACTTGGTTATTATAGGACATAATTTATTAAGCATAAGATCTAAGAACCTAATTGACAGACAACTTCACACTTCATGTTGCATTTTGGCCAAAACGACACCAGCTGTTTCAATGTGTGCCTCAGCTTCCCATCTCATCTGTCTGTCTGTCTGTCTGTCTGTCTGTCTGTCTGTCTGTCTGTCTGTCTGTCTGTCTGTCTGTCTGTCTGTCTTGTCTGTCTTGTCTGTCTTGTCTGTCTGTCTGTCTGTCTGTCTGTCTGTCTGTCTGTCTGTCTGTCTGTCTTGTCTCTGACTCACCAGGCCAGAAAGAAGACCTTATAGCCACTGTTCTAGCAGGTGAGACACATTCATCACGCAGTCTGAATTCGGTCAGACGCTTTGTTTCTCTCTTTCTGGTCATCCTGTGCCATCATGATAACTAACTAATGGAGCTAGGAGCTTGACATCAAATACCAAGTAGGGATGAGCCCGAATCCCAATATGAATTTGGGAAAGCGTGGATAATGAGATGGACACAGATATATATATATATATATATGTGTGTGCTTGTGTTCTAATAGAGGCCAATAGCAGCTGTCTAAACTACCTGTAGGACTGCTGTCTAAACTACCTGTAGGACTGCTGTCTAAACTACCTGTAGGACTGCTGTCTAAACTACCTGTAGGACTGCTGTCTAAACTACCTGTAGGACTGCTGTCTAAACTACCTGTAGGACTGCTGTCTAAACTACCTGTAGGACTGCTGTCTAAACTACCTGTAGGACTGCTGTCTAAACTACCTGTAGGACTGCTGTCAAAACTACCTGTAGGACTGCCCTGTCGCTTCTTTGAACCCACGGATATATTACAGTAGTAATCATATTTTGAAAGCTTTCCGTCAAAAAAGTCGAGTTTCGAAACTTGCATCTCAAGTTTTCTCTCGTATCTCCGCTGCTCCATGATGAGCGAGGTCTCCCCTACATTTTCAAAAGCCCAGAGAAAGCTTGTCTTAAATCATGAGTTTATGCTTGTGAAATTAATTATATTCATCATGTGCGTGTGCACCTTTGGAGACCTATTTCAGAACCAACCCGAGACGCACGGCGCCCTCCCCGCCTCCAATTCCAGGAATATGATTTATAGATATAATTTATCTGTTCAAAAGTTGTCACGAGTTGTCATGGGTTGTCCTGGTATGACAGAAAACGTGCATCGCAATGCTTTTTTTCTCCAAACACACACTGTTCCAAATATTATTACAAATATTTCCACTACTCCAAATCAATAAAAGAAGGAATGATTATAAGTATATTTTGAGGCGGACATGGTGGTCAGGTCAGTTTAACGATCGGACACAAAAAATGATATTGGAATCGGGGCGGTGTGCACTCCTCTTTCCTGCTTATGCCTGCAAATATCATAATTATGTATGAATAATTCATTAGATGATATACCTTAGAAACACAATCTTGAACATGGGACATGGGACGTGAGCATTTTTTTTAAAGATGAGTTTAATACGCTCATAAGTATCATGCTTGTATCATACTTGGACCTCATATACGTTATGAGGTCAGTTGCTCTGAGGTGAAACGATTCTCCAAACCCACCATTCAGTTTGATTTACCTTGTCGACGCCTACAGTACACTGCTGTCTTTCTCAATACAAACACATAGATTATAGTGGCCACCTTATGCTGTCACAGAGATAAAACCCCTGTCTCTCTTTCTGTCTGTGTCCCTTTCTCTTTTTGTTTCTCTCTCTCTCTCTCTCTCTCTCTCTGTCACCCTCTTTCTTTCTCTCTGTCTCTCTCTCTCTCTGTCTTTCTCTCTCATTTTCTGTCTCTCTCTTTATCTCTATCTCTGTCTCTCTTTCTCTCTCTCTCCTCTCTCTTTTTCTGTCTGTCTTTATCTCTATCTCTGTCTCTTTATCTCTATCTCTGTCTCTCTTTCTCTCTCTCCTCTCTCTTTATCCCTCTTTTTCTGTCTGTCTTCATCTCTATCGCTGTCTCTTTATCTCTATCTCTGTCTCTTTTTCTCTCTCATCCCTCTCTCTCTCTGTCTCTCTGTCTTCGTCTCTCTCTCTTTATCTCTTGTCTCTTTATCTCTTGTCTCTCTCTCTCTCCTTATCTCTGTCTCCCTCTCTTTATCTGTGTCTCTATCTCAGAGCTACAGTTGATGTCCTTAGAGGACATTAAGCAGCATAAGGGCTATGTGAAGCTGTTGAAGAAACAGTGTAAAGAACTCAAGGAGCTCCACAAGAAACACCTCAACAAGGTAACACACACACACACACACATACACACACACATACACACACATACACGCATGTAACAGAGGTACCGCAGTCTATCCACAGTCACGAGGTACAGTAAGTGAAGTGGCTGTGGACGTTAAGCGGTACTGCAAGTAAACTCACTCCCCAGAGGCATCCAGACCCAGTAGCAAGAATGAATTCACCTCTTGGTATAGTGGTCTGTGATGCCGCCCGCAACGCGGGAGACCGGGGTTCAACTCCCACTCAGGGCGATCCCTTAACAGGGGTCGAATCGACAAAACACAACGCAGTTAAGATCACACCGGCTACACACACACACACACACACCTACACACACACACACACACACAGAGAGAGACACACACAGAGACACACACACACAGAGAGACACGCACACACAGACACACACAGACACACACACACACACAGAGACACACACACACACACAGAGACACACACACACACACACACACACACACAGAGACACACACATACACACATGCACATACATACACACACACACACACACACACATACACACACATACACACACACAGAGACACATACACCTGCACACATACACACACATATAGAGGATCATATACCCACCCACATTCTGTATACAGGCACATGCACACGCAATCCTCACACTTATATACATATGTTTTTAATTCAGCATTTGTGCATGCTTGCCTCTGTGGGTTTTATATATATATGTGTGTGTGTGTGTGTGTGTGTGTGTGTGTGTGTGTGTGTGTGTGTGTGTGTGTGTGTGTGTGTGTGTGTGTGTGTGTGTGTGTGTGTGTGTGTGTGTGTGTGTGTGTGTGTGTGTGTGTGTGTGTGTGTGTGTGTGTGTGTGTGTGTGTGTGTGTGTGTGTGTGTGTGTGTGTGTGTGTGTGTGTGTGTGTGTGTGT
The DNA here is from genome assembly GCF_963971535.1 of Notolepis coatsorum. Classification (NCBI taxonomy): domain Eukaryota; kingdom Metazoa; phylum Chordata; class Actinopteri; order Aulopiformes; family Paralepididae; genus Notolepis; species Notolepis coatsorum. Next base: position 116,519,680 of record NC_140165.1, read on the forward strand.
GCAGGTGTGGGACCTCAGTAAGAACCAGAAGAGTCGGTGTAACAAGCTCCACACAGACACGCAGAGGAGACGAAGCCAGATAGAGAAACACCTGAAACGCAGCATCAAGAGAAAGTAAGGAGGGAGGGGGTAATGGTCATGGAGGGGGGAGGGAGGGATGAGAGGGTAAGAGTGACGGAGAGATGATGGGAGCTGTCATGTTTTCAACGCCTCATGCAATGTTTCGTGGTGGATATTAAAACCCCAGTGTGTACTTGATTAAACCACATACCATGAAATAGGACTGGGCCTGCAATCCATACCACACTATATTATCACATTTATCTCTGTAATGACGAATGAAACTATAATAATAAAAAATAAAAAATAAATAAACATCCACACATAAATACCACATCATGTTTGCCCTCTGTCAACATGTTTGTAATGTTTGTCTGTCAACAATTATGTAATGTTTGTCCGTCATTGGTCGTTCAGTGTAATTAAAGGCGCACAGCCTATGAGGAAATGCTTTTACCTAACATATCGGTAACATATTCATAATGTCTGTATAATAATAATATCTATAGTCTTAACCTGTTCCCCCCCCACAGTGTCGGTACCGACCCCTTTTGACATTATGATCATATAGGCATATTTTTATGAATGATGAAAATAATTAGCTATTTTAAAATCAACCGTTTTCAAGTATTAACATCACTACTATGTCACAAAAGCATGTAGAATGTAAAACGTTAGGTTGGCAATAGGTTAGCAATAGGTTAAAAGTGTCCTTATATCGTTTTAAGTTTTCTATTTGTGATCGTCTAACCGACCCGGAACCGGAAATGGAAATTTTTAACCATGGGAATTGTAGTTTTTTTTGCGGCCATTTTGTAGAGGACAGTCATAGCTGTCGGCCAGCGGTTTTTTCCAAACTACATTTCCCTTCAAGTTCTATGGGGGTTCAAAGTTCAGAGTTGAATTATGAATATGTCAATAACTGTTATTATTCTTGATAATAAGCCACAAAACGTAACGATTTGACAAATATTGAAACGCAGTTAGTTTCTCCTCCCTATTGTTAGCATATAGGAACAACTAGATCTGAAATTAGTTTCAAAATGGTTGCACTATGAGAAAAATAAAAAAGTACAGTTGATTACAGTAGATATTATTATCTGTTACTTATGCATGCCTGGTGATACTAAATCCAAATTGAACCCGGGCATTTGAAAGATGAAAGATACTATATGTATATATAAATGTTCGAATTGGCTATAATAAGGTAATGTATAAGCATATATTCTATATTCTATAATAATATTTCAAATTGCATTGGTCCGGATGGGAGAATTCAGTACTGTATATATACAGAACCTTCGGTTTTATCATCTTCCCTTTATTAATTTCCTTAGATCTTTTGTACACATGATCTCAAGAGGGTACTGAACGAGGTCAGTGGCAGTTTTTTAAGTCTGGTCATTATTATCATGGTGTTATTCACTGTCAAAGATGAAAAGAAAAATCATAATTCATATTTTCCTTCGTTTCATCACAATTTAAGCAAGCCTAGTAATAGACACAATATTTCTGACACTGAGAATACATTCATTGAGGTCCATAGATGTTCCTAGATACCAAGAATATGCAAATAGCCCTTGTAGAAGTGGAGCAATATTCCATTTACCTAGGTATACATTTTATGCAGATTTTCACCTGGGGTGGAACGGGTGTGCGTGTGCGTTAGGGCTGGGTGATAAAACAATAATGATAATTATCGCAATATATTTTTCCTCGATATAAATATGAAATGTGGTCAATACTATTTTATTTTATTATAAAAATTATTTTTCATTATTAACACATTCGGGGGCCAACCACGTATATATACGTGTTTCGGATCCAACGCTTAAGGGCCAACCACGTATATAATAATAAATAATAATTCATTTATTTTGTATAGCGCTTTTCAAAGACCCAAAGTTGCTGACAATAGGCAAAAAAGAAACAAAGAAAACAAAGAAACATAGAACCACAGGGAAACGGAGGACAATAAGAATACACAGGAAACATAAAACCATGAGTAACGGATAACAAATACAGGAGTGAGTGAGTAGGGGAGACAGTCGGGAGGAGAGTAAAGGAAAACCAAGGGGGGGGTCGGGGGGGGCCAGGAGGCGTCTCTACAATTCGTAGCCGCATTTCTGCAGACCCCTCTCTGATTGGTTGAACTCTATTTTTGCAGACCCCTCCCATTTCTGCAGACCCCTCTCTGATTGGTTGAGCGAAGCCCCTCTCTGATTGGCCCCCCGCATGAGCCGAGACAAGCTCCTCTAGCCAGGAGTCGAAACTCGGTTAACTCCAGAGAGAGGCTGAACGCAATTTATACGCATGGAAGTATTGATTACGCCATAACGAATCATTAAAAAAATATACCGTTAACTGGAATATGTTGTGTGTGCCTTTACACATGTTGGATAGGATTATGTAATTGGTTTGTATAGCGTCGCGTATAACGTTATTTCGCGTGACTTCACGGTTTATTCACATTTCACAACACAGCCAGCGGTCAACTTGTTTACACTCCCCACTTACTGTACAATGTAACATTTAGATTAACCCAGTTGTCTATCTGTATGTCATATGTTACGATGAATTGAAAATGGGGGACCCTGATGTAAACAAGACGAAAGTCTTTCTCTGGGGTCTGCATTCCCAACAATTGTATGTATTGAGCTGTACTGTGTACTGTACCCATTCTGCAATCTGTTAATAAAGTTTTCAATCAATTCAATCAATCAATAACTAGACAGTTACAATATAACATTTAGATTAATTAACCCAGTTAATGCCTTAAGAGAGAGAGGCTGGTGGTCAAGTCAAGTCAAGAGTTATTTGTCACAAGTTGTTTATTAGCCTAGACATTTTCAATTCATCATCTTGTTTACATCAGGGTCCCCCATGTTCAATTCATGATAACATATATGACATACAGGTAGACAGATGGACAGTACTGCTACATTTAGACATTTATGACATACCAGATTTTGAACTTGTGGTAGGCCTAGACATTTTCAATTCATCATCTTGTTTACATCAGGGTCCCCCATGTTCAATTCATGATAACATATATGACATACAGGTAGACAGATGGACAGTACTGCTACATCTAGACATTTATGACATACCAGATTTTGAACTTGTGGTAGGCCTAGACATTTTCAATTCATCGTCTTGTTTACATCAGGGTCCCCCATGTTCAATTCATCATGACATATATGTATGGGCCACTCTCCAGGTGACCTGCATCGACCTTGCCCACACCAGGATCTCCTCCTCAGACTGGTGAGTCATTCGCACAGTGGCCTCAAAAGAGGTATGGTCAACGCAGGATGGGTTCACCGCACGTCTGTACGTGCAGACATGATATGTGTAACCCTTCGGTAAAAGTCCTTCAACACACAAGCAACAAGATGTTATTTTTTTGAAAGCCAGTAAATACTGACAAAAAAAAGCATAGACACTTAGAAGAAGCAATGTACAGTCCCCCCCACCCACCCAACCTCCTCCAATGTACAGTTTCTACGTCAAATGTATAGCCTTTCTTTTCTGGACTCTTTTTGTATCACAAACAGTACTGTATTTGTAAATCTGGTATGTCATAAATGTCTAGATGTAGCAGTACTGTCTATCTGTCTACCTGTATGTCATATATGTTATCATGAATTGAACATGCGGGGGACCCTGATGTAAACAAGACGATGAATTGAAAATGTCTAGGCCTACCACAAGTTCAAAATCTGGTATGTCATAAATGTCTAGATGTAGCAGTACTGTCCATCTGTCTACCTGTATGTCATATATGTTATCATGAATTGAACATGGGGGACCCTGATGTAAACAAGACGATGAATTGAAAATGTCTAGGCCTACCACAAGTTCAAAATCTGGTATGTCATAAATGTCTAAATGTAGCAGTACTGTCCATCTGTCTACCTGTATGTCATATATGTTATCATGAATTGAACATGGGGGACCCTGATGTAAACAAGATGATGAATTGAAAATGTCTAGGCTAATAAACAACTTGTGACAAATAACTCTTGACTTGACTTGACCACCAGCCTCTCTCTCTTAAGGCATTAACTGGGTTAATTAATCTAAATGTTATATTGTAACTGTCTAGTTATTGATTGATTGAATTGATTGAAAACTTTATTAACAGATTGCAGAATGGGTACAGTACACAGTACAGCTCAATACATACAATTGTTAAGGGAATGCAGACCCCAGAGAAAGACTTTCGTCTTGTTTACATCAGGGTCCCCCATTTTCAATTCATCGTAACATATGACATACAGATAGACAACTGGGTTAATCTAAATGTTACATTGTACAGTAAGTGGGGAGTGTAAACAAGTTGACCGCTGGCTGTGTTGTGAAATGTGAATAAACCGTGAAGTCACGCGAAATAACGTTATACGCGACGCTATACAAACCAATTACATAATCCTATCCAACATGTGTAAAGGCACACACAACATATTCCAGTTAACGGTATATTTTTTTAATGATTCGTTATGGCGTAATCAATACTTCCATGCGTATAAATTGCGTTCAGCCTCTCTCTCTGGAGTTAACGGAGTTTCGACTCCTGGCTAGAGGAGCTTGTCTCGGCTCATGCGGGGGGGCAATCAGAGAGGGGCTTCGCTCAACCAATCAGAGAGGGGTCTGCAGAAATGGGAGGGGTCTGCAAAAATGGAGTTCAACCAATCAGAGAGGGGTCTGCAGAAATGCGGCTACGAATTGTAGAGACGCGGCCAGGAGAGGAGAGAACGTGGGGCAGGGGAAAAGGGGAAAATGGTGGCGAGTTGGAGGAGGGTGGTTATGGGTAAGGAAGGTTGAATGCTTGAGAGAACAGGTAGGTTTTGAGTCTGGATTTGAAGGTGGAGAGTGAGGGAGAGTCTCTGATGGTCTGAGGGAGGGAGTTCCAGAGTCGGGGTGCAGCTCGTGAGAATGCCCGGTCACCAAAACGTTTGAGTTTGGATGACGGGACAGTGAGGGAAAGAGTGGAAGAGGACCAGAGGGAACGGGTGGGGCGGTAGGGGAGAAGGAGGTCAGTCAGGTAGGGGGGGGGGCAGGCTATGGAGGGCTTTGAAGGTGAGGAGTAGTGTTTTGAAGTTAATACGTTCCTTGATTGGGAGCCAGTGGAGGGAGTGGAGGACAGGAGTGATGTGTTCGCGGGACCGGGTGTTAGTGAGGAGGCGGGCGGCTGAGTTCTGGACCGTCTGCAGTTTATGGAGGGAGCGGGAGGTGATGCCAGTGAGGAGGGAGTTACAATAGTCCAGGCGGGAGGAGATGAAGGCGTGAATGAGGGATTCAGCAGCAGGGGAGGAGAGGCAGTGACGGATTTTGGCAATGTTGCGGAGGTGAAAAATTGAAGTTTTGACAATGGAGCGGACATGGGGGTCAAATGAGAGGGTGGGGTTGAGGATGACACAGAGGTTGCGGACTAGGGGGGAGGGGGTGATGGTGGAGTCATTGATGGTGAGATATATACGTGGTAAGGTTGTTTTGCTATACATTCTGCTATAACGTTCATATTCACAACGCTATAAAATGGGAACGTATTGATGACATTTTTTTTTATTTAAGGCATATTGAAGGGACGGTTTATAGTGTCAATTTATCAATGACAATGGACAGATAGCAATAATATAAAGTATAGATTTAGCTCTACAAACAGCCTCACGCACAATGAAAGGTTGTTAAGTTCAAGTTCTTTAATAGTTGTCATACAGAAGTACAGAATACTTTCATACAAAATGCTTCTTACTGTTACGCTCCAGAGACTGTGCTAGACAAGATAGTATCAAATAACATAATAACATAATATAGCATGAATTTAGAAGAAGAAAATGAGGTCACAGTGTTCGGTATAGACATATGTACAATGTTCTGAGTTACCATATAATATACAATACACAATACTATGCAGTTATGTTATGATAAGCTGGCCTTATAGAGTGAGATTAGACGGATCCCAATGGCCCAGAATGTGTTATTGCCAGTTATAAAAGTTTTATTGTTATACAGTTCATGTTCATGTTCTACCTCAGATTTGTGGACAGACTTGTCTTTCTTGCCTGCAACTTAAAGTAATGGCTTTGCTTGTCCAAATGACAATACTGACCAAATTGAGATTTATTTTTCTCTTGTCCATTTATTTTGTTTGCTTTTAATTTAAAATACAGTTTGAAACCGTCTGTACACAGTAGGCTATGTGTGCTAATCAGACTTGAGATTTCATTTATTTTTCATTATTAATACCAGAATTGATATTTTATTTATTTATTTTCATAACTTCATTGCCAGTTATAAAAGTTGTATTGTTACACAGTTCGTGTTCATGTTCTACCTCAGATTTGTGGTTTGGCAAGTAGGCCTAGTTTGTCATGTTCTGACAATAAAGAATATTCTGAACCACAATTAACCTTCTGGTTTCTTTAGCTTTCATTCAGCAGCAAAAATAGCCTTTAAAATCGAGATAATTATCGATATCGAGTGGCATGAAAAATGTTATCGTGATTTTTTTTGTGCCATATCGCCCTAATGTGCGTCTGTGTGTCCAGTGAGTCCCAGGAATCGGGACAGAGACAGCTGACGGCGCTGGAGGCGGAGCTTCAGACGCAGACGGTGCAACTGAGAGAGTGGCAGATGGGGGAGCTGCTGGAACTACGGCAGGAACAACACACGCTAGAGAGAGACAAGAAGCACACACACATCAAAGAGGTAGGAACAACACACTAGAGAGAGACAAGAAACACACATCAAAGAGGTAGGAACAACACGCTAGAGAGAGACAAGAAGCACACACACATCAAAGAGGTAGGAACAACACACTAGAGAGAGACAAGAAACACACATCAAAGAGGTAGGAACAACACACTAGAGAGACAAGAAACACACATCAAAGAGGTAGGAACAACACACTAGAGAGAGACAAGAAACACACATCAAAGAGGTAGGAACAACACAGTAGAGAGACAAGAAACACACATCAAAGAGGTAGGAACAACACACTAGAGAGACAAGAAACACACATCAAAGAGGTAGGAACAACACACTAGAGAGAGACAAGAAGCACACACACATCAAAGAGGTAGGAACAACACACTAGAGAGAGACAAGAAGCACACATCAAAGAGGTAGGAACAACACACTAGAGAGAGACAAGAAACACACATCAAAGAGGTAGGAACAACACACTAGAGAGAGACAAGAAACACACATCAAAGAGGTAGGAACAACACACTAGAGAGAGACAAGAAACACACATCAAAGAGGTAGGAACAACACACTAGAGAGAGACAAGAAACACACATCAAAGAGGTAGGAACAACACACTAGAGAGAGACAAGAAACACACATCAAAGAGGTAGGAACAACACACTAGAGAGAGACAAGAAACACATCAAAGAGGTAGGAACAACACACTAGAGAGAGACAAGAAACACACATCAAAGAGGTAGGAACAACACGCTAGAGAGACAAGAAGCACACATCAAAGAGGTAGGAACAACACACTAGAGAGACAAGAAACACACATCAAAGAGGTAGGAACAACACGCTAGAGAGACAAGAAACACACATCAAAGAGGTAGGAACAACACACTAGAGAGACAAGAAACACACATCAAAGAGGTAGGAACAACACACTAGAGAGAGACAAGAAACACACATCAAAGAGGTAGGAACAACACTAGAGAGACAAGAAACACACATCAAAGAGGTAGGAACAACACACTAGAGAGACAAGAAACACACATCAAAGAGGTAGGAACAACACACTAGAGAGAGACAAGAAACACACACATCAAAGAGGTAGGAACAACACGCTAGAGAGAGACAAGAAACACACATCAAAGAGGTAGGAACAACACACTAGAGAGAGACAAGAAACACATCAAAGAGGTAGGAACAACACACTAGAGAGAGACAAGAAACACACATCAAAGAGGTAGGAACAACACACTAGAGAGACAAGAAACACACATCAAAGAGGTAGGAACAACACACTAGAGAGACAAGAAACACACATCAAAGAGGTAGGAACAACACACTAGAGAGAGACAAGAAACACACACATCAAAGAGGTAGGAACAACACAGTAGAGAGAGACAAGAAACACACATCAAAGAGGTAGGAACAACACACTAGAGAGACAAGAAACACACATCAAAGAGGTAGGAACAACACACTAGAGAGAGACAAGAAACACATCAAAGAGGTAGGAACAACACGCTAGAGAGAGACAAGAAACACACATCAAAGAGGTAGGAACAACACACTAGAGAGAGACAAGAAACACACATCAAAGAGGTAGGAACAACACACTAGAGAGACAAGAAACACACATCAAAGAGGTAGGAACAACACACTAGAGAGAGACAAGAAACACACACATCAAAGAGGTAGGAACAACACGCTAGAGAGAGACAAGAAACACACATCAAAGAGGTAGGAACAACACGCTAGAGAGAGACAAGAAACACACATCAAAGAGGTAGGAACAACACACTAGAGAGAGACAAGAAACACACATCAAAGAGGTAGGAACAACACACTAGAGAGACAAGAAACACACATCAAAGAGGTAGGAACAACACACTAGAGAGACAAGAAACACACATCAAAGAGGTAGGAACAACACACTAGAGAGAGACAAGAAACACACACATCAAAGAGGTAGGAACAACACGCTAGAGAGAGACAAGAAACACACATCAAAGAGGTAGGAACAACACACTAGAGAGAGACAAGAAACACACATCAAAGAGGTAGGAACAACACACTAGAGAGACAAGAAACACACATCAAAGAGGTAGGAACAACACACTAGAGAGAGACAAGAAACACACATCAAAGAGGTAGGAACAACACACTAGAGAGACAAGAAACACACATCAAAGAGGTAGGAACAACACGCTAGAGAGAGACAAGAAACACACATCAAAGAGGTAGGAACAACACAGTAGAGAGACAAGAAACACACATCAAAGAGGTAGGAACAACACACTAGAGAGAGACAAGAAACACACATCAAAGAGGTAGGAACAACACGCTAGAGAGAGACAAGAAGCACACACACATCAAAGAGGTAGGAACAACACACTAGAGAGAGACAAGAAACACACATCAAAGAGGTAGGAACAACACACTAGAGAGAGACAAGAAACACACATCAAAGAGGTAGGAACAACACACGAGAGAGAGACAAGAAACACACATCAAAGAGGTAGGAACAACACACTAGAGAGACAAGAAACACACACACATCAAAGAGGTAGGAACAACACACTAGAGAGACAAGAAACACACATCAAAGAGGTAGGAACAACACACGCTAGAGAGACAAGAAACACACATCAAAGAGGTAGGAACAACACACTAGAGAGAGACAAGAAACACACATCAAAGAGGTAGGAACAACACACTAGAGAGACAAGAAACACACATCAAAGAGGTAGGAACAACACACTAGAGAGACAAGAAACACACATCAAAGAGGTAGGAACAACACACTAGAGAGACAAGAAGCACACACACATCAAAGAGGTAGGAACAACACACTAGAGAGACAAGAAACACACACACATCAAAGAGGTAGGAACAACACACTAGAGAGACAAGAAACACACATCAAAGAGGTAGGAACAACACACTAGAGAGACAAGAAACACACATCAAAGAGGTAGGAACAACACACTAGAGAGACAAGAAACACACATCAAAGAGGTAGGAACAACACACTAGAGAGACAAGAAGCACACACACATCAAAGAGGTAGGAACAACACACTAGAGAGACAAGAAACACACACACATCAAAGAGGTAGGAACAACACACTAGAGAGACAAGAAACACACATCAAAGAGGTAGGAACAACACACTAGAGAGAGACAAGAAACACACATCAAAGAGGTAGGAACAACACACTAGAGAGACAAGAAACACACATCAAAGAGGTAGGAACAACACACTAGAGAGACAAGAAACA
>NC_140165.1:116532221-116534721 GCF_963971535.1 Notolepis coatsorum
ACTGTCTGTGTTGTTGTGTTCTCCAGGGCTTCCAGAAGCTAAAGCAGACTGTCTGTGTTGTTGTGTTCTCCAGGGCTTCCAGAAGCTAAAGCAGACTGTCTGTGTTGTTGTGTTCTCCAGGGCTTCCAGAAGCTAAAGCAGACGGCTCATGAATGTCAAGCAGCTCAGCTGAAGAAGCTCAGAGAGACCTGTGAAAAGTAAGAACTACTAGCTTCCTGTACACATGGACGCAGGTCAAAGGTTAAACCACATGTGTTGTTTGTGTAGTAAAGTATTTTAGCTCACGATTAAACAGCACAAAGTAACAATTAGTAAAAGAAAACATCTTATTAAAGGGGAACTTCACCAAAAATCTTTATTGAGATCAAATTAGTTTGAATATGGCCACCAGTGATGTCATCAGGGACATTGAATCAATGTGTTGTGTTAATTACAGCTCAATGACATGATAAAGTTGCAGTCCCTGTATGTTTTTCATCTACATCATTTCATGGTGCTGTAATTAACGCAACACAAGGATTAAATGTCCCAGGTGACATCACTGGTGGCCAACTGTTTCGAGTTTTTGGACGTGTCTGAGATTATGTGCAGAATAAATCGGCATTGTTTTCTGGTGTGAAGTGCCCCTTGTAAAGGCCCAATCCGTGATCCAAATGTAAAGATTAAAACTGCGTTGGAGTGAAACACTGCAGTGAAACGGATCAATATTATGATTGACGACTGGGGTGAAGAAAAGTCTATAAGCATTGCTTTCCGGCCACAAATCAAACTCTCCAATAATGTAAGTGAATGTACGGCATAACACTTCACCTCACAGCGCGCTCTGTCAGTGCAGCGTGTTCTATCGATTAGCGATCGCTGCCACATCGGAGCCGGCGTAGTTCGGGGGGTTATTAGTGTGTAGTCTTCTCTCATTCAAGCCGCTTGTCATCATCACAGTCCTGCTGGGCCTCGACTCGGGCGCCCGCGGTCATAACAGCAGGGCATTGTCGGTCTCGGCGCATAACATGCATGACTAATGTACACATATTATGCTCGGCGACAGGCATCATACCTAGATACAGGGACGCAGGAAGGGGGGGTGCGGGGGGGGCTGCAGCACCCCCTCTCAATTATTGCAAAAAAATATATATATATATATAATTTTTTTTATTTTAATTTTTTTATGACAGTATTTATATATTTGTATATACTGTAACTGTATAACTGTAACACTGTATATTATAAGTTTATCCTGCTCAAAGCACGTCACCATTTTAATATTGTGTGTATTGAGCCGTACTGTATTGTAGCCATTCTCCAATCTGTTAAATAAAGTTTTCATTCATTCATTACACTACTGTATGTACACAATCATACGTGTAAAACCGAGTAGATTTTCGAGTGATGACAGACTGTCACAGACTGATTGAATGACAGGTGAAACAACTAATTGTATTCACCTCCCGTCTCCCGCCCTTCCCACGCGCCACGAACCACTGAGCTACTGTGATACAGTGCTTGCGCAGTCAGTCGATTTGAGCTAGTAGTCAGACTTTGCTAGCACAGAATATCTCACTCACAGAAAAGAAAAATATCAGATTTATTTTCTAAACGTCCCGCCGGTCCCAGTGACAGTCCCACTAAATCTGATAAACGTCAGAGAGAGACAGAGACGACAGGTTCAGCCTCAGCATCAGGTATTGAAGAGTTAACTGAGTCTGTTCCCCTATACCCCCCCTCGGGCGCCAGGGGCTTCCACTGAGGGGTGATGCAAATAGGGATGGGGTGTTATGGCAGCTCATGATGGAAAGAGTGCGCACCGAGTCTGATCCCGAGTTGAAGAATTGGCTCCAAAAGAGAGACAACTGGATGTCCAACAACATCCAAAACAAAATCTTACAGCTGCTTGCCCATGATATTCAGCGACAAATTAGAGGCAAAGCATCCAAAAGCCCAATCTTTGGCTTGAGCGCTGACGGAACCACTGATGTCACTCACTGGAAAAGAACAATTCTCGTGTAATATACAGTTCGCCGATGACAACTTGGAAGCTCAGAACTTCTTTTGGGGTTTTTACAATGCCCGGCCCAGACACAACAGCCGAGACGCTGTTTTTGTGTATAAAATACTTTTACGCCTCGACCTGCCCATGGAGAGGCTGATAGGATACTGTTTTGACGGGGCCAGCAACATGTCTGGGGGGTACAGGCTAGACCAGGGGTTCCCAAACTTTTCAGGCCGCGACCCAAAAAAAACGGTGTCAGAGAGCCGCGACCCCCACTATTATAGGAGGTAAAAAAAAATATTTTAAATGGAAATGTATGGTTGAAACATGCAAACGTTCAAACGTACACACACTAATAAGCATTGGAGGCTTTGAACCAGGGCCGGACTGGGGAAATCATTCAGGCCAGGAAATATAGCCCCAGTCAGGCCACTTTTTAAGCAGGGGGTCTGGGGGTCCCCCACCAGGATTTTTTTTGTTACAAAGACTTAATTTCCTGCATTCTGGTGCAGG
>NC_140165.1:116539721-116571575 GCF_963971535.1 Notolepis coatsorum
ACACAGTTAACCAACAGGTGGTGCTGCTGTTTAAGCGGTGGTTTTTAGTGTATGTCTGCATGGTATGCATGGTGTGTTCAGGCTCCCATCTTAGACTCCACCCCCCCACACACATACATACACACACACACATATGCTCACCTGCCTTTTCTATCAATCTCTCTTTATCGCTCTATCTCTCTTTCTGATACACACCACTGTCTAGTCGCTTGGCAGGCTTCCTTACATCATTGGTAATGATAAGACTTTGACCTTTGGCCTTTTGTGACTGCCTAATCAAAATCCAACCTCACCCATCTGCCTATGACTCTAATCTGTCTGTCTGTCTGTCTGTCTGTCTGTCTGTCTGTCTGTCTGTCTGTCTGTCTGTCTGTCTGTCTGTCTGTCTGTCTGTCTGTCTGTCTGTCTGTCTGTCTGTCTGTCTGTCTGTGTGTGTGTGTGTGTGTGTGTGTGTGTGAGAGATACACTTGGGTCTAGTCAAGGGATTCAATTAACCATCCATGAAAGACAGAGTGAGTGTTGAGTGAGACGGAGGGTGAAATCTACTTATGTCCCTCTAGAACATTTCTTTCTCTATATTTCTCTCTTTCTTTCTCTATATATATCTTTATCTCTCACTTTTTCTCTCCATCTCTCTATCTTGTGCTTTCTCCATTTCTCTCTCTTGCTTTCTCCCACAATCACACACACACACACAGATAATCACTGACGCTACGTACCAAAGTACATTCTGTACAGGGCCATCGGAAGTTGCAACTTCACACATGCACACTGTAGGGAATACATACACGCACACAAACCATGTTTCCATCCAATTGTGACTGCATACTTTTAAAATGTCGCAAAAAATAGAATGGGAATTTCTCTAACAGTTGGGTTGAGGACGTGAATAAATGTTCCGGCTGAACGCGGAACGTCAGAACAAACATCCATTGGGGAAAAAATAGGGATGCCCCGATCGATCGGCCAGCGATCGGTATCGGCCGATATTCAGTATAAATATGAGATTGGTGAATTCCGATAATGCTTTATTTTCGCCGATCGTGAAAACCGATCGAAAAACATGATCCAATTCTTAGCGGAGTTCTCACTCGCTGACTTCTCTCTCAGGCACACAGCTGCTGCAGCGCACTGCCCCTCCTCCTCCCCCTGCCCCTGCCCCTCCCCCTCCTCCTAATTATATAATATATATATTTTTTATTTTTTATTATATATTTAAAAAAAAAAATGTATTAAACCAAAAACGATTGGTATCGGCAGTGTATCGGCCGATATGGCTCATAGACGATCGGTGATCGGTATCGGTGGCAAAAAACGTGATCGGGGCATCCCTAGGGAAAAACAAAGCTTGGCCATCTAGAATTGACTGCTATTGGACAGGTTCTTATCATGGCAGCTCATATAAGACCATGTTCAGGTTCTCATCACGGCAGCTCATATAAGACCATGTTCAGGTTCTTATCATGGCAGCTCATATAAGACCATGTTCAGGTTCTTATCATGGCAGCTCATATAAGACCATGTTCAGGTTCTTATCATGGCAGCTCATATAAGACCATGTTCAGGTTCTTATCATGGCAGCTCATATAAGACCATGTTCAGGTTCTCAGCATGGCAGCTCATATAAGACCATGTTCAGGTTCTCATCATGGCAGCTCATATAAGACCATGTTCAGGTTCTTATCACGGCAGCTCATATAAGACCATGTTCAGGTTCTTATCACGGCAGCTCATATAAGACCATGTTCAGGTTCTTATCATGGCAGCTCATATAAGACCATGTTCAGGTTCTTATCATGGCAGCTCATATAAGACCATGTTCAGGTTCTTATCATGGCAGCTCATATAAGACCATGTTCAGGTTCTCATCACGGCAGCTCATATAAGACCATGTTCAGGTTCTTATCATGGCAGCTCATATAAGACCATGTTCAGGTTCTTATCATGGCAGCTCATATAAGACCATGTTCAGGTTCTCATCACGGCAGCTCATATAAGACCATGTTCAGGTTCTCATCACGGCAGCTCATATAAGACCATGTTCAGGTTCTTATCATGGCAGCTCATATAAGACCATGTTCAGGTTCTTATCATGGCAGCTCATATAAGACCATGTTCAGGTTCTCATCACGGCAGCTCATATAAGACCATGTTCAGGTTCTTATCATGGCAGCTCATATAAGACCATGTTCAGGTTCTTATCATGGCAGCTCATATAAGACCATGTTCAGGTTCTCATCACGGCAGCTCATATAAGACCATGTTCAGGTTCTCATCACGGCAGCTCATATAAGACCATGTTCAGGTTCTTATCATGGCAGCTCATATAAGACCATGTTCAGGTTCTTATCATGGCAGCTCATATAAGACCATGTTCAGGTTCTTATCATGGCAGCTCATATAAGACCATGTTTCTTGCTTTCCGAAGGGAGATGCATTTCATAAGAGTGATGGGAGCAGTTGTAACAGGAGTTATGTAATATTCCTATTATTAGGCTACTTAGAGGTATTATGCCATGAGATATGGGATAGTGAACATATTACATTTGCTCCATTATGTGTTACACATTTGACAGTATCTCCTCAGCGCAGCAGTGCATCTGACACTTCTGGGGAAGTAGTGATGGAGATAATTAACAGACGGCCTTTCGCTGCATAATCTCCGAAAGTTTAAACCCAGTTTAGTTTTTGTGCAGTAGAATCACACCAAACAGCTGAGTTATACACATATACAGTAATACAGTACATATACACATACTATTATACATACATACTATTCACACAGTACTACCTGATAATATAACCTAAAAACCAAAATATCAAATATCAGATTGTGATGGCAAAAACCAAACGGTACTGTACTTTAGTAAAACTTACCACTTTACTTTATTTTGAAAAGTAAACTATGTTTTGTTAAAAATGTTTGTCTTTTATTTAAATCTTTTGCTGCCAGTCAAGTGTCCATTTTACCTTCTGTGTTTTATTTTTATTTTTCGAGGGCGGTGAGATTATATTGAGCTGTTGTACGTATTATTAAGTGATTATGAGTTTCTAGTGTAGTTTTACATGAACCTTACTACTGACCACAAGTGCTGGAGGGAGGGAGGAACAATGAGAGAGCGAGGAGAGGAGAGGAGAGGAGAGGAGAGGAGAGGAGGGAGGGAGGAGAGGAGGGAGGGAGGAACAATGAGAGAGCGAGGAGAGGAGTCGGTAACGATGTTTGAAAAGAGACGTGTGTCGAGATGCAGGTTGGCGTTGACCTTGAACACACACACACACACACACACACACACACACACACACACAAGGAAGATGCCAACATTATGTGGAAATGTGCTTCTCTAGAGTCAGACGAGAAGATGGATACCAATTTCCTTCTCGTTTAGTAGAAAGCTATCCGGCTGCAAGCTAGCCTAGCTTAGCACAAATGAAAGGAAGCGTATACGGACCGGCTAGCCAAGCTGTTGACCAAAAAAAAATAACTCTCCCAGGGTTTTAAGCTCGGCTAGTGGACCGTATTTCACGTAATGAAACGGAAACCTCTATTCAAAAGAGCCCTCCTTGGTATTACACTTTGTTTTTGGTCTGTGTGGGTTGGAGACTTGGAGTTGAGCGAGGATATAGGGGGAGGAGGGGGGAGGAGGGGGCTCTGCCAAGACTGAGGTCTGGAGAAACTCGCAGTATAATAAGTTACTGAACTCTGAACCCACACACTACACCAAAACCAGAAATGTATACGAAATGTAGCACCAAGCGGGGATATTTCGCCTGGATGTGTTGTATGTGTTAATAGCAACGTGTTCTTTTCTTTTTGTGTATCCAAGGACGATACAAACTGCATTCGATTACATTTCTTTCAAGAGCATTTGTACATGTGAATGGAGAGAAGCGTGTTTTTGTGAACGAGACATTTCTTCAAAGAGACTCCCAACCCCCCCCCCCCCCCCCCCTTCTCTCAACAAGCACTGGGCTGCCTGTCTGTCTGAATACCCCCCAACCCCTTATACCTTGTACCACCTTCATTATGAATATCATCACCATTTGTTTTTTGCAATTGTCGTCTTTAATTGGTATTTTTAACACCTTTTAAACGTTTTAAAATTGTTTTGGGGGGGGGGGGGGGGGGGGGCATATTTTTTGTGATGGATGATTTATTTAATCTGGACGGTGACATATTGATGTTGTTTTTCAGAGATATGAGTTGCTATTGCAAATAGTTTCTTTTCCTGTCTCAGAACCGCATTTGTGCTTAAATCTGACTCGCACTCAGTTTAACAGAACCCCCCCCAAGTCTAATATTGGACATAGGGTGGAGAATGTACATTGAAAACAGAATCAGGATCAATGAATAAAAGATGCAATTTGTAAGATTTCTGGGAGTAAGACATCTCTCAAATGTTATCATTACTCGACAGGCTTCTGGGTTGGTCTCAGAGGTACACCACTTATTGGGACAACAACAGCTAACGTTTGTAGCTTTGTGTTTTAGCCCGATGATGATGACCAGTAATAATTAGCTAGCAACAATGTTGGGGAAAACATGCCCCAAACATCCACAGCATTGCTAAAAAATATAAATCCTAAAACCTTACAAACTGCATCTTTAAGGGTTATTTGTATGTTTCTACAGTATGTATATGAGGCATGTGATCGTTGTAACCAGGGTGGGAGTTACTGTAACACCACATGACATGAGGTAAGATTTAAACATCTTAAATCTCGCTGGTAAGATCGTCTGTATTCGTTTAACTTTAGCAGGTAAAGGAGATATTTGGGAGATCTTTTCTATTCTAAAAATCTATTTGGTGGATACAATTTGTCTTAAAGGTGCTATAGATAACATTGAGCCACTAAATGTTAATATTAAAGGTGTTATATATAAGATTGAGCCACTAGATGTTAATATTAAAGGTGAATGTTTTTTAGTTATTTTTTTATGATTAGTCTACATAATTTTTTTTAATCTATAGCATCTTTAAGTGGCTCACCTCACCCACCTTGGCCTTCAAGTATATCCAAATTAAACCATGCTCATCTTTGACGTGTCCATTGTAACTAGGTACTCAAAAAGTTGTATCAAGTGTATTTTCTGGGAGAGTGAAATATCCCCTGTTTCTAATAATGGGATGTACGTTTTATCCTTTCAAGCAGAGAGAATTGTCTTTTAATATTGTCATTGCACTTTTATCATTCTGTGTTTTTAGAAAGCCTTTTTTGTTGACATGGACACCAATACAACCACTTTCCAATGATTTTTAAACGTTGTCGAGTTGTTCATTTTAACTACCGAACGTGGGCAAAGAAACTGGAACATATTTTCAAATATTTGGAAAATGACAACCGTTTGAATCACACTCCTATGCAGAGCTGTCTCTACGCCTGTACGTCACAGCCTCCAAAATACCTTGTGAATTGGGTGTTATGCAGTGATGTAGTTATCAAACGTCTTTTCTGCGTAAGGAAACCATACCACTATGGCTGTGTTCATCGTTGTGAATAACACTGTGAATAAGCAAGGCTGCGCAGACACTGAAATTAAATGATTGAACTTTTTTCAACTAATTTCCGGTTCTTATTTATAAAAGAGACAAAAAGAAACATTATTTATAATATGTATTCAATATGTTAACGGAAATCATACAAGAAAAGTTAGCACCGGTTAGTTTACTTCCTGTTTGACAGTGGATCATCATCCAACTCTCTGCGTAGGAGTGTGTGTTGTGTTTGAATTTGTTTATTTTATATCTTTATTAATGCTCTTGGGGAAATTCAAGCATCATCGCAGCATGCGGGGGGGGGGGGGGGTACAGGTAGGATAGATAATAGAATAGTAGTGAACATTAGTGGGTGGCAGGATTCAGTCAGGCAATAGTAATAGTGATGGTAGTATTCATGGTCCAAACTGTAGTAACACACTGCACCAGAGTGTGCAGTATTTATTATTAATAAGAATCAGACAGTCCTAACAGTTCTCAAGTTCACCAGCCGTTAGCTCTCCAGCAATTGGCAGCAGTCCGTGCCCACGGCTGTGGAGCCTGATGGCTACTGGCACAAAAGACTGGCCGAGGCAGTTAGTTTGTGGTGTGTCTTGGGGGATGAGTCTATGGCTGAACGTGCTCCTCATCTTGGCTAGCTCCTCATAGAGGGCGTGGGAGGGGTTTTCCAGTATAGCATCCACCTTTTTCATCATCCTCCTCTAGTCCTCTTGGCCACCACCTCTAGTTTGACCAGTTCAGACGTACCATCTCATATAGACCTGAACATTCTAATGATGATGTCATGATTGGCTTCTGGCCATTTGAAATTCCAAAGTTGAAATCTGGCAAAACATTCCAAAACACATACAAAGCAAGTAGACAAGAGCCCAGCAGGACCTCAAACAGCAAAACATAAATGTTGTAGCTCGACAAATAATTTGAAACCATGACAGGATGCTGATTACTTGGACGAGCAACAGAATGGCTGGTGTGCTACCTTCACTGAAAAGGAGAAAAACGGAGGACAGAGGATGCTTGGGCAATGAGCAGGGGTGTAAAAAGTACCCAGAAATTATACTTAAGTGAAAGTATGGGTACCCGTACCGTACAAAAAAATCTCAATCTTACTCAAGTAAAAGTCAAGAGTATCTGGCTAAAAAACATGAGTAAAAGTCAAAACGTTTCTACTTTTAAATGTACTCGAGTACTAAAAAGTTTAAACTTTTTCTGACTGTCTATTCTTCTGATAGCAGGTGTTTAATCAAAGATCCCCGCTTTCTAGTCTTGCACAAGGACCAATCAGCATGGGTATGGGCGGGTTAATTTTCCATTGATGGGGATTTGATTGGCTGTTTTAAATAAAGCGCGTCCGCAGGATTAATAACGTTAACGTTAGTTTGGCCAGAGAAACAAATATACGAATTAAAATAGTTGGACCTGCGAGATTTGTACTTTGTAGGTCTGCATTTCTTTTTTTTTTAATCCTCTTTTTCTCCTCCTGATTTTTCTGTGTTTTTCCTCCCATCCCAATTTAGTCGTTATGCCAATTCCCCCCCTCCCCTACCTGGTCGTTGCGCGCATGTGCCCCCTACTGGTCGTTCTAGGGAGCCCTGATGGAGACAGCCAGCTGCTCTCTTTTCACCTGCCAGCGCGGAGTAACGTGTAGGAGGCTCACACTGCCCCCGCCCTCTTTTGCTGTGCAGGCGCCCTGTCCGACCTGTAGGAGTCGCTGTCCACAACGTCCAGATTACCACCCCATTGACTTCCCTCCCGCTAACTCTACCAATTGAGTTAGTATGACGGCCGGCCCAAGCCGGAGGCAACACTGACAGCCGGAGTCGATACCGGTGTCTCGTGCGTTGGTGACGAGCGCAATGTCCGCTGCGCCACCCAGCCGCCAGTAGGTCTGCATTTTAAATGTAAGGAGTAAAAAGTATGTATTTTTTCTTTGAAATGTAATTGAGTAAAAGTATACAAACCTAATAATACTCAAGTAAAGTGCAAATCCCCAAAACAGTACTTCTTTATAGTATTGTAACAAAGTACAATTTCTCAAGTACGTTACACCCCTGGCAGGGTGGTTTGCCGAAACTCCTATTAATTTTCAAAGAAAACCAAGGTGCTCTTCTCCTCTTATCCTGAATTAGATGTACCAGCAAGTATATTTAAAACCTTAGTGGTACATGATGCTAACCGTGTTGCTGCTGGAGAGGCTTCAGCAGTGTGTGCAGTGAAACAAGCTGGACATAACACATACAAACCCACATTTTACATACTGTACAGTAGTGCAGAAAGCCTTGTTATTCTTCAACATTACAGTATGTAAGTAGAAACTCATTCATCGGAGACATTGAATCCCTGTGTTGTGTTAATTACAGCTCCATGAAATGACTGATGAGATGACGGTGAAACTGATATAACTGTTCTTCTACTCTTAAAGGAAAACTCCAACATTTTGGGAAATTAGCTTATTTAACATCTTCACTGGAGTTAGACAAGAAGATACATACCTTTTTCATCTCTCTGCATGCATTGGGCTTAGGGAACGCCTGGACTGTTAGCCTAGCTTAGCTTCATCACTGGAAGTGGGGCAGACATCTAGCCTAGTTCACTACAGTCAGGAAATATACTCCTATCTCCTATCTGTAGCTATCTGTAGCTAATGCTAGCCGGATATATAACGTTAATACAACGCCTCAGTGAATTATTTAGTTCAATGGGACATTTAGTTTTTAACAGTGAACTAACTTGCGCTAACGTGAGCTAACAGCTAACAGCTAACAGGTATCATACATCTCTACTATACTTGCTGGAGCGTTTGTTGATATCAGGAGCTATCGGTAGCTGGCCGGCTAGATACCGTTCGGTTAGACAATGCCTCATCATGTATTAAACTAAAAGTGAATAGTTGACTGGGTCATTTTGTAACGGTAGCTAAGCTAACGTTAGCTCAGGGAGACGCCATCCTCCCGTGTCCCGTGTCTCACTAGACTAGACCCGTGTTTACATGCGTGCGGGAGGGAGGAGCAGACCCCGCACCACCCGGTGTCTGAGACAGAACTCAGCGAATGAGATCGGCTTTGACGATCGGCGAAAATAAAGCATTATCACCGATCACCGATCGCATATTTATACTGATTATCGGCCGATAACGATCGGTGGCCGATCGATCGGGGCATCCCTAGTGATTGTGGTTAATGTGTTGTCTTGTTTCATGTGAATAATAATAATAAAAAAAATTGATAAAAAAAAAAAAAAACTATTGTTGCTTCGGTTGTTTTCAGCGTTTTATGTGCATAATCTGTTATTTAGTTTGAAATGTTCGTTGAAATAAGTAGATTTTACATTTTTGTTTATTTATTAAGTTAATATAAAACCATATAGTCACATTTTAGAATACAATAGAATAGAATTTTAGAATACAACTAGAAACACTGTCCTGGCCTGCTTCTAAGTTCAGTGGCCTGACAAAAAAAAAAGATTTTTATTTTTTTATTTTTTTGGAAATCATCTCGCGGCCCTCCTGTGGCTTCTCGCGGCCCACTTTTGGGTCGCGACCCCGACTTTGGGAACCACTGCTATAGGTCACTATGCTATCCTAACTATTGTGGCAGATGTCACCCCCCCCCTCCCATGGATATGTGAAGGACGGGAGATACTTATACCACGGAAGGAGTAGAGTCAATTAGGTAGCTGGTTAGTACTGATAGAACACACCTGCGCATCATTAGTCCACCCACATCTCACGTGCACACACCCAGTCCCACACACTACATTACCACTAGGTTAGAGAGGAGTAAGTTGAGCGGAGGTGAGGTTGGAGTTGTTGTTATTGAGAGAGAGACATTGTTGTATTGGGAGTTGTGAAGGTGAGAGGTAGTGAGAGGAGAGGTGAAGGCGAGTAGACCGTTCGTTGTGTACTGGACCCTGGACTGGCTGAGAAACCCCCTTGTATTGTGTACTGACCCTGGACTGGACGACGACCCTGAGTATTTAACAATCCCTTTTTCTGTCTGCGAGCCTGTTTTGTGTTTTTGACCCTCGGACTGGATCACAACCATTCTTTTGCTTTTCCCACTGGATTCTGCCTTTAATTCAATGAATACTTGTATTGATTGATATTGCTCTTGTGTGGACATTTGAATTTGTTTGTACTTGAACCGTGGCGAACCTGAACACCACCGGGTTCATCACATTATACTATACAAAAACATCCAGTTATGTTTTTTAATTTGTAATTTTTATTTTTTACCTTTTTTCTTTCTGTGAGGCGGGAACAGGAAGATACCCATATAAGGCCGTGGAGACCTGCTGACAGACAGGGGTAGAGAAAGGCCGTGGCTGTAACAAAGGGGCCCTTTTGCCCGTCAGATGAGCACTTGGAGAGGGGCACTTTAGCCACTGGACCTGCAGTTACTATGTGAATCTGCATCTGGCCAGGCGTGTAATGGCTTGTAGGGAGACCTAGTAGACATGAGACACACGCCGACGCATAACTACATTGGAGCATGACTGTAATGGAAGTCTAATGGCACTCTCTAAGTAGAGGTGTCTTCTCTGTAAGGAGACATAGGAGACACTTCCAATAGAAGGCTGCTGGGCAATCAATCGAGTTTCAATTTCAATTACGATGTTGGCGTACTCTTGAGATGATTATTGTGCCGCGTTGCTCTCAAATTCAGTCTTCGTCATACAGTATGATGTTCTCAAATCAATGGGTAATCGTGTTTTAATAATCGCGATTTCGATATCGATCAAAATAATCGCGACGAGTCACTGAGTATTAAATTGTCTTGGCCTGTGGCTCGACGAGAAATGTATTAATGGAAGCGTTCTGTAACGGCACCTTGTAATAAGGCTGCTCGGTTATGGCAAAAACCATACAGTGCAGTTAGAGAAGGCTTCCATTATAATACATTTCTCGCCGAGCCACAGGCCAAGATATTTATACTCAGTGACTCTCTCGCTACAAGAGATATTTGCACATTATCATAGTCAATATTTCTGTCTCTAGAAAACAACATGAATGTAGTCTTACTAGCATTAAGATCTAATTTAAGATTAGAGCTGAGCATATGTATGTAGGTTTTTTTTTTAGATAACAGGTATTATGGGTATATCTTATATAAAACAACTAACCAAAATGTGATCTCATTGGATGTGCCCTGACAATTAATGCTTGTATATCTTATCGTGTGTTGTCATGTTTGTTTATATGTTTGTTTTAAAAAAGAATAAAAAAATAAAATACAAAAAAAAAAGATCTAATTTAAGATTAACAAGGGCCTTCTGCAGAGCATCAAAAGACAGCTGCAGCTTCTCAGTGGCCTGCTGTACAGAGAGAAGGAGAGAGAGAGAGAGACAGACAGACAGACAGACAGACAGACAGAGAGAAGGAGAGAGACAGACAGACAGACAGACAGAGAGAGAGAGAGAGAGAGAGAGAGAGAGACAGACAGACAGACAGACAGAGTGAGAGAGAGACAGACAGACAGACAGACAGATGACTGGCCTTATGTTGTGAACATTCTGAGAGCCAGCAGCGGCACACTCATACAAAAATAGGCTAACAAGTTGTGTGATGCACTGTGTTCAAGCCCCAGTTCACCCTTCAGTTCCTAACACAAAAGCTCTGGGGGAATCAGGAGCCATAACAACTCTTACAAAGCCCCCTCAGGTTATGGGTTCAAACGTTGTTTCCACTCTCAGCTTCCTAGTATGTTTTGAAAGCCATCGTCCCCGGTAGAAGCCTTTGTAATGTGTCGGTTTAAGGCTGACTTCAGTCTCTACCATGTTTTGAGATGCTGTGTCCAGAGGGACGACTGGATCAGAAGCTGTGAGATGCTGCAGTGGCTCATTTGGGTGAACCGCTATGTGGAGTCATTGAGGTCATGGGTTCAAGCCCCACGTCTGCTGTATTCTTTGACACACACTGATATGATGCATCGGCTCAGTGGGTTAAACAACAGCATTTGAGTTTGTGGGTTCGACCCCCAGATGTTATTCAATGTGTTTTGAAAGCCTACATGTGGAGGACAGGAGCTAAAAGACACAGCAGTGCAGGTGATTAAGAAGCTGCCTGAGGTTCTGGAGCTCATGGGTTCAAGTCCCATGTATTAAGTAAGTAAGTAAGTAAGTAAGTAAGTAAGTAAGTAAGTAAGTAAGTAAGTAAGTAAGTAAGTAAGTAAGTAAGTAAGTAAGTAAGTAAGTAAGTAAGTAAGTAAGTAAGTAAGTAAGTAAGTAAGTAAGTAAGTAAGTAAGTAAGTAAGTAAGTAAGTAAGTAAGTAAGTAAGTAAGTAAGTAAGTAAGTAAGTAAGTAAGTATAGCACCCTTCCCAGCACAAATGCACAGAGTGCTTCACAAGTTTAAAAAGAAAAAATAATCAAATCAAAGGCAATTCATAAAAAAAACATCCAATGTAAAAACAGTGCTTCACAAGTTTAAAAAACTAATATAAAGAACAGGTCAATTCATAAAATCATACAATATAAAAACAGGCACGGACAAAAACAGAAGAAACTAAATCACGTATGTACCTGGCCAACTGCCAACCTGAACAGCTGCCCCTTGAACGAGTCCACAGAGGGGGGGGGGGGGGGGGGGGGCTCTCTAGACCTGGGGGGCTCCTTCCAGAGCCTGGGGTCCACAGAGGGGGGGGGGGGGGGGGCTCTCTAGACCTGGGGGGCTCATTCCAGAGCCTGGGGGCCACAGAGGGGGGGGGGGGGGGGGGCTCTCTAGACCTGGGGGGCTCCTTCCAGAGCCTGGGGGCCACAGAGGGGGGGGGGGGGGTCTCAAGACCTGGGGAGCTCCTTCCAGAGCCTGGGGGCCACAGAGGGGGGGGGGGGGGGGGCTCTCTAGACCTGGGGGGCTCCTTCCAGAGCCTGGGGGCCACAGAGGGGGGGGGGGGGGGGGCTCTCTAGACCTGGGGGGCTCATTCCAGAGCCTGGGGGCCACAGAGGGGGGGGGGGGCTCTCTAGACCTGGGGAGCTCCTTCCAGAGCCTGGGGGCCACAGAGGGGGGGGGGGGGGGGGGGGGCTCTCTCTAGACCTGGGGGGCTCCTTCCAGAGCCTGGGGGCCACAGAGGGGGGGGGGGGGGGCTCTCTAGACCTGGGGGGCTCCTTCCAGAGCCTGGGGGCCACAGAGGGGGGGGGGGGGCTCTCAAGACCTGGGGGAGCTCCTTCCAGAGCCTGGGGGCCACTGCTTCAAATGCTCGGTCCCCCTTAGTCTTTAGGCTGATTCACCACCAGGAGGCCCTGATCAGAAGACCTCAGCTGGAACCGTAGGGGTGTATGAGGTCCAAGATGTACGTGGGGGCTTGACTGTGAACTGCTCTATATGTAAAAACCAGGACCTTGAGCGCGGTTAGGTGGCGTAGCGGAGATTGCGTTCGTCACCAACCCCGGAGCTGTGAGCTGGATTCGCCTGTTCGAGTCCAGCTCACAGCTCCGGGGTTGTCACCAGCTTGGCTGGCCGTTCACACTAATACAATTGGCAGTATTAGAGGGTGGGAGAAGCTGGCGGGGTGGGTCCGGGTCGTTGTAAACAGCGACTCCTACAGTTCGGTCGGGGCGCCTGCTAAGCGCGGATAGGACGTGAGGGGGATAGTGTGGTCCTCCCACACGCTACGCCCTCTCAGGGAGGATCCGCGCTGCCAGGTGAAAAGAAGCGGTGATTGGCTGGACGTGTGTCGGAGGAAGCACGTGATAGCCTCCACTCTCCCAGATGATCTGACTGTGGGGGGTAAGTGCGCAGCGACCAGGAAGGGATTGGGAATTGGCATAACGACTAACATTGGGATGGGAGAAAATCTGAGGAAAATGGAGGGGGAAAAAGATCAAAAAAGAAAAAAAAAATAGGACCTTGAATTGAATCGTGAACTGGACAGGAAGCCAGTGCAGGGAGGCCAGGACTGGTGTGATGTGGGAGGACCTCCTGGACCCGGTGAGCAACCTAGCAGCAGCATTTTGGACCAGTTGTAGCCGATCCACTGAGGCCTTGCTCAGGCACGTAAATAAAGAATTGCAATGGTCCAGCCTAGATGAAATAAAAGCATGAATAGCCATGTCCAGCTCTGCATGCGATAAAATAGCTTTTACCTCTGTAGCAGCTCTGAGAGAAGATCCTCCAGTCTGACGGGATCTGGTCTAAAAGCTCTGATAGAAGATCCTCCAGTCTGACGGGATCTGGTCTAAAAGCTCTGAGAGAAGATCCTCCAGTGTGAAGGGATCTGGTCTAAAAGCTCTGATAGAAGATCCTCCAGTGTGAAGGGATCTTGTTTTTTCATCAACCTAGATCCCAAACACACCTGGTGAGATGGTAGTGGGATAGTTGTTTCAGATCCCTCTGCCCCCAGTAGCTGGATCATGAAACACTGATCCCTCTGCCCCCAGTGGCTGGATCATGAAACACTAATCCCTCTGCCCCCAGTAGCTGGATCATGAAACACTAATCCCTCTGCCCCCAGTAGCTGGATCATGAAACACTAATCCCTCTGCCCCCCAGTAGCTGGATCATGAAACACTAATCCCTCTGCCCCCAGTAGCTGGATCATGAAACACTAATCCCTCTGCCCCCAGGAGCTGGATCATGAAACACTAATCCCTCTGCCCCCCAGTAGCTGGATCATGAAACACTAATCCCTCTGCCCCCAGTAGCTGGATCATGAAACACTAATCCCTCTGCACCCCAGTAGCTGGATCATGAAACACTAATCCCTCTGCACCCCAGTAGCTGGATCATGAAACACTAATCCCTCTGCACCCCAGTAGCTGGATCATGAAACACTAATCCCTCTGCCCCCAGTAGCTGGATCATGAAACACTAATCCCTCTGCCCCCAGTAGCTGGATCATGAAACACTAATCCCTCTGCCCCCAGTAGCTGGATCATGAAACACTAATCCCTCTGCCCCCAGTAGCTGGATCATGAAACACTAATCCCTCTGCCCCTAGTAGCTGGATCATGAAACACTAATCCCTCTGCACCCAGTAGCTGGATCATGAAACACTAATCCCTCTGCCCCCAGTAGCTGGATCATGAAACACTAATCCCTCTGAGCCCAGTAGTTGGATCATGAAACACTAATCCCTCTGCACCCCAGTAGCTGGATCATGAAACACTAATCCCTCTGCCCCCCAGTAGCTGGATCATGAAACACTAATCCCTCTGCCCCCAGTAGCTGGATCATGAAACACTAATCCCTCTGCCCCCAGGAGCTGGATCATGAAACACTAATCCCTCTGCCCCCCAGTAGCTGGATCATGAAACACGAATCCCTCTGCCCCCAGTAGCTGGATCATGAAACACTAATCCCTCTGCACCCCAGTAGCTGGATCATGAAACACTAATCCCTCTGCACCCCAGTAGCTGGATCATGAAACACTAATCCCTCTGCACCCCAGTAGCTGGATCATGAAACACTAATCCCTCTGCCCCCAGTAGCTGGATCATGAAACACTAATCCCTCTGCCCCCAGTAGCTGGATCATGAAACACTAATCCCTCTGCCCCCAGTAGCTGGATCATGAAACACTAATCCCTCTGAGCCCCAGTAGCTGGATCATGAAACACTAATCCCTCTGCCCCCAGGAGCTGGATCATGAAACACTAATCCCTCTGCCCCCCAGTAGCTGGATCATGAAACACTAATCCCTCTGCACCCCAGTAGCTGGATCATGAAACACTAATCCCTCTGCACCCCAGTAGCTGGATCATGAAACACTAATCCCTCTGCACCCAGTAGCTGGATCATGAAACACTAATCCCTCTGCCCCCAGTAGCTGGATCATGAAACACTAATCCCTCTGCACCCCAGTAGCTGGATCATGAAACACTAATCCCTCTGCACCCAGTAGCTGGATCATGAAACACTAATCCCTCTGCACCCAGTAGCTGGATCATGAAACACTAATCCCTCTGCACCCAGTAGCTGGATCATGAAACACTAATCCCTCTGAGCCCAGTAGCTGGATCATGAAACACTGATCCCTCTGCACCCCAGTAGCTGGATCATGAAACACTAATCCCTCCGCACCCCAGTAGCTGGATCATGAAACACTAATCCCTCTGCCCCCCAGTAGCTGGATCATGAAACACTAATCCCTCTGCACCCAGTAGCTGGATCATGAAACACTAATCCCTCTGAGCCCAGTAGCTGGATCATGAAACACTGATCCCTCTGCACCCCAGTAGCTGGATCATGAAACACTAATCCCTCTGCACCCAGTAGCTGGATCATGAAACACTAATCCCTCTGAGCCCAGTAGCTGGATCATGAAACACTGATCCCTCTGCACCCCAGTAGCTGGATCATGAAACACTAATCCCTCCGCACCCCAGTAGCTGGATCATGAAACACTAATCCCTCTGCCCCCCAGTAGCTGGATCATGAAACACTAATCCCTCTGCACCCCAGTAGCTGGATCATGAAACACTAATCCCTCTGAGCCCAGTAGCTGGATCATGAAACACTAATCCCTCTGCACCCAGTAGCTGGATCATGAAACACTAATCCCTCTGAGCCCAGTAGCTGGATCATGAAACACTAATCCCTCTGCACCCAGTAGCTGGATCATGAAACACTCATCCCTCTGCCCCCAGTAGCTGGATCATGAAACACTAATCCCTCTGCCCCCAGTAGCTGGATCATGAAACACTAATCCCTCTGCACCCCAGTAGCTGGATCATGAAACACTAATCCCTCTGCACCCAGTAGCTGGATCATGAAACACTAATCCCTCTGCCCCCAGTAGCTGGATCATGAAACACTCATCCCTCTGCACCCCAGTAGCTGGATCATGAAACACTAATCCCTCTGCCCCCAGTAGCTGGATCATGAAACACTAATCCCTCTGAGCCCAGTAGCTGGATCATGAAACACTCATCCCAATGAAATAGCAAGGTGTACAGTACAGTGGGGGTTATGAGAGGTGTACAGTACAGTGGGGGTTATGAGAGGTGTACAGTACAGTGGGGGTTATGAGAGGTGTACAGTACAGTGGGGGTTATGAGGTGTACAGTACAGTGGGGGTTATGAGAGGTGTACAGTACAGTGGGGGTTATGAGAGGTGTACAGTACAGTGGGGGTTATGAGGTGTACAGTACAGTGGGGGTTATGAGAGAGGTGTACAGTACAGTGGGGTTATGAGAGGTGTACAGTACAGTGGGGTTATGAGGTGTACAGTACAGTGGGGGTTATGAGAGGTGTACAGTACAGTGGGGGTTATGAGAGGTGTACAGTACAGTGGGGGTTATGAGAGGTGTACAGTACAGTGGGGTTATGAGAGGTGTACAGTACAGTGGGGGTTATGAGAGGTGTACAGTACAGTGGGGGTTATGAGGTGTACAGTACAGTGGGGGTTATGAGAGGTGTACAGTACAGTGGGGGTTATGAGGTGTACAGTACAGTGGGGGTTATGAGAGGTGTACAGTACAGTGGGGTTATGAGAGAGGTGTACAGTACAGTGGGGGTTATGAGGTGTACAGTACAGTGGGGTTATGAGGTGTACAGTACAGTGGGGTTATGAGAGGTGTACAGTACAGTGGGGGTTATGAGAGGTGTACAGTACAGTGGGGGTTATGAGGTGTACAGTACAGTGGGGGTTATGAGAGGTGTACAGTACAGTGGGGGTTATGAGAGGTGTACAGTACAGTGGGGGTTATGAGGTGTACAGTACAGTGGGGTTATGAGAGGTGTACAGTACAGTGGGGGTTATGAGAGGTGTACAGTACAGTGGGGGTTATGAGAGGTGTACAGTACAGTGGGGTTATGAGGTGTACAGTACAGTGGGGTTATGAGGTGTACAGTACAGTGGGGTTATGAGAGGTGTACAGTACAGTGGGGGTTATGAGAGGTGTACAGTACAGTGGGGGTTATGAGAGGTGTACAGTACAGTGGGGGTTATGAGGTGTACAGTACAGTGGGGGTTATGAGGTGTACAGTACAGTGGGGGTTATGAGAGGTGTACAGTACAGTGGGGGTTATGAGAGGTGTACAGTACAGTGGGGGTTATGAGAGGTGTACAGTACAGTGGGGGTTATGAGAGGTGTACAGTACAGTGGGGGTTACTGAGAGTGTACAGTACAGTGGGGGTTAAGAGGTGTACAGTACAGTGGGGTTATGAGGTGTACAGTACAGTGGGGGTTATGAGGTGTACAGTACAGTGGGGGTTATGAGAGGTGTACAGTACAGTGGGGTTATGAGAGGTGTACAGTACAGTGGGGGGTATGAGGTGTACAGTACAGTGGGGGTTATGAGAGGTGTACAGTACAGTGGGGGGTTATGAGAGGTGTACAGTACAGTGGGGGTTATGAGAGGTGTACAGTACAGTGGGGGTTATGAGAGGTGTACAGTACAGTGGGGTTATGAGAGGTGTACAGTACAGTGGGGGTTATGAGAGTGTACAGTAACAGTACAGTGGGGGTTATGAGAGGTGTACAGTACAGTGGGGGTTATGAGAGGTGTACAGTACAGTGGGGGTTATGAGAGGTGTACAGTACAGTGGGGTTATGAGAGGTGTACAGTACAGTGGGGTTATGAGGTGTACAGTACAGTGGGGTTATGAGAGGTGTACAGTACAGTGGGGGTTATGAGAGGTGTACAGTACAGTGGGGTTATGAGAGGTGTACAGTACAGTGGGGGTTATGAGAGGTGTACAGTACAGTGGGGTTATGAGAGGTGTACAGTACAGTGGGGGTTATGAGGTGTACAGTACAGTGGGGTTATGAGAGGTGTACAGTACAGTGGGGGTTATGAGAGGTGTACAGTACAGTGGGGTTATGAGGTGTACAGTACAGTGGGGGTTATGAGGTGTACAGCTACAGTGGGGGTTATGAGGGGTACAGTACAGTGGGGTTATGAGAGGTGTACAGTACAGTGGGGTTATGAGAGGTGTACAGTACAGTGGGGGTTATGAGAGGTGTACAGTACAGTGGGGGTTATGAGAGGTGTACAGTACAGTGGGGGTTATGAGGTGTACAGTACAGTGGGGGTTATGAGAGGTGTACAGTACAGTGGGGTTATGAGGTGTACAGTACAGTGGGGGTTATGAGAGGTGTACAGTACAGTGGGGGTTATGAGAGGTGTACAGTACAGTGGGGGTTATGAGGTGTACAGTACAGTGGGGGGTTATGAGAGGTGTACAGTACAGTGGGGGTTATGAGGTGTACAGTACAGTGGGGGTTATGAGAGGTGTACAGTACAGTGGGGGTTATGAGAGGTGTACAGTACAGTGGGGGTTATGAGGTGTACAGTACAGTGGGGGTTATGAGAGGTGTACAGTACAGTGGGGGTTATGAGAGGTGTACAGTACAGTGGGGGTTATGAGGTGTACAGTACAGTGGGGGTTATGAGAGGTGTACAGTACAGTGGGGTTATGAGAGGTGTACAGTACAGTGGGGGTTATGAGAGGTGTACAGTACAGTGGGGGTTATGAGGTGTACAGTACAGTGGGGTTATGAGAGGTGTACAGTACAGTGGGGGTTTGAGAGGTGTACAGTACAGTGGGGGTTATGAGGTGTACAGTACAGTGGGGGTTATGAGAGGTGTACAGTACAGTGGGGGTTATGAGAGGTGTACAGTACAGTGGGGGTTATGAGAGGTGTACAGTACAGTGGGGGTTATGAGGTGTACAGTACAGTGGGGGTTATGAGAGGTGTACAGTACAGTGGGGGTTATGAGAGGTGTACAGTACAGTGGGGGTTATGAGGTGTACAGTACAGTGGGGTTATGAGAGGTGTACAGTACAGTGGGGGTTATGAGAGGTGTACAGTACAGTGGGGGTTATGAGAGGTGTACATTACAGTGGGGGTTATGAGAGGTGTACAGTACAGTGGGGGTTATGAGAGGTGTACAGTACAGTGGGGGTTATGAGAGGTGTACAGTACAGTGGGGGGTTATGAGAGGTGTACAGTACAGTGGGGGTTATGAGGTGTACAGTACAGTGGGGGTTATGAGAGGTGTACAGTACAGTGGGGGTTATGAGAGGTGTACAGTACAGTGGGGTTATGAGAGGTGTACAGTACAGTGGGGGTTATGAGAGGTGTACAGTACAGTGGGGGTTATGAGAGGTGTACAGTACAGTGGGGGTTATGAGAGGTGTACAGTACAGTGGGGGTTATGAGAGTGTACAGTACAGTGGGGTTATGAGAGGTGTACAGTACAGTGGGGGTTATGAGAGGTGTACAGTACATTGGGGTTATGAGGTGTACAGTACAGTGGGGTTATGAGGTGTACAGTACAGTGGGGGTTATGAGAGGTGTACAGTACAGTGGGGGTTATGAGGTGTACAGTACAGTGGGGGTTATGAGAGGTGTACAGTACAGTGGGGGTTATGAGGTGTACAGTACAGTGGGGGTTATGAGAGGTGTACAGTACAGTGGGGGTTATGAGAGGTGTACAGTACAGTGGGGTTATGAGAGGTGTACAGTAAGTGGGGTTATGAGAGTGTACAGTACAGTGGGGGTTATGAGAGGTGTACAGTACAGTGGGGGTTATGAGAGGTGTACAGTACAGTGGGGGTTATGAGAGGTGTACAGTACAGTGGGGGTTATGAGAGGTGTACAGTACAGTGGGGGTTATGAGAGGTGTACAGTACAGTGGGGGTTATGAGAGGTGTACAGTACAGTGGGGGTTATGAGAGGTGTACAGTACAGTGGGGGTTATGAGAGGTGTACAGTACAGTGGGGGTTATGAGAGGTGTACAGTACAGTGGGGTTATGAGGTGTACAGTACAGTGGGGGTTATGAGAGGTGTACAGTACAGTGGGGGTTATGAGAGGTGTACAGTACAGTGGGGGTTATGAGAGGTGTACAGTACAGTGGGGGTTATGAGGTGTACAGTACAGTGGGGGTTATGAGAGGTGTACAGTACAGTGGGGGTTATGAGGTGTACAGTACAGTGGGGGTTATGAGAGGGTGTACAGTACAGTGGGGGTTATGAGAGGTGTACAGTACAGTGGGGTTATGAGGTGTACAGTACAGTGGGGTTATGAGAGGTGTACAGTACAGTGGGGTTATGAGAGGTGTACAGTACAGTGGGGTTATGAGGTGTACAGTACAGTGGGGTTATGAGAGGTGTACAGTACAGTGGGGTATGAGAGGTGTACAGTACAGTGGGGTTATGAGGTGTACAGTACAGTGGGGTTATGAGAGGTGTACAGTACAGTGGGGGTTATGAGAGGTGTACAGTACAGTGGGGTTATGAGGTGTACAGTACAGTGGGGGTTATGAGAGGTGTACAGTACAGTGGGGGTTATGAGAGGTGTACAGTACAGTGGGGTTATGAGAGGTGTACAGTACAGTGGGGTTATGAGAGGTGTACAGTACAGTGGGGGTTATGAGGTGTACAGTACAGTGGGGGTTATGAGAGGTGTACAGTACAGTGGGGGTTATGAGAGGTGTACAGTACAGTGGGGGTTATGAGGTGTACAGTACAGTGGGGGTTATGAGAGGTGTACAGTACAGTGGGGTTATGAGAGGTGTACAGTACAGTGGGGTTATGAGAGGTGTACAGTACAGTGGGGGTTATGAGAGGTGTACAGTACAGTGGGGTATAGAGGTGTACAGTACAGTGGGGGTTATGAGAGGTGTACAGTACAGTGGGGGTTATGAGAGGTGTACAGTACAGTGGGGTTATGAGGTGTACAGTACAGTGGGGTTATGAGAGGTGTACAGTACAGTGGGGGTTATGAGAGGTGTACAGTACAGTGGGGGTTATGAGAGGTGTACAGTACAGTGGGGGTTATGAGAGGTGTACAGTACAGTGGGGGTTATGAGAGGTGTACAGTACAGTGGGGGTTATGAGAGGTGTACAGTACAGTGGGGGTTATGAGAGGTGTACAGTACAGTGGGGGTTATGAGGTGTACAGTACAGTGGGGGTTATGAGAGGTGTACAGTACAGTGGGGGTTATGAGGTGTACAGTACAGTGGGGGGTTATGAGAGGTGTACAGTACAGTGGGGTTATGAAGGTGTACAGTACAGTGGGGGTTATGAGAGGTGTACAGTACAGTGGGGTTATGAGAGGTGTACAGTACAGTGGGGGTTATGAGGTGTACAGTACAGTGGGGGTTATGAGAGGTGTACAGTACAGTGGGGGTTATGAGAGGTGTACAGTACAGTGGGGGTTATGGAGGTGTACAGTACAGTGGGGGTTATGAGAGGTGTACAGTACAGTGGGGTTATGAGGTGTACAGTACAGTGGGGTTATGAGAGGTGTACAGTACAGTGGGGGTTATGAGAGGTGTACAGTACAGTGGGGGTTATGAGAGGTGTACAGTACAGTGGGGGTTATGAGAGGTGTACAGTACAGTGGGGTTATGAGAGGTGTACAGTACAGTGGGGGTTATGAGAGGTGTACAGTACAGTGGGGGTTTATGAGAGGTGTACAGTACAGTGGGGTTATGAGAGGTGTACAGTACAGTGGGGGTTATGAGAGGTGTACAGTACAGTGGGGGTTATGAGAGTGTACAGTACAGTGGGGGGTTATGAGAGGTGTACAGTACAGTGGGGGTTATGAGGTGTACAGTACAGTGGGGGTTATGAGAGGTGTTACAGTACAGTGGGGGTTATGAGAGGTGTACAGTACAGTGGGGGTTATGAGGTGTACAGTACAGTGGGGGTTATGAGAGGTGTACAGTACAGTGGGGGTTATGAGAGGTGTACAGTACAGTGGGGGTTATGAGAGGTGTACAGTACAGTGGGGGTTATGAGAGTGTACAGTACAGTGGGGTTATGAGAGGTGTACAGTACAGTGGGGGTTATGAGAGGTGTACAGTACAGTGGGGGTTATGAGGTGTACAGTACAGTGGGGGTTATGAGAGGTGTACAGTACAGTGGGGGTTATGAGAGGTGTACAGTACAGTGGGGGTTATGAGAGGTGTACAGTACAGTGGGGTTATGAGAGGTGTACAGTACAGGGGGGTTATGAGGTGTACAGTACAGTGGGGGTTATGAGAGGTGTACAGTACAGTGGGGGTTATGAGGTGTACAGTACAGTGGGGGTTATGAGAGGTGTACAGTACAGTGGGGGTTATGAGGTGTACAGTACAGTGGGGGTTATGAGAGGTGTACAGTACAGTGGGGTTATGAGAGGTGTACAGTACAGTGGGGTTATGAGGTGTACAGTACAGTGGGGTTATGAGAGGTGTACAGTACAGTGGGGTTATGAGAGGTGTACAGTACAGTGGGGGTTATGAGAGGTGTACAGTACAGTGGGGGTTATGAGAGGTGTACAGTACAGTGGGGTTATGAGAGGTGTACAGTACAGTGGGGGTTATGAGAGGTGTACAGTACAGTGGGGGTTATGAGGTGTACAGTACAGTGGGGTTATGAGGTGTACAGTACAGTGGGGGTTATGAGAGGTGTACAGTACAGTGGGGGTTATGAGAGGTGTACAGTACAGTGGGGGTTATGAGAGGTGTACAGTACAGTGGGGGTTATGAGAGGTGTACAGTACAGTGGGGTTATGAGAGGTGTACAGTACAGTGGGGGTTATGAGGTGTACAGTACAGTGGGGGTTATGAGAGGTGTACAGTACAGTGGGGGTTATGAGAGTGTACAGTACAGTGGGGGTTATGGAGGTGTACAGTACAGTGGGGGTTATGAGAGGTGTACAGTACAGTGGGGTTATGAGAGGTGTACAGTACAGTGGGGTTATGAGAGGTGTACAGTACAGTGGGGGTTATGAGAGGTGTACAGTACAGTGGGGTTATGAGAGGTGTACAGTACAGTGGGGGTTATGAGAGTGTACAGTACAGTGGGGTTATGAGGTGTACAGTACAGTGGGGGTTATGAGAGGTGTACAGTACAGTGGGGTTATGAGGGTGTAACAGTACAGTGGGGGTTATGAGAGGTGTACAGTACAGTGGGGGTTATGAGAGGTGTACAGTACAGTGGGGGTTATGAGGTGTACAGTACAGTGGGGTTATGAGAGGTGTACAGTACAGTGGGGTTATGAGAGGTGTACAGTACAGTGGGGGTTATGAGAGGTGTACAGTACAGTGGGGGTTATGAGAGGTGTACAGTACAGTGGGGGTTATGAGGTGTACAGTACAGTGGGGTTATGAGAGGTGTACAGTACAGTGGGGGGTTATGAGAGGTGTACAGTACAGTGGGGGTTATGAGAGGTGTACAGTACAGTGGGGGTTATGAGAGGTGTACAGTACAGTGGGGGTTATGAAGGTGTACAGTACAGTGGGGGTTATGAGAGGTGTACAGTACAGTGGGGGTTATGAGGTGTACAGTACAGTGGGGGTTATGAGAGGTGTACAGTACAGTGGGGGTTATGAGAGGTGTACAGTACAGTGGGGGTTATGAGAGGTGTACAGTACAGTGGGGTTATGAGAGGTGTACAGTACAGTGGGGGTTATGAGGTGTACAGTACAGTGGGGGTTATGAGAGGTGTACAGTACAGTGGGGGTTATGAGGTGTACAGTACAGTGGGGGTTATGAGAGGTGTACAGTACAGTGGGGGTTATGAGAGGTGTACAGTACAGTGGGGGTTATGAGGTGTACAGTACAGTGGGGGTTATGAGAGGTGTACAGTACAGTGGGGGTTATGAGAGGTGTACAGTACAGTGGGGGTTATGAGAGGTGTACAGTACAGTGGGGGTTATGAGAGGTGTACAGTACAGTGGGGGTTATGAGGTGTACAGTACAGTGGGGTTATGAGAGGTGTACAGTACAGTGGGGGTTATGAGAGGTGTACAGTACAGTGGGGTTATGAGGTGTACAGTACAGTGGGGTTATGAGAGGTGTACAGTACAGTGGGGGTTATGAGAGGTGTACAGTACAGTGGGGGTTATGAGAGGTGTACAGTACAGTGGGGGTTATGAGAGGTGTACAGTACAGTGGGGGTTATGAGAGGTGTACAGTACAGTGGGGGTTATGAGAGGTGTACAGTACAGTGGGGGTTATGAGAGGTGTACAGTACAGTGGGGGTTATGAGAGGTGTACAGTACAGTGGGGGTTATGAGAGGTGTACAGTACAGTGGGGGTTATGAGGTGTACAGTACAGTGGGGTTATGAGAGGTGTACAGTACAGTGGGGGTTATGAAGGTGTACAGTACAGTGGGGGTTATGAGAGGTGTACAGTACAGTGGGGGTTATGAGAGGTGTACAGTACAGTGGGGGTTATGAGAGGTGTACAGTACAGTGGGGGTTATGAGAGGTGTACAGTACAGTGGGGTTATGAGAGGTGTACAGTACAGTGGGGGTTATGAGAGGGTACAGTACAGTGGGGGTTATGAGAGGTGTACAGTACAGTGGGGTTATGAGAGGTGTACAGTACAGTGGGGTTATGAGAGGTGTACAGTACAGTGGGGGTTATGAGAGAGTGTACAGTACAGTGGGGGTTATGAGAGGTGTACAGTACAGTGGGGGTTATGAGAGGTGTACAGTACAGTGGGGGTTATGAGAGGTGTACAGTACAGTGGGGTTATGAGAGGTGTACAGTACAGTGGGGGTTATGAGAGTGTACAGTACAGTGGGGGTTATGAGAGGTGTACAGTACAGTGGGGTTATGAGGTAGAGTGGGGTATGAGGTGTACAGTACAGTGGGGTTATGAGAGGTGTACAGTACAGTGGGGGTTATGAGAGGTGTACAGTACAGTGGGGGTTATGAGAGGTGTACAGTACAGTGGGGTTATGAGAGGTGTACAGTACAGTGGGGTTATGAGGTGTACAGTACAGTGGGGTTATGAGAGGTGTACAGTACAGTGGGGTTATGAGAGGTGTACAGTACAGTGGGGGTTATGAGGTGTACAGTACAGTGGGGTTATGAGAGGTGTACAGTACAGTGGGGGTTATGAGAGGTGTACAGTACAGTGGGGGTTATGAGAGGTGTACAGTACAGTGGGGGTTATGAGAGGTGTACAGTACAGTGGGGGTTATGAGAGGTGTACAGTACAGTGGGGGTTATGAGAGGTGTACAGTACAGTGGGGGTTATGAGAGGTGTACAGTACAGTGGGGGTTATGAGAGGTGTACAGTACAGTGGGGGTTATGAGAGGTGTACAGTACAGTGGGGGTTATGAGAGGTGTACAGTACAGTGGGGGTTATGAGAGGTGTACAGTACAGTGGGGGTTATGAGGTGTACAGTACAGTGGGGGTTATGAGAGGTGTACAGTACAGTGGGGTTATGAGAGGTGTACAGTACAGTGGGGTTATGAGAGGTGTACAGTACAGTGGGGTTATGAGAGTGTACAGTACAGTGGGGGTTATGAGGTGTACAGTACAGTGGGGGTTATGAGGAGGTGTACAGTACAGTGGGGTTATGAGAGGTGTACAGTACAGTGGGGGTTATGAGAGGTGTACAGTACAGTGGGGGTTATGAGAGGTGTACAGTACAGTGGGGTTATGAGAGGTGTACAGTACAGTGGGGTTATGAGAGGTGTACAGTACAGTGGGGGTTATGAGGTGTACAGTACAGTGGGGGTTATGAGAGGTGTACAGTACAGTGGGGGTTATGAGGTGTACAGTACAGTGGGGGTTATGAGAGGTGTACAGTACAGTGGGGGTTATGAGAGGTGTACAGTACAGTGGGGGTTATGAGAGGTGTACAGTACAGTGGGGGTTATGAGAGGTGTACAGTACAGTGGGGGTTATGAGAGGTGTACAGTACAGTGGGGGTTATGAGAGGTGTACAGTACAGTGGGGGTTATGAGAGGTGTACAGTACAGTGGGGTTATGAGAGGTGTACAGTACAGTGGGGTTATGAGAGGTGTACAGTACAGTGGGGGTTATGAGAGTGTACAGTACAGTGGGGGTTATGAGAGAGGTGTACAGTACAGTGGGGGTTATGAGAGGTGTACAGTACAGTGGGGGTTATGAGAGGTGTACAGTACAGTGGGGGTTATGAGAGGTGTACAGTACAGTGGGGGTTATGAGAGGTGTACAGTTACAGTGGGGGTTATGAGAGGTGTACAGTACAGTGGGGGTTATGAGAGGTGTACAGTACAGTGGGGGTTATGAGAGGTGTACAGTACAGTGGGGGTTATGAGAGGTGTACAGTACAGTGGGGGTTATGAGAGGTGTACAGTACAGTGGGGTTATGAGAGGTGTACAGTACAGTGGGGTTATGAGAGGTGTACAGTACAGTGGGGGTTATGAGTGTACATACAGGGGGTTATGAGAGGTGTACAGTACAGTGGGGGTTATGAGAGGTGTACAGTACAGTGGGGGTTATGAGAGGTGTACAGTACAGTGGGGGTTATGAGAGGTGTACAGTAACAGTGGGGGTTATGAGAGGTGTACAGTACAGTGGGGGTTATGAGAGGTGTACAGTACAGTGGGGGTTATGAGAGGTGTACAGTACAGTGGGGGTTATGAAGGTGTACAGTACAGTGGGGTTATGAGAGGTGTACAGTACAGTGGGGGTTATGAGAGTGTACAGTACAGTGGGGGTTATGAGAGGTGTACAGTACAGTGGGGGTTATGAGAGGTGTACAGTACAGTGGGGGTTATGAGAGGTGTACAGTACAGTGGGGGTTATGAGAGGTGTACAGTACAGTGGGGGTTATGAGAGGTGTACAGTACAGTGGGGGTTATGAGAGGTGTACAGTACAGTGGGGGTTATGAGAGGTGTACAGTACAGTGGGGGTTATGAGAGGTGTACAGTACAGTGGGGGTTATGAGAGTGTACAGTACAGTGGGGGTTATGAGAGGTGTACAGTACAGTGGGGGTTATGAGAGGTGTACAGTACAGTGGGGTTATGAGAGGTGTACAGTACAGTGGGGGTTATGAGAGGTGTACAGTACAGTGGGGGTTATGAGAGGTGTACAGTACAGTGGGGGTTATGAGAGGTGTACAGTACAGTGGGGTTATGAGAGGTGTACAGTTACAGTGGGGGTTATGAGAGGTGTACAGTACAGTGGGGGTTATGAGAGGTGTACAGTACAGTGGGGGTTATGAGAGGTGTACAGTACAGTGGGGGTTATGAGAGGTGTACAGTACAGTGGGGGTTATGAGAGGTGTACAGTACAGTGGGGGTTATGAGAGGTGTACAGTACAGTGGGGGTTATGAGAGGTGTACAGTACAGTGGGGTTATGAGAGGTGTACAGTACAGTGGGGGTTATGAGGTGTACAGTACAGTGGGGGTTATGAGAGGTGTACAGTACAGTGGGGGTTATGAGAGGTGTACAGTACAGTGGGGGTTATGAGAGGTGTACAGTACAGTGGGGGTTATGAGAGGTGTACAGTACAGTGGGGGTTATGAGAGGTGTACAGTACAGTGGGGTGTTATGAGAGGTGTACAGTACAGTGGGGGTTATGAGAGGTGTACAGTACAGTGGGGGTTATGAGAGGTGTACAGTACAGTGGGGGTTATGAGAGGTGTACAGTACAGTGGGGTTATGAGAGGTGTACAGTACAGTGGGGTTATGAGAGGTGTACAGTACAGTGGGGGTTATGAGGTGTCAGTACAGTGGGGTTATGAGTGGTGGTACAGTACAGTGGGGTTATGAGAGGTGTACAGTACAGTGGGGGTTATGAGAGGTGTACAGTACAGTGGGGGTTATGAGAGGTGTACAGTACAGTGGGGTTATGAGAGGTGTACAGTACAGTGGGGGTTATGAGAGGTGTACAGTACAGTGGGGTTATGAGAGTGTACAGTACAGTGGGGGTTATGAGAGGTGTACAGTACAGTGGGGGTTATGAGAGGTGTACAGTACAGTGGGGGTTATGAGAGGTGTACAGTACAGTGGGGGTTATGAGAGGTGTACAGTACAGTGGGGGTTATGAGAGGTGTACAGTACAGTGGGGGTTATGAGAGGTGTACAGTACAGTGGGGGTTATGAGAGGTGTACAGTACAGTGGGGGTTATGAGAGGTGTACAGTACAGTGGGGGTATGAGAGGTGTACAGTACAGTGGGGGTTATGAGAGGTGTACAGTACAGTGGGGGTTATGAGGTGTACAGTACAGTGGGGGTTATGAGAGGTGTACAGTACAGTGGGGGTTATGAGGTGTACAGTACAGTGGGGTTATGAGAGGTGTACAGTACAGTGGGGGTTATGAGAGTGTACAGTACAGTGGGGGTTATGAGAGGTGTACAGTACAGTGGGGGTTATGAGAGGTGTACAGTACAGTGGGGGTTATGAGAGTGTACAGTACAGTGGGGGTTATGAGAGGTGTACAGTACAGTGGGGGTTATGAGAGGTGTACAGTACAGTGGGGGTTATGAGAGGTGTACAGTACAGTGGGGGTTATGAGGTGTACAGTACAGTGGGGTTATGAGAGGTGTACAGTACAGTGGGGGTTATGAGGTGTACAGTACAGTGGGGGTTATGAGAGGTGTACAGTACAGTGGGGTTATGAGAGGTGTACAGTACAGTGGGGGTTATGAGAGGTGTACAGTACAGTGGGGGTTATGAGAGGTGTACAGTACAGTGGGGGTTATGAGGTGTACAGTACAGTGGGGGTTATGAGAGGTGTACAGTACAGTGGGGGTTATGAGAGGTGTACAGTACAGTGGGGGTTATGAGAGGTGTACAGTACAGTGGGGGTTATGAGAGGTGTACAGTACAGTGGGGGTTATGAGAGGTGTACAGTACAGTGGGGGTTATGAGAGGTGTACAGTACAGTGGGGGTTATGAGAGGTGTACAGTACAGTGGGGGTTATGAGAGGTGTACAGTACAGTGGGGGTTATGAGAGGTGTACAGTACAGTGGGGTTATGAGAGGTGTACAGTACAGTGGGGGTTATGAGAGGTGTACAGTACAGTGGGGGTTATGAGGTGTACAGTACAGTGGGGGGTTATGAGAGGTGTACAGTACAGTGGGGTTATGAGAGGTGTACAGTACAGTGGGGTTATGAGAGGTGTACAGTACAGTGGGGGTTATGAGGTGTACAGTACAGTGGGGGTTATGAGGTGTACAGTACAGTGGGGGTTATGAGAGGTGTACAGTACAGTGGGGTTATGAGAGTGTACAGTACAGTGGGGGTTATAGAGGTGTACAGTACAGTGGGGGTTATGAGAGGTGTACAGTACAGTGGGGGTTATGAGAGGTGTACAGTACAGTGGGGTTATGAGAGGTGTACAGTACAGTGGGGTTATGAGAGTGTACAGTACAGTGGGGGTTATGAGGTGTACAGTACAGGGGGGGTTATGAGAGGTGTACAGTACAGTGGGGGTTATGAGGTGTACAGTACAGTGGGGGTTATGAGAGGTGTACAGTACAGTGGGGGTTATGAGAGGTGTACAGTACAGTGGGGGTTATGAGAGGTGTACAGTACAGTGGGGTTAATGAGAGGTGTACAGTACAGTGGGGGTTATGAGGTGTACAGTACAGTGGGGTTATGAGAGGTGTACAGTACAGTGGGGGTTATGAGGTGTACAGTACAGTGGGGGTTATGAGAGGTGTACAGTACAGTGGGGGTTATGAGAGGTGTACAGTACAGTGGGGGTTATGAGAGGTGTACAGTACAGTGGGGTTATGAGGTGTACAGTACAGTGGGGGTATGAGAGGTGTACAGTACAGTGGGGTTATGAGAGGTGTACAGTACAGTGGGGGTTATGAGAGGTGTACAGTACAGTGGGGTTATGAGAGGTGTACAGTACAGTGGGGGTTATGAGAGGTGTACAGTACAGTGGGGTTATGAGAGGTGTACAGTACAGTGGGGGTTATGAGAGGTGTACAGTACAGTGGGGGTTATGAGAGGTGTACAGTACAGTGGGGTTATGAGAGGTGTACAGTACAGTGGGGGTTATGAGAGTGTACAGTACAGTTGGGGGTTTATGAGAGGTGTACAGTACAGTGGGTTATGAGAGGTGTACAGTACAGTGGGGGTTATGAGAGGTGTACAGTACAGTGGGGGTTATGAGAGGTGTACAGTACAGTGGGGGTTATGAGGTGTACAGTACAGTGGGGGTTATGAGAGGTGTACAGTACAGTGGGGGTTATGAGAGGTGTACAGTACAGTGGGGGTTATGAGAGGTGTACAGTTACAGTACAGGGGGGTTATGAGAGGTGTACAGTACAGTGGGGGTTATGAGGTGAGTACATGTTACAGTGGGGGTTATGAGAGGTGTACAGTACAGTGGGGGTTATGAGAGGTGTACAGTACAGTGGGGGTTATGAGAGGTGTACAGTACAGTGGGGGTTATGAGAGGTGTACAGTACAGTGGGGGTTATGAGGTGTACAGTACAGTGGGGGTTATGAGAGGTGTACAGTACAGTGGGGGTTATGAGGTGTACAGTACAGTGGGGGTTATGAGAGGTGTACAGTACAGTGGGGGTTATGAGGTGTACAGTACAGTGGGGGTTATGAGAGGTGTACAGTACAGTGGGGGTTATGAGAGGTGTACAGTACAGTGGGGGTTATGAGAGGTGTACAGTACAGTGGGGGTTATGAGGTGTACAGTACAGTGGGGGTTATGAGAGGTGTACAGTACAGTGGGGGTTATGAGGTGTACAGTACAGTGGGGGTTATGAGAGGTGTACAGTACAGTGGGGGTTATGAGAGTGTACAGTACAGTGGGGGTTATGAGAGGTGTACAGTACAGTGGGGGTTATGAGAGGTGTACAGTACAGTGGGGGTTATGAGAGGTGTACAGTACAGTGGGGGTTATGAGAGGTGTACAGTACAGTGGGGGTTATGAGAGGTGTACAGTACAGTGGGGGGTTATGAGAGGTGTACAGTACAGTGGGGGTTATGAGGTGTACAGTACAGTGGGGGTTATGAGGTGTACAGTACAGTGGGGGTTATGAGAGGTGTACAGTACAGTGGGGGTTATGAGAGGTGTACAGTACAGTGGGGGTTATGAGAGGTGTACAGTACAGTGGGGGTTATGAGAGTGTACAGTACAGTGGGGGTTATGAGAGGTGTACAGTACAGTGGGGGTTATGAGAGGTGTACAGTACAGTGGGGGTTATGAGAGGTGTACAGTACAGTGGGGGTTATGAGAGGTGTACAGTACAGTGGGGGTTATAGAGGTGTACAGTACAGTGGGGGTTATGAGAGGTGTACAGTACAGTGGGGTTATGAGAGGTGTACAGTACAGTGGGGGTTATGAGGTGTACAGTACAGTGGGGGTTATGAGAGGTGTACAGTACAGTGGGGGTTATGAGAGGTGTACAGTACAGTGGGGTTATGAGAG
The DNA here is from genome assembly GCF_963971535.1 of Notolepis coatsorum. Classification (NCBI taxonomy): domain Eukaryota; kingdom Metazoa; phylum Chordata; class Actinopteri; order Aulopiformes; family Paralepididae; genus Notolepis; species Notolepis coatsorum. The sequence goes on from NC_140165.1 coordinate 116,571,291, forward strand.
GTGTACAGCTACAGTGGGGTTATGAGAGGTGTACAGTACAGTGGGGTTATGAGAGGTGTACAGTACAGTGGGGGGTTATGAGAGGTGCTACAGTACAGTGGGGTTATGAGAGGTGTACAGCTACAGTGGGGGTTATGAGAGGTGTACAGTACAGTGGTGTTAGTGAGGTGTCTATACAGTTACAGTGGGGGTTATGAGAATGTGATAGGAGTGAGTCATGGGTTTATGAAGGTGTACAGTACAGTTGGGTTATGAGAGGTGTACAGTACAGTGGGGGGTTATGAG
>NC_140165.1:116571775-116651775 GCF_963971535.1 Notolepis coatsorum
CACACACCCACACACACTCACACACACACTCACACACACACACACTCACACACTCACACACACACACACTCACACACACACACACACTCACACACACACACTCACACACACTCGTACACACACACACACACCCCCCCCCCACACACACACACACACGCACACTCTCACACTCACTCACTCACTCACTCACTCACTCACACACACACACACACACACACACACTGTTATCATATGTTATCATAACCATCATTTTCTTTCTCTATCTTTCTGTGTCTCTCTCTCTCTCATTCGTCCTCTCTCACTCTATCTCTCTCCCTCCTCCCCCTCTCTCCTTTCCCCCCCCCTCTCTCTCTCACTCTCTCCCCCCCCTATCTCTCTCTCACTCCCCCCCCTCCCTCTCCCCCACCCTCTCACTCTCCCCCCCTCTCTCTCAGGTCCAGGCTAGGTTAGAGAGGGACTTGGAGGCTGAGTTCCAGCGCCTCCCGGTGGAGATCTGTCAGTACCTGCAGGCGGAGCTCGAGAACAAGGGTCTCCGTAACGACGCCCTCTTCTCCTCCTCCCCCAATAACAGCAGCTCCGGCTCGGGAACGCCTTCCAACTGCTCCACGCCCACTATCCCCTCCACACCCAATCGGAGTACTTGGAACAGGAGCCTGGACAATAGCACCGCCTCATTGGCCGAGTCCACATCCTCGTGCTCCACTCCCGTCCTATCTGACTCGGCCTACATGTCTTTTGGTGTAAATTAATCGATGTAAAAAAAAAAAAAATAGAGAAGAACTACAACTAAGGGTCTGTAATTATTATAATGTGGGATAGTAATAATTTGGGGTATTTACTTTTACAAATTTTATTCTTTTGCGTTTCATTTATTTTTTCATCACAGACTTTTATTTGTTCTTGTCTGTGGAACGGTTTTTTGGTATGTTTTTATCTCAGTTCTTCTGTCAGACTATTACATCACATTTTTCTTGGGAAGATTCAGCAAGAGAGAACTTTCCACCTTTTTCCCCAAACTTTTTATTTTTATTTTTTCTTCTCATTGCTTTTAACATTTTATGTTGTGCGTCTTTTCACATGGTTATATTGATCATCGTTCACAATGTCATTGATATACAACTGTTGCTATACTCTCTATCAAAGACGACACACACACACACACACACACCCTTCAAATGTTTTGTTAAAGGGGACTTCCACTCAAAATATAGTTTAGTCCCTCCAATCAATATTTGTGGGGGAAGAAACTCACTCCAAAACATAGAAACCAGTTCAGTGATATTACCCTTTAAGTTGAAGATGTAATGAACACAGTTAACCAACAGGTGGTGCTGCTGTTTAAGCGGTGGTTTTTAGTGTATGTCTGCATGGTATGCATGGTGTGTTCAGGCTCCCATCTTAGACTCCACCCCCCCACACACATACATACACACACACACATATGCTCACCTGCCTTTTCTATCAATCTCTCTTTATCGCTCTATCTCTCTTTCTGATACACACCACTGTCTAGTCGCTTGGCAGGCTTCCTTACATCATTGGTAATGATAAGACTTTGACCTTTGGCCTTTTGTGACTGCCTAATCAAAATCCAACCTCACCCATCTGCCTATGACTCTAATCTGTCTGTCTGTCTGTCTGTCTGTCTGTCTGTCTGTGTGTGTGTGTGTGTGTGTGTGTGTGTGTGTGTGTGTGTGTGTGTGTGTGTGTGTGTGTGTGTGTGTGTGTGTGTGTGTGTGTGTGTGTGTGTGTGTGTGTGAGAGATACACTTGGGTCTAGTCAAGGGATTCAATTAACCATCCATGAAAGACAGAGTGAGTGTTGAGTGAGACGGAGGGTGAAATCTACTTATGTCCCTCTAGAACATTTCTTTCTCTATATTTCTCTCTTTCTTTCTCTATATATATCTTTATCTCTCACTTTTTCTCTCCATCTCTCTATCTTGTGCTTTCTCCATTTCTCTCTCTTGCTTTCTCCCACAATCACACACACACACACAGATAATCACTGACGCTACGTACCAAAGTACATTCTGTACAGGGCCATCGGAAGTTGCAACTTCACACATGCACACTGTAGGGAATACATACACGCACACAAACCATGTTTCCATCCAATTGTGACTGCATACTTTTAAAATGTCGCAAAAAATAGAATGGGAATTTCTCTAACAGTTGGGTTGAGGACGTGAATAAATGTTCCGGCTGAACGCGGAACGTCAGAACAAACATCCATTGGGGAAAAAATAGGGATGCCCCGATCGATCGGCCAGCGATCGGTATCGGCCGATATTCAGTATAAATATGAGATTGGTGAATTCCGATAATGCTTTATTTTCGCCGATCGTGAAAACCGATCGAAAAACATGATCCAATTCTTAGCGGAGTTCTCACTCGCTGAGACTTCTCTCTCAGGCACACAGCTGCTGCAGCGCACTGCCCCTCCTCCTCCCCCTGCCCCTGCCCCTCCCCCTCCTCCTAATTATATAATATATATATTTTATTTTTTATTATATATTTAAAAAAAAAATGTATTAAACCAAAAACGATCGGTATCGGCAGTGTATCGGCCGATATGGCTCATAGACGATCGGTGATCGGTATCGGTGGCAAAAAACGTGATCGGGGCATCCCTAGGGAAAAACAAAGCTTGGCCATCTAGAATTGACTGCTATTGGACAGGTTCTTATCATGGCAGCTCATATAAGACCATGTTCAGGTTCTCATCACGGCAGCTCATATAAGACCATGTTCAGGTTCTTATCATGGCAGCTCATATAAGACCATGTTCAGGTTCTTATCATGGCAGCTCATATAAGACCATGTTCAGGTTCTTATCATGGCAGCTCATATAAGACCATGTTCAGGTTCTTATCATGGCAGCTCATATAAGACCATGTTCAGGTTCTCAGCATGGCAGCTCATATAAGACCATGTTCAGGTTCTCATCATGGCAGCTCATATAAGACCATGTTCAGGTTCTTATCACGGCAGCTCATATAAGACCATGTTCAGGTTCTTATCACGGCAGCTCATATAAGACCATGTTCAGGTTCTTATCATGGCAGCTCATATAAGACCATGTTCAGGTTCTTATCATGGCAGCTCATATAAGACCATGTTCAGGTTCTTATCATGGCAGCTCATATAAGACCATGTTCAGGTTCTCATCACGGCAGCTCATATAAGACCATGTTCAGGTTCTTATCATGGCAGCTCATATAAGACCATGTTCAGGTTCTTATCATGGCAGCTCATATAAGACCATGTTCAGGTTCTCATCACGGCAGCTCATATAAGACCATGTTCAGGTTCTCATCACGGCAGCTCATATAAGACCATGTTCAGGTTCTTATCATGGCAGCTCATATAAGACCATGTTCAGGTTCTTATCATGGCAGCTCATATAAGACCATGTTCAGGTTCTTATCATGGCAGCTCATATAAGACCATGTTTCTTGCTTTCCGAAGGGAGATGCATTTCATAAGAGTGATGGGAGCAGTTGTAACAGGAGTTATGTAATATTCCTATTATTAGGCTACTTAGAGGTATTATGCCATGAGATATGGGATAGTGAACATATTACATTTGCTCCATTATGTGTTACACATTTGACAGTATCTCCTCAGCGCAGCAGTGCATCTGACACTTCTGGGGAAGTAGTGATGGAGATAATTAACAGACGGCCTTTCGCTGCATAATCTCCGAAAGTTTAAACCCAGTTTAGTTTTTGTGCAGTAGAATCACACCAAACAGCTGAGTTATACACATATACAGTAATACAGTACATATACACATACTATTATACATACATACTATTCACACAGTACTACCTGATAATATAACCTAAAAACCAAAATATCAAATATCAGATTGTGATGGCAAAAACCAAACGGTACTGTACTTTAGTAAAACTTACCACTTTACTTTATTTTGAAAAGTAAACTATGTTTTGTTAAAAATGTTTGTCTTTTATTTAAATCTTTTGCTGCCAGTCAAGTGTCCATTTTACCTTCTGTGTTTTATTTTTATTTTTCGAGGGCGGTGAGATTATATTGAGCTGTTGTACGTATTATTAAGTGATTATGAGTTTCTAGTGTAGTTTTACATGAACCTTACTACTGACCACAAGTGCTGGAGGGAGGGAGGAACAATGAGAGAGCGAGGAGAGGAGAGGAGAGGAGAGGAGAGGAGAGGAGAGGAGGGAGGGAGGAGAGGAGGGAGGGAGGAACAATGAGAGAGCGAGGAGAGGAGTCGGTAACGATGTTTGAAAAGAGACGTGTGTCGAGATGCAGGTTGGCGTTGACCTTGAACACACACACACACACACACACACACACACACACACACACACACACACACACACACACACACACACACACACAAGGAAGATGCCAACATTATGTGGAAATGTGCTTCTCTAGAGTCAGACGAGAAGATGGATACCAATTTCCTTCTCGTTTAGTAGAAAGCTATCCGGCTGCAAGCTAGCCTAGCTTAGCACAAATGAAAGGAAGCGTATACGGACCGGCTAGCCAAGCTGTTGACCAAAAAAAAAAAACTCTCCCAGGGTTTTAAGCTCGGCTAGTGGACCGTATTTCACGTAATGAAACGGAAACCTCTATTCAAAAGAGCCCTCCTTGGTATTACACTTTGTTTTTGGTCTGTGTGGGTTGGAGACTTGGAGTTGAGCGAGGATATAGGGGGAGGAGGGGGGAGGAGGGGGCTCTGCCAAGACTGAGGTCTGGAGAAACTCGCAGTATAATAAGTTACTGAACTCTGAACCCACACACTACACCAAAACCAGAAATGTATACGAAATGTAGCACCAAGCGGGGATATTTCGCCTGGATGTGTTGTATGTGTTAATAGCAACGTGTTCTTTTCTTTTTGTGTATCCAAGGACGATACAAACTGCATTCGATTACATTTCTTTCAAGAGCATTTGTACATGTGAATGGAGAGAAGCGTGTTTTTGTGAACGAGACATTTCTTCAAAGAGACTCCCAACCCCCCCCCCCTTCTCTCAACAAGCACTGGGCTGCCTGTCTGTCTGAATACCCCCCAACCCCTTATACCTTGTACCACCTTCATTATGAATATCACCATTTGTTTTTTGCAATTGTCGTCTTTAATTGGTATTTTTAACACCTTTTAAACGTTTTAAAATTGTTTTGGGGGGGGGGGGGGGGGGGGGGGGGGCATATTTTTTGTGATGGATGATTTATTTAATCTGGACGGTGACATATTGATGTTGTTTTTCAGAGATATGAGTTGCTATTGCAACCAGTGGTTGTCAAATAGTTTCTTTTCCTGTCTCAGAACCGCATTTGTGCTTAAATCTGACTCGCACTCAGTTTAACAGAACCCCCCCCAAGTCTAATATTGGACATAGGGTGGAGAATGTACATTGAAAACAGAATCAGGATCAATGAATAAAAGATGCAATTTGTAAGATTTCTGGGAGTAAGACATCTCTCAAATGTTATCATTACTCGACAGGCTTCTGGGTTGGTCTCAGAGGTACACCACTTATTGGGACAACAACAGCTAACGTTTGTAGCTTTGTGTTTTAGCCCGATGATGATGACCAGTAATAATTAGCTAGCAACAATGTTGGGGAAAACATGCCCCAAACATCCACAGCATTGCTAAAAAATATAAATCCTAAAACCTTACAAACTGCATCTTTAAGGGTTATTTGTATGTTTCTACAGTATGTATATGAGGCATGTGATCGTTGTAACCAGGGTGGGAGTTACTGTAACACCACATGACATGAGGTAAGATTTAAACATCTTAAATCTCGCTGGTAAGATCGTCTGTATTCGTTTAACTTTAGCAGGTAAAGGAGATATTTGGGAGATCTTTTCTATTCTAAAAATCTATTTGGTGGATACAATTTGTCTTAAAGGTGCTATAGATAACATTGAGCCACTAAATGTTAATATTAAAGGTGTTATATATAAGATTGAGCCACTAGATGTTAATATTAAAGGTGAATGTTTTTTAGTTATTTTTTTATGATTAGTCTACATAATTTTTTTTAATCTATAGCATCTTTAAGTGGCTCACCTCACCCACCTTGGCCTTCAAGTATATCCAAATTAAACCATGCTCATCTTTGACGTGTCCATTGTAACTAGGTACTCAAAAAGTTGTATCAAGTGTATTTTCTGGGAGAGTGAAATATCCCCTGTTTCTAATAATGGGATGTACGTTTTATCCTTTCAAGCAGAGAGAATTGTCTTTTAATATTGTCATTGCACTTTTATCATTCTGTGTTTTTAGAAAGCCTTTTTTGTTGACATGGACACCAATACAACCACTTTCCAATGATTTTTAAACGTTGTCGAGTTGTTCATTTTAACTACCGAACGTGGGCGAAGAAACTGGAACATATTTTCAAATATTTGGAAAATGACAACCGTTTGAATCACACTCCTATGCAGAGCTGTCTCTACGCCTGTACGTCACAGCCTCCAAAATACCTTGTGAATTGGGTGTTATGCAGTGATGTAGTTATCAAACGTCTTTTCTGCGTAAGGAAACCATACCACTATGGCTGTGTTCATCGTTGTGAATAACACTGTGAATAAGCAAGGCTGCGCAGACACTGTGAAATTAAATGATTGAACTTTTTTCAACTAATTTCCGGTTCTTATTTATAAAAGAGACAAAAAGAAACATTATTTATAATATGTATTCAATATGTTAACGGAAATCATACAAGAAAAGTTAGCACCGGTTAGTTTACTTCCTGTTTGACAGTGGATCATCATCCAACTCTCTGCGTAGGAGTGTGTGTTGTGTTTGAATTTGTTTATTTTATATCTTTATTAATGCTCTTGGGGAAATTCAAGCATCATCGCAGCATGCGGGGGGGGGGGGGGGGGGGGTACAGGTAGGATAGATAATAGAATAGTAGTGAACATTAGTGGGTGGCAGGATTCAGTCAGGCAATAGTAATAGTGATGGTAGTATTCATGGTCCAAACTGTAGTAACACACTGCACCAGAGTGTGCAGTATTTATTATTAATAAGAATCAGACAGTCCTAACAGTTCTCAAGTTCACCAGCCGTTAGCTCTCCAGCAATTGGCAGCAGTGCGTGCCCACGGCTGTGGAGCCTGATGGCTACTGGCACAAAAGACTGGCCGAGGCAGTTAGTTTGTGGTGTGTCTTGGGGGATGAGTCTATGGCTGAACGTGCTCCTCATCTTGGCTAGCTCCTCATAGAGGGCGTGGGAGGGGTTTTCCAGTATAGCATCCACCTTTTTCATCATCCTCCTCTAGTCCTCTTGGCCACCACCTCTAGTTTGACCAGTTCAGACGTACCATCTCATATAGACCTGAACATTCTAATGATGATGTCATGATTGGCGTCTGGCCATTTGAAATTCCAAAGTTGAAATCTGGCAAAACATTCCAAAACACATACAAAGCAAGTAGACAAGAGCCCAGCAGGACCTCAAACAGCAAAACATAAATGTTGTAGCTCGACAAATAATTTGAAACCATGACAGGATGCTGATTACTTGGACGAGCAACAGAATGGCTGGTGTGCTACCTTCACTGAAAAGGAGAAAAACGGAGGACAGAGGATGCTTGGGCAATGAGCAGGGGTGTAAAAAGTACCCAGAAATTATACTTAAGTGAAAGTATGGGTACCCGTACCGTACAAAAAAATCTCAATCTTACTCAAGTAAAAGTCAAGAGTATCTGGCTAAAAAACATGAGTAAAAGTCAAAACGTTTCTACTTTTAAATGTACTCGAGTACTAAAAAGTTAAAACTTTTTCTGACTGTCTATTCTTCTGATAGCAGGTGTTTAATCAAAGATCCCCGCTTTCTAGTCTTGCACAAGGACCAATCAGCATGGGTATGGGCGGGTTAATTTTCCATTGATGGGGATTTGATTGGCTGTTTTAAATAAAGCGCGTCCGCAGGATTAATAACGTTAACGTTAGTTTGGCCAGAGAAACAAATATACGAATTAAAATAGTTGGACCTGCGAGATTTGTACTTTGCATTTCTTTTTTTTTTAATCCTCTTTTTCTCCTCCTGATTTTTCTGTGTTTTTCCTCCCATCCCAATTTAGTCGTTATGCCAATTCCCCCCCTCCCCTACCTGGTTGTTGCGCGCATGTGCCCCCTACTGGTCGTTCTAGGGAGCCCTGATGGAGACAGCCAGCTGCTCTCTTTTCACCTGCCAGCGCGGAGTAACGTGTAATAATAATAATAATAATGACTTAGATTTATATAGCACTCTTCATGAGACCCAGAGCGCTTCACAGAGTCCATTATTCGTTCAGACACAATCATACCGGTGGTGGTAAGCTACAATTGCAGCCAGAGCTGCCCTGAGGCTCACACTGCCCCCGCCCTCTTTTGCTGTGCAGGCGCCCTGTCCGACCTGTAGGAGTCGCTGTCCACAACGTCCAGATTACCACCCCATTGACTTCCCTCCCGCTAACTCTACCAATTGAGTTAGTATGACGGCCGGCCCAAGCCGGAGGCAACACTGACAGCCGGAGTCGATACCGGTGTCTCGTGCGTTGGTGACGAGCGCAATGTCCGCTGCGCCACCCAGCCACCAGTAGGTCTGCATTTTAAATGTAAGGAGTAAAAAGTATGTATTTTTTCTTTGAAATGTAATTGAGTAAAAGTATACAAACCTAATAATACTCAAGTAAAGTGCAAATCCCCAAAAACAGTACTTAAGTATTGTAACAAAGTACAATTTCTCAAGTACGTTACACCCCTGGCAGGGTGGTTTGCCGAAACTCCTATTAATTTTCAAAGAAAACCAAGGTGCTCTTCTCCTCTTATCCTGAATTAGATGTACCAGCAAGTATATTTAAAACCTTAGTGGTACATGATGCTAACCGTGTTGCTGCTGGAGAGGCTTCAGCAGTGTGTGCAGTGAAACAAGCTGGACATAACACATACAAACCCACATTTTACATACTGTACAGTAGTGCAGAAAGCCTTGTTATTCTTCAACATTACAGTATGTAAGTAGAAACTCATTCATCGGAGACATTGAATCCCTGTGTTGTGTTAATTACAGCTCCATGAAATGACTGATGAGATGACGGTGAAACTGATATAACTGTTCTTCTACTCTTAAAGGAAAACTCCAACATTTTGGGAAATTAGCTTATTTAACATCTTCACTGGAGTTAGACAAGAAGATACATACCTTTTTCATCTCTCTGCATGCATTGGGCTTAGGGAACGCCTGGACTGTTAGCCTAGCTTAGCTTCATCACTGGAAGTGGGGCAGACATCTAGCCTAGTTCACTACAGTCAGGAAATATACTCCTATCTCCTATCTGTAGCTATCTGTAGCTAATGCTAGCCGGATATATAACGTTAATACAACGCCTCAGTGAATTATTTAGTTCAATGGGACATTTAGTTTTTAACAGTGAACTAACTTGCGCTAACGTGAGCTAACAGCTAACAGGTATCATACATCTCTACTATACTTGCTGGAGCGTTTGTTGATATCAGGAGCTATCGGTAGCTGGCCGGCTAGATACCGTTCGGTTAGACAATGCCTCATCATGTATTAAACTAAAAGTGAATAGTTGACTGGGTCATTTTGTAACGGTAGCTAAGCTAACGTTAGCTCAGGGAGACGCCGTCCTCCCGTGTCCCGTGTCTCACTAGACTAGACCCGTGTTTACATGCGTGCGGGAGGGAGGAGCAGACCCCGCACCACCCGGTGTCTGAGACAGAACTCAGCGAATGAGATCGGCTTTGACGATCGGCGAAAATAAAGCATTATCACCGATCACGATCACCGATCGCATATTTATACTGATTATCGGCCGATAACGATCGGTGGCCGATCGATCGGGGCATCCCTAGTGATTGTGGTTAATGTGTTGTCTTGTTTCATGTGAATAATAATAATAAAAAAAATTGATAAAAAAAAAAAATACTATTGTTGCTTCGGTTGTTTTCAGCGTTTTATGTGCATAATCTGTTATTTAGTTTGAAATGTTCGTTGAAATAAGTAGATTTTACATTTTTGTTTATTTATTAAGTTAATATAAAACCATATAGTCACATTTTAGAATACAATAGAATAGAATTTTAGAATACAACTAGAAACACTGTCCTGGCCTGCTTCTAAGTTCAGTGGCCTGACAAAAAAAAATGATTTTTATTTTTTTGGAAATCATCTCGCGGCCCTCCTGTGGCTTCTCGCGGCCCCGACTTTGGGAACCACTGCTATAGGTCACTATGCTATCCTAACTATTGTGGCAGATGTCACCCCCCCCTCCCATGGATATGTGAAGGACGGGAGATACTTATACCACGGAAGGAGTAGAGTCAATTAGGTAGCTGGTTAGTACTGATAGAACACACCTGCGCATCATTAGTCCACCCACATCTCACGTGCACACACCCAGTCCCACACACTACATTACCACTAGGTTAGAGAGGAGTAAGTTGAGCGGAGGTGAGGTTGGAGTTGTTGTTATTGAGAGAGAGACATTGTTGTATTGGGAGTTGTGAAGGTGAGAGGTAGTGAGAGGAGAGGTGAAGGCGAGTAGACCGTTCGTTGTGTACTGGACCCTGGACTGGCTGAGAAACCCCCTTGTATTGTGTACTGACCCTGGACTGGACGACGACCCTGAGTATTTAACAATCCCTTTTTCTGTCTGCGAGCCTGTTTTGGGTTTTTGACCCTCGGACTGGATCACAACCATTCTTTTGCTTTTCCCACTGGATTCTGCCTTTAATTCAATGAATACTTGTATTGATTGATATTGCTCTTGTGTGGACATTTGAATTTGTTTGTACTTGAACCGTGGCGAACCTGAACACCACCGGGTTCATCACATTATACTATACAAAAACATCCAGTTATGTTTTTTAATTTGTAATTTTTATTTTTTACCTTTTTTCTTTCTGTGAGGCGGGAACAGGAAGATACCCATATAAGGCCGTGGAGACCTGCTGACAGACAGGGGTAGAGAAAGGCCGTGGCTGTAACAAAGGGGCCCTTTTGCCCGTCAGATGAGCACTTGGAGAGGGGCACTTTAGCCACTGGACCTGCAGTTACTATGTGAATCTGCATCTGGCCAGGCGTGTAATGGCTTGTAGGGAGACCTAGTAGACATGAGACACACGCCGACGCATAACTACATTGGAGCATGACTGTAATGGAAGTCTAATGGCACTCTCTAAGTAGAGGTGTCTTCTCTGTAAGGAGACATAGGAGACACTTCCAATAGAAGGCTGCTGGGCAATCAATCGAGTTTCAATTTCAATTACGATGTTGGCGTACTCTTGAGATGATTATTGTGCCGCGTTGCTCTCAAATTCAGTCTTCGTCATACAGTATGATGTTCTCAAATCAATGGGTAATCGTGTTTTAATAATCGCGATTTCGATATCGATCAAAATAATCGCGACGAGTCACTGAGTATTAAATTGTCTTGGCCTGTGGCTCGACGAGAAATGTATTAATGGAAGCGTTCTGTAACGGCACCTTGTAATAAGGCTGCTCGGTTATGGCAAAAACCATACAGTGCAGTTAGAGAAGGCTTCCATTATAATACATTTCTCGCCGAGCCACAGGCCAAGATATTTATACTCAGTGACTCTCTCGCTACAAGAGATATTTGCACATTATCATAGTCAATATTTCTGTCTCTAGAAAACAACATGAATGTAGTCTTACTAGCATTAAGATCTAATTTAAGATTAACAAGGGCCTTCTGCAGAGCATCAAAAGACAGCTGCAGCTTCTCAGTGGCCTGCTGTACAGAGAGAAGGAGAGAGAGAGAGAGACAGACAGACAGACAGACAGACAGACAGACAGACAGAGAGAAGGAGAGAGACAGACAGACAGACAGACAGAGAGAGACAGACAGAGAGAGAGAGAGAGAGACAGACAGACAGACAGAGTGACAGACAGACAGACAGACAGACAGACAGACAGATGGATGGATGACTGGCCTTATGTTGTGAACATTCTGAGAGCCAGCAGCGGCACACTCATACAAAATAGGCTAACAAGTTGTGTGATGCACTGTGTTCAAGCCCCAGTTCACCCTTCAGTTCCTAACACAAAAGCTCTGGGGGAATCAGGAGCCATAACAACTCTTACAAAGCCCCCTCAGGTTATGGGTTCAAACGTTGTTTCCACTCTCAGCTTCCTAGTATGTTTTGAAAGCCATCGTCCCCGGTAGAAGCCTTTGTAATGTGTCGGTTTAAGGCTGACTTCAGTCTCTACCATGTTTTGAGATGCTGTGTCCAGAGGGACGACTGGATCAGAAGCTGTGAGATGCTGCAGTGGCTCATTTGGGTGAACCGCTATGTGGAGTCATTGAGGTCATGGGTTCAAGCCCCACGTCTGCTGTATTCTTTGACACACACTGATATGATGCATCGGCTCAGTGGGTTAAACAACAGCATTTGAGTTTGTGGGTTCGACCCCCAGATGTTATTCAATGTGTTTTGAAAGCCTACATGTGGAGGACAGGAGCTAAAAGACACAGCAGTGCAGGTGATTAAGAAGCTGCCTGAGGTTCTGGAGCTCATGGGTTCAAGTCCCATGTATTAAGTAAGTAAGTAAGTAAGTAAGTAAGTAAGTAAGTAAGTAAGTAAGTAAGTAAGTAAGTAAGTAAGTAAGTAAGTAAGTAAGTAAGTAAGTAAGTAAGTAAGTAAGTAAGTAAGTAAGTAAGTAAGTAAGTAAGTAAGTAAGTAAGTAAGTAAGTAAGTAAGTAAGTAAGTAAGTAAGTAAGTAAGTAAGTAAGTAAGTAAGTAAGTAAGTAAGTAAGAAGTAAGTAAGTAAGTAAGTAAGTAAGTAAGTAAGTAAGTAAGTAAGTAGTAAGTAAGTAAGTAAGTAAGTAAGTAAGTAAGTAAGTAAGTAAGTAAGTAAGTAAGTAGTAGTATTGTATAGCACCCTTCCCAGCACAAATGCACAGAGTGCTTCACAAGTTTAAAAAGAAAAAATAATCAAATCAAAGGCAATTCATAAAAAAACATCCAATGTAAAAACAGTGCTTCACAAGTTTAAAAAACTAATATAAAGAACAGGTCAATTCATAAATCATACAATATAAAAACAGCACGGACAAAAACAGAAGAAACTAAATCACGTATGTACCTGGCCAACTGCCAACCTGAACAGCTGCCCCTTGAACGAGTCCACAGAGGGGGGGGGGGGGGGGGGTCTCTAGACCTGGGGGGCTCATTCCAGAGCTGGGGGCCACAGAGGGGGGGGGGGGGGGGGGGGGGGGCTCTCTAGACCTGGGGGGCTCATTCCAGAGCCTGGGGGCCACAGAGGGGGGGGGGGGGGGGGGGGCTCTCTAGACTGGGGGGCTCCTTCCAGAGCCTGGGGGCCACAGAGGGGGGGGGGGGTCTCAAGACCTGGGGAGCTCCTTCCAGAGCCTGGGGGCCACAGAGGGGGGGGGGGGGGGGGGGGGGGGGCTCTCTAGACCTGGGGAGCTCCTTCCAGAGCCTGGGGGCCACAGAGGGGGGGGGGGGGGGGCTCTCAAGACCTGGGGGAGCTCCTTCCAGAGCCTGGGGGCCACAGAGGGGGGGGGGGGGCTCTCAAGACCTGGGGAGCTTCCAGAGCCTAGGGGCCACAGAGGGGGGGGGGGGGGGGGGGGGGGCTCTCTAGACCTGGGGGAGCTCCTTCCAGAGCCTGGGGGCCACAGAGGACCTGGGGGAGCTCCTTCCAGAGCCTGGGGGCCACAGAGGGGGGGGGGGGCTCTCAAGACCTGGGGAGCTTCCAGAGCCTAGGGGCCACAGAGGGGGGGGGGGGGGGGGGGGCTCTCAAGACCTGGGGGAGCTCCTTCCAGAGCCTGGGGGCCACTGCTTCAAATGCTCGGTCCCCCTTAGTCTTTAGGCTGATTCACCACCAGGAGGCCCTGATCAGAAGACCTCAGCTGGAACCGTAGGGGTGTATGAGGTCCAAGATGTACGTGGGGGCTTGACTGTGAACTGCTCTATATGTAAAAACCAGGACCTTGAGCGCGGTTAGGTGGCGTAGCGGAGATTGCGTTCGTCACCAACCCCGGAGCTGTGAGCTGGATTCGCCTGTTCGAGTCCAGCTCACAGCTCCGGGGTTGTCACCAGCTTGGCTGGCCGTTCACACTAATACAATTGGCAGTATTAGAGGGTGGGAGAAGCTGGCGGGGTGGGTCCGGGTCGTTGTAAACAGCGACTCCTACAGTTCGGTCGGGGCGCCTGCTAAGCGCGGATAGGACGTGAGGGGGATAGTGTGGTCCTCCCACACGCTACGCCCTCTCAGGGAGGATCCGCGCTGCCAGGTGAAAGAAGCGGTGATTGGCTGGACGTGTGTCGGAGGAAGCACGTGATAGCCTCCACTCTCCCAGATGATCTGACTGTGGGGGGTAAGTGCGCAGCGACCAGGAAGGGATTGGGAATTGGCATAACGACTAACATTGGGATGGGAGAAAATCTGAGGAAAATGGAGGGGGAAAAAGATCAAAAAAGAAAAAAAAAATAGGACCTTGAATTGAATCGTGAACTGGACAGGAAGCCAGTGCAGGGAGGCCAGGACTGGTGTGATGTGGGAGGACCTCCTGGACCCGGTGAGCAACCTAGCAGCAGCATTTTGGACCAGTTGTAGCCGATCCACTGAGGCCTTGCTCAGGCACGTAAATAAAGAATTGCAATGGTCCAGCCTAGATGAAATAAAAGCATGAATAGCCATGTCCAGCTCTGCATGCGATAAAATAGCTTTTACCTCTGTAGCAGCTCTGAGAGAAGATCCTCCAGTC
Organism: Notolepis coatsorum; assembly: GCF_963971535.1. NCBI lineage: Eukaryota > Metazoa > Chordata > Actinopteri > Aulopiformes > Paralepididae > Notolepis > Notolepis coatsorum. The sequence continues at coordinate 116,586,549 of NC_140165.1, forward strand.
TGACGGGATCTGGTCTAAAAGCTCTGATAGAAGATCCTCCAGTCTGACGGGATCTGGTCTAAAAGCTCTGAGAGAAGATCCTCCAGTGTGAAGGGATCTGGTCTAAAAGCTCTGATAGAAGATCCTCCAGTGTGAAGGGATCTTGTTTTTTCACCAACCTAGATCCCAAACACACATGGTGAGATGGTAGTGGGATAGTTGTTTCAGATCCCTCTGCCCCCAGTAGCTGGATCATGAAACACTAATCCCTCTGCCCCCAGTAGCTGGATCATGAAACACTAATCCCTCTGCCCCCAGTAGCTGGATCATGAAACACTAATCCCTCTGCCCCCAGTAGCTGGATCATGAAACACTAATCCCTCTGCACCCAGTAGCTGGATCATGAAACACTAATCCCTCTGCCCCCAGTAGCTGGATCATGAAAACACTAATCCCCCTGAGCCCAGTAGTTGGATCATGGAAACACTAATCCCTCTGCACCCCAGTAGCTGGATCATGAAACACTAATCCCTCTGCCCCCCAGTAGCTGGATTCATGAAACACTAATCCCTCCTGCCCCCAGTAGCTGGATCATGAAACACTAATCCCTCTGCCCCCAGGAGCTGGATCATGAAACACTAATCCCTCTGCCCCCCAGTAGCTGGATCATGAAACACTAATCCCTCTGCCCCCAGTAGCTGGATCATGAAACACTAATCCCTCTGCACCCCAGTAGCTGGATCCATGAAACACTAATCCCTCTGCACCCCAGTAGCTGGGATCATGAAACACTAATCCCTCTGCCACCCCAGTAGCTGGATCATGAAACACTAATCCCTCTGCCCCCAGGTAGCTGGATCATGAAACACTAATCCCTCTGCCCCCAGTAGCTGGATCATGAAAACACTAATCCCTCTGCCCCCAGTAGCTGGATCATGAAACACTAATCCCTCTGAGCCCCAGTAGCTGGATCATGAAACACTAATCCCTCTGCCCCCAGGAGCTGGATCATGAAAACACTAATCCCTCTGCCCCCCAGTAGCTGGATCATGAAAACACTAATCCCTCTGCACCCCAGTAGCTGGATCATGAAACACTAATCCCTCTGCACCCCAGTAGCTGGATCATGAAACACTAATCCCTCTGCCCCCAGTAGCTGGATCATGAAACACTAATCCCTCTGCCCCCAGTAGCTGGATCATGAAAACACTAATCCCTCTGCACCCCAGTAGCTGGATCATGAAACACTAATCCCTCTGCACCCAGTAGCTGGATCATGAAACACTAATCCCTCTGCACCCAGTAGCTGGATCATGAAACACTAATCCCTCTGCACCCAGTAGCTGGATCATGAAACACTAATCCCTCTGAGCCCAGTAGCTGGATCATGAAACACTGATCCCTCTGCACCCCCAGTAGCTGGATCATGAAACACTAATCCCTCCGCACCCCAGTAGCTGGATCATGAAACACTAATCCCTCTGCACCCCAGTAGCTGGATCATGAAACACTAATCCCTCTGCACCCCAGTAGCTGGATCATGAAACACTAATCCCTCTGAGCCCAGTAGCTGGATCATGAAACACTAAATCCCTCTGCACCCAGTAGCTGGATCATGAAACACTAATCCCTCTGAGCCCAGTAGCTGGATCATGAAACACTAATCCCTCTGAGCCCAGTAGCTGGATCATGAAACACTAATCCCTCTGCCCCCAGTAGCTGGGATCATGAAAACACTCATCCCTCTGCCCCCAGTAGCTGGATCATGAAACACTAATCCCTCTGCCCCCAGTAGCTGGATCATGAAACACTAATCCCTCTGCACCCCAGTAGCTGGATCATGAAACACTAATCCCTCTGCCCCCAGTAGCTGGATCATGAAACACTAATCCCTCTGCACCCAGTAGCTGGATCATGAAACACTAATCCCTCTGCCCCCAGTAGCTGGATCATGAAACACTAATCCCTCTGCCCCCAGTAGCTGGATCATGAAACACTAATCCCTCTGAGCCCAGTAGCTGGATCATGAAACACTCATCCCAATGAAATAGCGAGGTGTACAGTACAGTGGGGGTTATGAGAGGGTGTACAGTACAGTGGGGGTTATGAGAGGTGTACAGTACAGTGGGGGGTTATGAGAGGTGTACAGTACAGTGGGGGGTTATGAGAGGTGTACAGTACAGTGGGGGTTATGAGAGGTGTACAGTACAGTGGGGGTTATGAGAGGTGTACAGTACAGTGGGGGTTATGAGAGGTGTACAGTACAGTGGGGTTATGAGAGGTGTACAGTACAGTGGGGGTTATGAGAGGTTGTACAGTACAGTGGGGTTATGAGAGAGGTGTACAGTACAGTGGGGGTTATGAGAGGTGTAACAGTACAGTGGGGTTATGAGGAGAGGTGTACAGTAACAGTGGGGTTATGAGAGAGGTGTACAGTACAGTGGGGGTTATGAGGGTGTTACAGTACAGTGGGGTTATGAGGTGTACAGTACAGTGGGGTTATGAGAGGTGTACAGTACAGTGGGGGTTATGAGGTGTACAGTACAGTGGGGGTTTATGAGGTGTACAGTACAGTGGGGTTATGAGAGGTGTACAGTACAGTGGGGGGTTATGAGGTGTACAGTACAGTGGGGGTTATGAGAGGTGTACAGTACAGTGGGGTTATGAGGTGTACAGTACAGTGGGGTTATGAGAGAGGGTGTACAGTACAGTGGGGGTTATGAGGGTGTACAGTACAGTGGGGGTTATGAGAGGTGTACAGTACAGTGGGGGTTATGAGAGGTGTACAGTACAGTGGGGTTATGAGAGGTGTACAGTACAGTGGGGTTATGAGAGGTGTTACAGTACAGTGGTGGGTTATGAGAGGTGTACAGTACAGTGGGGGTTTATGAGAGGTGTACAGTACAGTGGGGGTTATGAGAGGTGTACAGTACAGTGGGGTTATGAGAGGTGTACAGTACAGTGGGGGTTATGAGAGGTGTACAGTACAGTGGGGGTTATGAGAGGTGTACAGTACAGTGGGGTTATGAGAGGTGTACAGTACAGTGGGGGTTATGAGAGGTGTACAGTACAGGGGGGTTATGAGAGGGTGTACAGTACAGTGGGGGTTATGAGAGGTGTACAGTACAGTGGGGGTTATGAGAGTGTACAGTACAGGTGGGGGTTTATGAGGAGGTGTACAGTACAGTGGGGTTATGAGAGGTGTAACAGTACAGTGGGGGGTTTATGAGAGGTGTACAGTACAGTGGGGGTTATGAGAGGTGTACAGTACAGTGGGGGGTTATGAGAGGTGTACAGTACAGTGGGGGGTTATGAGAGGTGTACAGTACAGTGGGGTTATGAGAGGTGGTACAGTACAGTGGGGGTTATGAGAGGTGTTACAGTACAGTGGGGGGTTATGAGAGGTGTACAGTACAGTGGGGTTATGAGAGGTGTACAGTACAGTGGGGTTTATGAGAGGTGTACAGTACAGTGGGGGGTTATGAGAGGTGTACAGTACAGTGGGGGTTTATGAGAGGTGTACAGTACAGTGGGGGGTTATGAGAGGTGTACAGTACAGTGGGGGGTTATGAGAGGTGTACAGTACAGTGGGGGTTATGAGGTGTACAGTACAGTGGGGTTATGAGAGGTGTACAGTACAGTGGGGGGTTTATGAGAGGTGTACAGTACAGTGGGGTTTATGAAGAGGTGTACAGTACAGTGGGGGTTATGAGAGGTGTACAGTACAGTGGGGTTATGAGGTGTACAGTAACAGTGGGGGTTATGAAGGTGTACAGTACAGTGGGGGTTATGAGGTGTACAGTACAGTGGGGGTTATGAGAGGTGTACAGTACAGTGGGGGTTATGAGGTGTACAGTACAGTGGGGGTTATGAGGGTGTACAGTACAGTGGGGGTTATGAGGTGTACAGTACAGTGGGGGGTTATGAGGTGTACAGTACAGTGGGGGTTTATGAGAGGTGTACAGTAACAGTGGGGGTTATGAGAGGTGTACAGTACAGTGGGGGGTTATGAGGTGTACAGTACAGTGGGGGTTATGAGAGGTGTACAGTACAGTGGGGGTTATGAGAGGTGTACAGTACAGTGGGGGTTTATGAGAGGTGTACAGTACAGTGGGGTTATGAGAGGTGTACAGTACAGTGGGGGTTATGAGGTGTACAGTACAGTGGGGGGTTATGAGAGGTGTACAGTACAGTGGGGGGTTATGAGAGGTGTACAGTACAGTGGGGGTTATGAGAGGTGTACAGTACAGTGGGGGTTATGAGAGGTGTTACAGTACAGTGGGGGTTATGAGAGGTGTACAGTACAGTGGGGGTTATGAGAGGTGTACAGTACAGTGGGGGTTATGAGAGGTGTACAGTACAGTGGGGGTTATGAGAGGTGTACAGTACAGTGGGGGTTATGAGGTGTACAGTACAGTGGGGGTTATGAGGTGTACAGTACAGTGGGGGTTATGAGAGGTGTACAGTACAGTGGGGGTTATGAGAGGTGTACAGTACAGTGGGGGTTATGAGGTGTACAGTACAGTGGGGGTTATGAGAGGTGTACAGTACAGTGGGGGTTATGAGAGGTGTACAGTACAGTGGGGGTTATGAGAGGTGTACAGTACAGTGGGGGTTGAGGTGTACAGTACAGTGGGGGTTATGAGAGGTGTACAGTACAGTGGGGGTTATGAGAGGTGTACAGTACAGTGGGGGTTAGAGGTGTCAGGGGTTATGAGTGTACATACAGTGAAGGTTAGGTTACATATCTGGTATTATGAGGTGTACAGTACAGTGGGGTTAGAGAGGTGTACAGTACAGTGGGGGTTATGAGGGTGTACAGTACAGTGGGGGTTATGAGAGTGGACAGTACAGTGGGGGTTATGAAGGGGTACAGTACAGTGGGGGTTATGAGGTGTACAGTACAGTGGGGGTTATGAGAGGTGTACAGTACAGTGGGGGTTATTGGTAAGCAGTACAGTACAGTGGGGTTATGAGAGGTGTACAGTACAGTGGGGGTTATGAGGTGTACAGTACAGTGGGGGTTATGAGAGGTGTACAGTACGTGGGGGTTATGAGAGGTGTACAGTACAGTGGGGGTTATGAGAGGTGTACAGTACAGTGAGGTATGAGTGTACAGTACAGTGGGGTTATGAGAGGTGTACAGTACAGTGGGGTTATGAGAGGTGTACAGTACAGTGGGGGTTATGAGGTGTACAGTACAGTGGGGGTTATGAGGTGTACAGTACAGTGGGGGTTATGAGAGGTGTACAGTACAGTGGGGTTATGAGAGGTGTACAGTACAGTGGGGGTTATGAGGTGTACAGTACAGTGGGGGTTATGAGGTGTACAGTACAGTGGGGTTATGAGAGGTGTACAGTACAGTGGGGTTATGAGAGGTGTACAGTACAGTGGGGGTTATGAGGTGTACAGTACAGTGGGGGTTATGAGAGGTGTACAGTACAGTGGGGGTTATGAGAGGTGTACAGTACAGTGGGGGTTATGAGAGGTGTACAGTACAGTGACAGTGGGGTTATGAGAGGTGTACAGTACAGTGGGGGTTATGAGAGGTGTACAGTACAGTGGGGGTTATGAGAGGTGTACAGTACAGTGGGGTTATGAGGTGTACAGTACAGTGGGGGTTATGAGAGGTGTACAGTACAGTGGGGTTATGAGAGGTGTACAGTACAGTGGGGGTTATGAGGTGTACAGTACAGTGGGGGTTATGAGAGGTGTACAGTACAGTGGGGGTTATGAGAGGTGTACAGTACAGTGGGGTTATGAGAGGTGTACAGTACAGTGGGGGTTATGAGAGGTGTACAGTACAGTGGGGGTTATGAGAGGTGTACAGTACAGTGGGGGTTATGAGAGGTGTACAGTACAGTGGGGTTATGAGAGGTGTACAGTACAGTGGGGGTTATGAGAGGTGTACAGTACAGTGGGGGTTATGAGAGGTGTACAGTACAGTGGGGGTTATGAGAGGTGTACAGTACAGTGGGGGTTATGAGAGGTGTACAGTACAGTGGGGGTTATGAGAGGTGTACAGTACAGTGGGGTTATGAGAGGTGTACAGTACAGTGGGGGTTATGAGAGGTGTACAGTACAGTGGGGGTTATGAGGTGTACAGTACAGTGGGGGTTATGAGAGGTGTACAGTACAGTGGGGGTTATGAGGTGTACAGTACAGTGGGGTTATGAGAGGTGTACAGTACAGTGGGGGTTATGAGAGGTGTACAGTACAGTGGGGGTTATGAGAGGTGTACAGTACAGTGGGGGTTATGAGAGGTGTACAGTACAGTGGGGGTTATGAGAGGTGTACAGTACAGTGGGGGTTATGAGAGGTGTACAGTACAGTGGGGGTTATGAGAGGTGTACAGTACAGTGGGGGTTATGAGAGGTGTACAGTACAGTGGGGTTATGAGAGGTGTACAGTACAGTGGGGGTTATGAGAGGTGTACAGTACAGTGGGGGTTATGAGAGGTGTACAGTACAGTGGGGGTTATGAGAGGTGTACAGTACAGTGGGGGTTATGAGAGGTGTACAGTACAGTGGGGGTTATGAGAGGTGTACAGTACAGTGGGGGTTATGAGAGGTGTACAGTACAGTGGGGGTTATGAGAGGTGTACAGTACAGTGGGGGTTATGAGAGGTGTACAGTACAGTGGGGGTTATGAGAGGTGTACAGTACAGTGGGGGTTATGAGAGGTGTACAGTACAGTGGGGTTATGAGAGGTGTACAGTACAGTGGGGGTTATGAGAGGTGTACAGTACAGTGGGGGTTATGAGGTGTACAGTACAGTGGGGTTATGAGAGGTGTACAGTACAGTGGGGGTTATGAGGTGTACAGTACAGTGGGGGTTATGAGAGGTGTACAGTACAGTGGGGGTTATGAGGTGTACAGTACAGTGGGGGTTATGAGAGGTGTACAGTACAGTGGGGTTATGAGAGGTGTACAGTACAGTGGGGGTTATGAGAGGTGTACAGTACAGTGGGGGTTATGAGAGGTGTACAGTACAGTGGGGGTTATGAGAGGTGTACAGTACAGTGGGGTTATGAGGTGTACAGTACAGTGGGGTTATGAGAGGTGTACAGTACAGTGGGGGTTATGAGAGGTGTACAGTACAGTGGGGGTTATGAGAGGTGTACAGTACAGTGGGGGTTATGAGAGGTGTACAGTACAGTGGGGGTTATGAGAGGTGTACAGTACAGTGGGGGTTATGAGAGGTGTACAGTACAGTGGGGGTTATGAGAGGTGTACAGTACAGTGGGGGTTATGAGGTGTACAGTACAGTGGGGGTTATGAGGTGTACAGTACAGTGGGGTTATGAGAGGTGTACAGTACAGTGGGGGTTATGAGGTGTACAGTACAGTGGGGTTATGAGAGGTGTACAGTACAGTGGGGGTTATGAGAGGTGTACAGTACAGTGGGGGTTATGAGGTGTACAGTACAGTGGGGGTTATGAGAGGTGTACAGTACAGTGGGGGTTATGAGAGGTGTACAGTACAGTGGGGGTTATGAGAGGTGTACAGTACAGTGGGGGTTATGAGAGGTGTACAGTACAGTGGGGGTTATGAGAGGTGTACAGTACAGTGGGGTTATGAGAGGTGTACAGTACAGTGGGGTTATGAGAGGTGTACAGTACAGTGGGGGTTATGAGGGTGTACAGTACAGTGGGGGTTATGAGAGGTGTACAGTACAGTGGGGTTATGGAGGTGTACAGTACAGTGGGGGTTATGAGAGGTGTACAGTACAGTGGGGGTTATGAGAGGTGTACAGTACAGTGGGGGTTATGAGAGGTGTACAGTACAGTGGGGGTTATGAGAGGTGTACAGTACAGTGGGGGTTATGAGAGGTGTACAGTACAGTGGGGGTTATGAGAGGTGTACAGTACAGTGGGGTTATGAGAGGTGTACAGTACAGTGGGGGTTATGAGAGGTGTACAGTACAGTGGGGGTTATGAGAGGTGTACAGTACAGTGGGGGTTATGAGAGGTGTACAGTACAGTGGGGGTTATGAGAGGTGTACAGTACAGTGGGGGTTATGAGAGGTGTACAGTACAGTGGGGTTATGAGGTGTACAGTACAGTGGGGGTTATGAGAGGTGTACAGTACAGTGGGGTTATGAGAGGTGTACAGTACAGTGGGGGTTATGAGAGGTGTACAGTACAGTGGGGGTTATGAGAGGTGTACAGTACAGTGGGGGTTATGAGAGGTGTACAGTACAGTGGGGGTTATGAGAGGTGTACAGTACAGTGGGGGTTATGAGAGGTGTACAGTACAGTGGGGTTATAGAGGTGTACAGTACAGTGGGGGTTATGAGAGGTGTACAGTACAGTGGGGGTTATGAGAGGTGTACAGTACAGTGGGGTTATGAGAGGTGTACAGTACAGTGGGGGTTATGAGAGGTGTACAGTACAGTGGGGGTTATGAAGAGGTGTACAGTACAGTGGGGTTATGAGAGGTGTACAGTACAGTGGGGGTTATGAGAGGTGTACAGTACAGTGGGGGTTATGAGAGGTGTACAGTACAGTGGGGGTTATGAGAGGTGTACAGTACAGTGGGGGTTATGAGGTGTACAGTACAGTGGGGGTTATGAGAGGTGTACAGTACAGTGGGGGTTATGAGAGGTGTACAGTACAGTGGGGTTATGAGAGGTGTACAGTACAGTGGGGGTTATGAGAGGTGTACAGTACAGTGGGGGTTATGAGAGGTGTACAGTACAGTGGGGTTATGAGAGGTGTACAGTACAGTGGGGGTTATGAGAGGTGTACAGTACAGTGGGGGTTATGAGAGGTGTACAGTACAGTGGGGGTTATGAGAGGTGTACAGTACAGTGGGGGTTATGAGAGGTGTACAGTACAGTGGGGGTTATGAGAGGTGTACAGTACAGTGGGGGTTATGAGAGGTGTACAGTACAGTGGGGGTTATGAGAGGTGTACAGTACAGTGGGGGTTATGAGAGGTGTACAGTACAGTGGGGGTTATGAGAGGTGTACAGTACAGTGGGGTTATGAGAGGTGTACAGTACAGTGGGGGTTATGAGAGGTGTACAGTACAGTGGGGTTATGAGAGGTGTACAGTACAGTGGGGGTTATGAGAGGTGTACAGTACAGTGGGGGTTATGAGAGGTGTACAGTACAGTGGGGGTTATGAGAGGTGTACAGTACAGTGGGGGTTATGAGAGGTGTACAGTACAGTGGGGGTTATGAGAGGTGTACAGTACAGTGGGGGTTATGAGAGGTGTACAGTACAGTGGGGGTTATGAGAGGTGTACAGTACAGTGGGGGTTATGAGAGGTGTACAGTACAGTGGGGGTTATGAGAGGTGTACAGTACAGTGGGGGTTATGAGAGGTGTACAGTACAGTGGGGGTTATGAGAGGTGTACAGTACAGTGGGGGTTATGAGAGGTGTACAGTACAGTGGGGGTTATGAGAGGTGTACAGTACAGTGGGGGTTATGAGAGGTGTACAGTACAGTGGGGGTTATGAGAGGTGTACAGTACAGTGGGGGTTATGAGAGGTGTACAGTACAGTGGGGGTTATGAGAGGTGTACAGTACAGTGGGGTTATGAGAGGTGTACAGTACAGTGGGGGTTATGAGAGGTGTACAGTACAGTGGGGGTTATGAGAGGTGTACAGTACAGTGGGGTTATGAGAGGTGTACAGTACAGTGGGGGTTATGAGAGGTGTACAGTACAGTGGGGGTTATGAGAGGTGTACAGTACAGTGGGGGTTATGAGAGGTGTACAGTACAGTGGGGTTATGAGAGGTGTACAGTACAGTGGGGTTATGAGAGGTGTACAGTACAGTGGGGTTATGAGAGGTGTACAGTACAGTGGGGGTTATGAGAGGTGTACAGTACAGTGGGGGTTATGAGAGGTGTACAGTACAGTGGGGTTATGAGAGGTGTACAGTACAGTGGGGTTATGAGGTGTACAGTACAGTGGGGTTATGAGAGGTGTACAGTACAGTGGGGTTATGAGAGGTGTACAGTACAGTGGGGGTTATGAGAGGTGTACAGTACAGTGGGGGTTATGAGAGGTGTACAGTACAGTGGGGGTTATGAGAGGTGTACAGTACAGTGGGGTTATGAGGTGTACAGTACAGTGGGGTTATGAGGTGTACAGTACAGTGGGGTTATGAGGTGTACAGTACAGTGGGGTTATGAGAGGTGTACAGTACAGTGGGGTTATGAGAGGTGTACAGTACAGTGGGGGTTATGAGAGGTGTACAGTACAGTGGGGTTATGAGGTGTACAGTACAGTGGGGGTTATGAGAGGTGTACAGTACAGTGGGGGTTATGAGAGGTGTACAGTACAGTGGGGGTTATGAGAGGTGTACAGTACAGTGGGGTTATGAGAGGTGTACAGTACAGTGGGGGTTATGAGAGGTGTACAGTACAGTGGGGGTTATGAGAGGTGTACAGTACAGTGGGGTTATGAGAGGTGTACAGTACAGTGGGGGTTATGAGAGGTGTACAGTACAGTGGGGGTTATGAGAGGTGTACAGTACAGTGGGGGTTATGAGAGGTGTACAGTACAGTGGGGTTATGAGAGGTGTACAGTACAGTGGGGGTTATGAGAGGTGTACAGTACAGTGGGGTTATGAGAGGTGTACAGTACAGTGGGGGTTATGAGAGGTGTACAGTACAGTGGGGGTTATGAGAGGTGTACAGTACAGTGGGGGTTATGAGAGGTGTACAGTACAGTGGGGGTTATGAGAGGTGTACAGTACAGTGGGGGTTATGAGAGGTGTACAGTACAGTGGGGTTATGAGAGGTGTACAGTACAGTGGGGGTTATGAGAGGTGTACAGTACAGTGGGGGTTATGAGGTGTACAGTACAGTGGGGGTTATGAGAGGTGTACAGTACAGTGGGGTTATGAGGTGTACAGTACAGTGGGGTTATGAGAGGTGTACAGTACAGTGGGGTTATGAGAGGTGTACAGTACAGTGGGGGTTATGAGAGGTGTACAGTACAGTGGGGGTTATGAGGTGTACAGTACAGTGGGGGTTATGAGAGGTGTACAGTACAGTGGGGTTATGAGAGGTGTACAGTACAGTGGGGGTTATGAGAGGTGTACAGTACAGTGGGGTTATGAGAGGTGTACAGTACAGTGGGGGTTATGAGAGGTGTACAGTACAGTGGGGTTATGAGGTGTACAGTACAGTGGGGGTTATGAGGTGTACAGTACAGTGGGGTTATGAGAGAGGTGTACAGTACAGTGGGGGTTATGAGAGGTGTACAGTACAGTGGGGGTTATGAGGTGTACAGTACAGTGGGGGTTATGAGAGGTGTACAGTACAGTGGGGGTTATGAGAGGTGTACAGTACAGTGGGGTTATGAGAGGTGTACAGTACAGTGGGGGTTATGAGAGGTGTACAGTACAGTGGGGGTTATGAGGTGTACAGTACAGTGGGGGTTATGAGAGGTGTACAGTACAGTGGGGGTTATGAGAGGTGTACAGTACAGTGGGGTTATGAGAGGTGTACAGTACAGTGGGGGTTATGAGAGGTGTACAGTACAGTGGGGTTATGAGGTGTACAGTACAGTGGGGGTTATGAGAGGTGTACAGTACAGTGGGGGTTATGAGAGGTGTACAGTACAGTGGGGTTATGAGAGGTGTACAGTACAGTGGGGGTTATGAGAGGTGTACAGTACAGTGGGGGTTATGAGGTGTACAGTACAGTGGGGGTTATGAGAGGTGTACAGTACAGTGGGGGTTATGAGAGGTGTACAGTACAGTGGGGTTATGAGAGGTGTACAGTACAGTGGGGGTTATGAGAGGTGTACAGTACAGTGGGGGTTATGAGGTGTACAGTACAGTGGGGGTTATGAGAGGTGTACAGTACAGTGGGGGTTATGAGAGGTGTACAGTACAGTGGGGTTATGAGGTGTACAGTACAGTGGGGGTTATGAGAGGTGTACAGTACAGTGGGGGTTATGAGAGGTGTACAGTACAGTGGGGGTTATGAGAGGTGTACAGTACAGTGGGGGTTATGAGAGGTGTACAGTACAGTGGGGGTTATGAGGTGTACAGTACAGTGGGGGTTATGAGAGGTGTACAGTACAGTGGGGGTTATGAGAGGTGTACAGTACAGTGGGGGTTATGAGAGGTGTACAGTACAGTGGGGGTTATGAGAGGTGTACAGTACAGTGGGGGTTATGAGAGGTGTACAGTACAGTGGGGGTTATGAGAGGTGTACAGTACAGTGGGGTTATGAGAGGTGTACAGTACAGTGGGGGTTATGAGAGGTGTACAGTACAGTGGGGGTTATGAGGTGTACAGTACAGTGGGGTTATGAGAGGTGTACAGTACAGTGGGGTTATGAGAGGTGTACAGTACAGTGGGGTTATGAGAGGTGTACAGTACAGTGGGGGTTATGAGAGGTGTACAGTACAGTGGGGTTATGAGAGGTGTACAGTACAGTGGGGTTATGAGAGGTGTACAGTACAGTGGGGGTTATGAGGTGTACAGTACAGTGGGGTTATGAGAGGTGTACAGTACAGTGGGGGTTATGAGAGAGGTGTACAGTACAGTGGGGGTTATGAGGTGTACAGTACAGTGGGGTTATGAGAGGTGTACAGTACAGTGGGGGTTATGAGGTGTACAGTACAGTGGGGTTATGAGAGGTGTACAGTACAGTGGGGGTTATGAGGTGTACAGTACAGTGGGGTTATGAGAGGTGTACAGTACAGTGGGGGTTATGAGGTGTACAGTACAGTGGGGGTTATGAGAGGTGTACAGTACAGTGGGGTTATGAGAGGTGTACAGTACAGTGGGGTTATGAGAGGTGTACAGTACAGTGGGGGTTATGAGGTGTACAGTACAGTGGGGTTATGAGAGGTGTACAGTACAGTGGGGGTTATGAGGTGTACAGTACAGTGGGGTTATGAGAGGTGTACAGTACAGTGGGGGTTATGAGGTGTACAGTACAGTGGGGTTATGAGGTGTACAGTACAGTGGGGTTATGAGGTGTACAGTACAGTGGGGGTTATGAGGTGTACAGTACAGTGGGGGTTATGAGGTGTACAGTACAGTGGGGGTTATGAGGTGTACAGTACAGTGGGGGTTATGAGAGGTGTACAGTACAGTGGGGTTATGAGAGGTGTACAGTACAGTGGGGTTATGAGAGGTGTACAGTACAGTGGGGTTATGAGAGAGGTGTACAGTACAGTGGGGGTTATGAGAGGTGTACAGTACAGTGGGGTTATGAGAGGTGTACAGTACAGTGGGGTTATGAGAGGTGTACAGTACAGTGGGGGTTATGAGAGGTGTACAGTACAGTGGGGTTATGAGAGGTGTACAGTACAGTGGGGTTATGAGAGGTGTACAGTACAGTGGGGTTATGAGAGAGGTGTACAGTACAGTGGGGTTATGAGAGGTGTACAGTACAGTGGGGGTTATGAGAGGTGTACAGTACAGTGGGGGTTATGAGAGGTGTACAGTACAGTGGGGTTATGAGAGGTGTACAGTACAGTGGGGGTTATGAGGTGTACAGTACAGTGGGGTTATGAGAGGTGTACAGTACAGTGGGGGTTATGAGAGGTGTACAGTACAGTGGGGTTATGAGAGGTGTACAGTACAGTGGGGGTTATGAGAGGTGTACAGTACAGTGGGGTTATGAGAGGTGTACAGTACAGTGGGGGTTATGAGAGGTGTACAGTACAGTGGGGGTTATGAGGTGTACAGTACAGTGGGGTTATGAGAGGTGTACAGTACAGTGGGGGTTATGAGAGGTGTACAGTACAGTGGGGGTTATGAGAGAGGTGTACAGTACAGTGGGGGTTATGAGAGGTGTACAGTACAGTGGGGTTATGAGAGGTGTACAGTACAGTGGGGTTATGAGGTGTACAGTACAGTGGGGGTTATGAGGTGTACAGTACAGTGGGGGTTATGAGAGGTGTACAGTACCGTGGGGTTATGAGGTGTACAGTACAGTGGGGGTTATGAGGTGTACAGTACAGTGGGGGTTATGAGAGGTGTACAGTACAGTGGGGGTTATGAGAGGTGTACAGTACAGTGGGGGTTATGAGGTGTACAGTACAGTGGGGGTTATGAGGTGTACAGTACAGTGGGGGTTATGAGAGGTGTACAGTACAGTGGGGTTATGAGGTGTACAGTACAGTGGGGTTATGAGAGGTGTACAGTACAGTGGGGGTTATGAGAGGTGTACAGTACAGTGGGGTTATGAGAGGTGTACAGTACAGTGGGGGTTATGAGGTGTACAGTACAGTGGGGGTTATGAGAGGTGTACAGTACAGTGGGGGTTATGAGAGGTGTACAGTACAGTGGGGGTTATGAGAGGTGTACAGTACAGTGGGGGTTATGAGGTGTACAGTACAGTGGGGGTTATGAGAGGTGTACAGTACAGTGGGGGTTATGAGAGGTGTACAGTACAGTGGGGTTATGAGAGGTGTACAGTACAGTGGGGGTTATGAGGTGTACAGTACAGTGGGGGTTATGAGAGGTGTACAGTACAGTGGGGGTTATGAGAGGTGTACGGTACAGTGGGGGTTATGAGGTGTACAGTACAGTGGGGGTTATGAGGTGTACAGTACAGTGGGGGTTATGAGAGGTGTACAGTACAGTGGGGGTTATGAGGTGTACAGTACAGTGGGGGTTATGAGAGGTGTACAGTACAGTGGGGGTTATGAGAGGTGTACAGTACAGTGGGGGTTATGAGAGGTGTACAGTACAGTGGGGGTTATGAGGTGTACAGTACAGTGGGGGTTATGAGAGGTGTACATTACAGTGGGGGTTATGAGGTGTACAGTACAGTGGGGGTTATGAGAGGTGTACAGTACAGTGGGGGTTATGAGAGGTGTACAGTACAGTGGGGGTTATGAGAGAGGTGTACAGTACAGTGGGGGTTATGAGAGGTGTACAGTACAGTGGGGGTTATGAGAGGTGTACAGTACAGTGGGGTTATGAGAGGTGTACAGTACAGTGGGGGTTATGAGAGGTGTACAGTACAGTGGGGGTTATGAGAGGTGTACAGTACAGTGGGGTTATGAGAGGTGTACAGTACAGTGGGGTTATGAGAGGTGTACAGTACAGTGGGGTTATGAGAGGTGTACAGTACAGTGGGGTTATGAGAGGTGTACAGTACAGTGGGGTTATGAGGTGTACAGTACAGTGGGGTTATGAGAGGTGTACAGTACAGTGGGGGTTATGAGGTGTACAGTACAGTGGGGGTTATGAGAGGTGTACAGTACAGTGGGGTTATGAGAGGTGTACAGTACAGTGGGGTTATGAGAGGTGTACAGTACAGTGGGGTTATGAGGTGTACAGTACAGTGGGGTTATGAGAGGTGTACAGTACAGTGGGGGTTATGAGAGGTGTACAGTACAGTGGGGGTTATGAGGTGTACAGTACAGTGGGGGTTATGAGAGGTGTACAGTACAGTGGGGGTTATGAGGTGTACAGTACAGTGGGGGTTATGAGAGAGAACGCTGTGGTGGGTTTTGTTAAACAACATCATAAATGTTGGACCCACAAATTATACATTAATTAATTAATTATGTTTTTTGAGGAAAAGCTTTTATTCCGCACCTTTCTAAAAGCTCTGTGGATGTATCATTTACAAAATATATATATAAATTACTCTACGTTTTATCTATAGCACCTTTAAAGAACAGAATGATTTCACCAGATTTCACTTATCAGGGTTTGAACCTATGTTGACAAGTAGCTGCAACAGACACACATCCCACTGAGCTATTTCTGTGTCACCTTGATTGATTGATTAATTGAAAACTTTATTTAACAGATTGCAGAATGGGTACAGTACAGTACGGCTCAATACATACAATTGTTAAGGGGATGCAGACCAGAGAATGACTTTCGTCTTGTTTACATCAACATTTTCAATTAATCATAACATTTATGACATACACGACATACAGATATACAGTACTGTTTCATCAAGACATTTATGACATGCAAGACATACAAATATACAGTACTGTTTTAAGAGAGAGATCATAAAAAAATATACATTTGAAGGGGAAGAAACTGTACATTGGAGGGGTTGGACGGGGGGGAGTTGGGGGGTTGGACATTTACCGGGGCCAGTTTCTAATTGCAGCCACCCGTAGGTGCTCTTTGAGAGCGGTTTTGAAGGTGGGTAGGGATTCACATTCCTTTACAGCTGTGGGTAGGGCGTTCCACATTGATGTGGCATAATTGCGAAACGTGTTTAGTCCCTTGTTTGAGCCGAATCTGGGTTGAACATGATTTGTGGAACTCCCTCTGGTGTTTTGGTCGTGGAATTCACTGACCTTTGGGAATTATTTCGACATGTACATGGGTACCTTAGTGGTGTAGTGTACCTTAACTCACGTGTTCAAACTGACATACCAACCTCTAGTCTACCGCTTCACCAACAGGCCTGTTCCACCTGGGGTGGCTGTTTGCTCCCTTCACAGGGAGTTGGTACGAGATATAATGTGCAAGATTTGAATTTTGAACCCACAGGCTTCTAACTGCAAGTGTAATATTTGAACCTCTGAGCAATCTACAGGACTAAGGTAACAACCAACCATAAAATCATTCTAGAGAGCTGTAGGCTTCCCACTCTCCAGGACATTTATAACAAGCGTTGCAGGGCCAAGGCTAAGAGAATAACCAAAGACTCTAGTCACCCAAACAACTGCCTCTTTGAACTGCTGCGGTCAGGCAAGCGCTACCGGAGTCTCATGGCCAGTACAGAGAGACTCAGAAGGAGCTTCTATCCCCAGGCCATCAGACTGCTCAATGACTCCATGTAACAACCATTCATCTACACTCACTGCACACACATCCACATGCACACACTCACTTTTAAACAAACACTCACCTTATTAACACTCACTTTAGACACTTTAACACTACATTATATGTATCTATTTATTAAAGAGATTTGCACTACATTCATACCTCATTTGCATTTGCACCTTACCTTAACGTTTTGTACCTCATTGTCTGCATTTGTACCTCACTGTTTACTCAATTTTACTCACTGTACTTAGGTTGTACTTTAGATTGTATTGTATATTCCTCTTTTACTTACTTACTTTCTTTACTGTATGAAGTACACACTCAGGGGCATTTCACCATAAAGTACATGTATTTTTATTGTGACAAATAATAAACAAACTTGAAACTTGTAACAACCATTGATATTTTAATTGAGCTATTTATTGCCGGCATGGCGCTCTCTGTCTCCCCTCTTCTCTTGTAATGATTTCATTTTAACTTGGTTTATAACAAACTGTGATCTACTGGCAGTGGTGATTTTAGTATGAAAATTCTGGTGGGGACACACAATATTCACACAAGAAAATGTGATGATGTAATCCAAACATACTATATTTGTGCTTTGATGCTGTTTGGCTGTTTCTGCTCGGTGGGGCACAGCAGAGCTGGCCCCACTGCACCTGCAGCGTTCTGAATGAATCAAGTCAAGATCAGATTAGACTGAACCATACTCACACAAACCAATAAACTGTGCGCAGGTGCAATTGCTGTAACCAATAGATCACCAGTACCATTGATGACAAAATTATATCTTAAAGTGCTGTCAGGCGATACAAATAACTTAATCTAATTAATTACAGGATTTGTAATTAATTAATCTAATTAACCGCATTTTAATTGCATAACCATTTTAGGCCTGATATTTTATATTCTATAATCATATTTGAAATTGCAGAATTCAGTACTGTATCTACAAAACCTTCTGTTTAATCATCTTCCCTTTATTCATTTGCTTAGATTGTTCAGGTCTGGTCAATTTTAGCATAGTGATTGATATTCTCATTTGGTTCATTACAATTTACTCAAGCCTAGTAACAGACACAGTATTTCTGACACTGGGAACACATTCCCTGAGATCCATAGATGTCCCTAGAATCAGATGCCAATAACATGCAAATGGCCCATTTAAAAAAAAAAAAGTTTGTAAATGTTTATTCTACGTTCTTTTGTTTATTTTTTAAATCTTTTTCCCCCTCCTTTTTTCCGTTTTTCTCCCATCCCAATGTTAGTCGTTATGCCAATTCCCAATCCCCTTCCTGGTCGTCGCGCACTTACCCCCTACAGTCGGTCTGGGAGGGTGGAGACTATCACATGCTTCCTCCGACACATGTGCAGCCAATCAACCGCTTCTTTTCACCTGGCAGCGCGGACTCTCACTGAGAGGGTGTAACGTGTGGAAGGATCACACTACCTCCCCCAGGTCTTTCCCTCGCTGTGCAGGCGCCCCGACCGAACTGTAGGAGTCGCTGTTTACAACGACCAGGACCCACCCTCGCCGGGTTTTTCCCACCCTCTAACACTGCCAATTGTGTTAATATGGACGGTCGGCCAACCCGGAAGCACCACAGCTGGATTCGATCCCACTGTCTCTGTGGTGGTGGGCAGACGCTTAGTCCGCTGTGCCACCCGGCCACCCTTATTCTACGTTCTTATGGAATGAATGATTAATTTTGAGTTAATTTTCATAACGCGATAATTTGATGTGTAATTAATTAATCTAATTAACGCGATAAACTGACAGTCCTAATCTTAATTTAAGATCAACACATTATTGTGTCTGACATAGAGAGAAGCCTTCTGTGCAACAGCACCCCCTGGTGGGGCTATGCCCACTGGCTCCTAATGCAAGAATGCCTCTTGTCTACTGGTATTTAAACCCATGTCAGGTGATAAATGTTCACTTCATTTTAACCCTGAGTTTGTTGTTTGGATGTTTGGTTGAGATTAGTAGCACTTTAAAGGTAGAATTTGTAAATGGCGTCAAACAGCGACCTCTAGGCAAAAGCGCCCTGCTTGGTATTGCACTTTGTTTAAACGTTTTACTTTGACCATACCTCCGGCTCGACCAAGAGAGGTCTGTAGAAATAACAGTATAATACGTTACTAAACTCCAACCCACACATCAGACCAAAGCAAAGAAATGTAAACAAAGTGCAATACCAAGGCAGGGCTCTTTTGCCTACAGGTTGCCGTTAGACGTTACACAGTATACCTCTAAGGGCAGGGTGCCCCAGTACTGTGCTTTTGTCTGGATAGGAAATTGTTCATAATATGCGACAGACTGTGACAGTGAAGGCACCAGAAGCACTGACATACATTAATTAATCTAGCTGACTCATCTCTGCGTTGTAAATAATGGATTCAACATCAAACAGTGAATACAAGGCCAAAGAACAGACGGCTTCATGGGCCTCCATGATATCCCACATTGAAACCATTAGAACGACAGTGAGAGAGAGGTGCGACACCCACGCGATGACACACGTCCACCTGGGGAGACCTACCCTCCAGTCATTAGGAGAACACCAAGTGCACTGAGGAGTCTGAAGAGACCTCGCGTCCACCTGGGGAGACCTACCCTCCAGTCATTAGGAGAACACCAAGTGCACTGAGGAGTCTGAAGAGACCTCGCGTCCACCTGGGGAGACCTACCCTCCAGTCATTAGGAGAACACCAAGTGCACTGAGGAGTCTGAAGAGACCTCGCGTCCACCTGGGGAGACCTACCCTCCAGTCATTAGGAGAACACCAAGTGCACTGAGGAGTCTGAAGAGACCTCGCGTCCACCTGGGGAGACCTACCCTCCAGTCATTAGGAGAACACCAAGTGCACTGAGGAGTCTGAAGAGACCTCGCGTCCACCTGGGGAGACCTACCCTCCAGTCATTAGGAGAACACCAAGTGCACTGAGGAGTCTGAAGAGACCTCGCGTCCACCTGGGGAGACCTACCCTCCAGTCATTAGGAGAACACCAAGTGCACTGAGGAGTCTGAAGAGACCTCGCGTCCACCTGGGGAGACCTACCCAGATAGCAAAAAATCGTTGAATCAACATTGTGTTTTTGTCAGGCTGAAAATTGGAATCAACATTGATATCAGACATAGAAAATGACATTGAAAGTGCTCGCTATGATCAACATGGAAACAACATTGGATTTTCAATCAAATTTCAGAATTTTCTATTTTAAAGCTGACAATGAATCAACGTTGATTAAACTATGATATGATCAACATTGAAATAATGTAGAATTGCATCAACATTGATTCAACTATATATATACATTGCATTATACATTGAAACAATGTTATTATTAAATGACCATTTCAGCACTTTTTCAACCTTCCTCTGTATGATTTTAATATGACTCATTAATAAATAAAAAAAAATCACTTTACATCTAAATTATATTATTAGTTGTAGTTCCACCGGGAGCATGCTAAAGGTGTCTACTAGTGACATTACTGCCATATGACTGAATGGCAGTGATGTCACTGATAGACAGGCTTGGAGCAACCCCTGCAGAACTTTAAAACACCAAATAGAGTAAAGTGATTATTTTTGGCTTAAATGAGACATTAAAAACACACAGAGGAAGGTTTAAACATGCTGAAATTGTCCATATGCTTTACTGCAGTGGTGCTCAACCTTTTTATACAAAGACCTCACAGGACAAATATTTGGGGACTCCAAACTTGATTATAATTATGCCATTATAGACGAATATTCGAAAATATGTTGCGAGCTTGTAGATCGGCTTTTTTTTTTTTTTTTTTTTTTTTTTCAAGAAACCAAGGTTGAGAACAGCTGCTTTACGACATGCTCTATGAACAAAGAAACAGACAATTTATTCATTTAGCCATTTATTAAAGATTCAAAAAAATATCTTTACATATTTGCACATTTTAGCACACAGCTTTCTTTTTTTACTTTAGAACTGTAGTAACCCACACTAAGATTTTTCACCGTAAAGTCACAATAAATTACTGGCAATACATGTACTGTGAAAAGTAATGCAAAAGACATGCCAACTAAATACTTGAATAATAATAATATATTATAATTTGGCAAAATAACTGTCAATTTACAATGATAGACGTGCATAACTGTATAGTCCCCAGCTCCAGTATACTTCTGGGGGAGTATACTTCTGTCAAATACTATATTGGATGATGTGATTAATCACGACAAGAAACCAGCTGGACTACAAAAATGCACATAGGCTATTGTACATTAAAAACAACACTCCAAATGCACAAATGAGGTAAGCCATCATGGCACATTTATTGTCAAAATAATTATATTTTTAAAATGGTAAATGGCTGTTTTTCTTTTTTTTATAATTTATTTTTATTTAATTTTTTACAATTTGTGCACATTTTACCCATTCACATTCCATGGGAAAATCCCATATCAACTCTGAAGAACTGGTCCTCTGCTAAACGCTCGTTTTACAAGTATCGCAGAGAAATTTCAAAGGTACTCACAGTTGCACAAGGGTTTCGGACAGAGAAACGCAATGGTTTGAAAGCTCGGCGTTGCTAATAAACTTTTAAAAGATTTTTTTATAAACTGCTGGTCAACACTGCTCAAAACGGCTTTAGCTGACTGATGCGCCTTGTACAACAAGCATTTCGCCAGTTCTTCAGAGTTAATTATGGGATTTTCTTGTCAAAAGACAAAATTATCATATTCGTAAGTAAAATGCTGCTTTAAAAAACAATATTACAATTTGTGTACATTTTACCCATTCACACATGCAAGGTGCCAACCTGCTCATCGGGAGCAAATAGGGGTTAAGTGTCTTGCTCAAGGACACATCGACACGCTGCCCGGGGAGGAGCGGGAATCTCCGGATTGCCAGACTGCTCTACCTCCCAAGCCACTGTCGCCATGAAACTAGTACTTCCAGGTCTTACCCGAAAATGGTGAAAAAGGAACTAATGAATAAACTTTTCGTACGCGCATTCAAAACAAAAGAGGTGCAGGGACGAAAGGATAAGGACAATTGTCTATGCAGACCATTCAAAGTCTGAGCTTACGAAGAAGGGTGGTCACTTGAGGGTTGATGGAGCTTCGCTTCTTTGCCCTGGAGCCTTTCTACGGGTTGATGCCCAAGAAGCACCTGTTAATAAGCAAAGATACGTTTCAGTTTTAAATAGACTCAGCATTTATCAAGGTGCTCACCTGTGTCTTTTCCCACACCACACCCTGATGAAGACTGCTACTAGTTCAAACTTGTTGGATCATCCTCACAATAAAAATATTTTTTTAGCCTAGCAGAGTGCCTCATGGTACCTCTAACATAATGTTTACTTATCCGAATTTTGAAGCCATACTATAATGTGAATTAAACCATTATGTCAATTTCTTAACAAGATAGCACAGCAACATCAAGTGCTTAGTGGTCCCAATTCACATAGTTGGTTCCAGGCTTCATACTCAAAGCATTTAATCTACTTTATGGCCTCTGTAGAAAGGCATGGACTTAATAGCCAGATAGTCTTTGCATGATAAGTCTTACTGATGACATTGATCATGTGTTTGAGATTTTCCCCCTCGATGCAAAGGAACACATAAGCTCATCCCTGAACATTACATTACCTTGAATTATCAAGCAGGGGGTGCTTGGGAGTGCTGCAGTATTCAGCAGCAGTGGCACAGGTCTGCAACAAAGTAACACACAATAGCAGATTTAACATTATGAAAGGATGAAGATAAGCTAATCCACGCACTACAGCTCACCACACATCAGCTCGGCCCATTTGGAGCAACTTGGGGGTTAAGTGTCTTGCTCAAGGACACTTCCGACATGCGGACAGTCAGAGCCAGGATTCAAACCACCAACCCTACCTGTCGATGAACGACCAGCTCTACCAACTGAGCTTCAGTCGCCCCTAATGTGATCACTCGTTTAGCATTTCAAATATTTTAATATTTAAATAAATAAAACTTACATCAACTTCGAGCAGCAGTTTCTCCATAGGCTCCTTGAAGTACACCATAAAGAGCAGGATGATGCAGGCAGCCTTCTCCGAAACCTCTGGATCATATCTGGCCAGAACTTCCCTGATCTTCGGGTTGTCCAGTTTCTGGCAGAACTGCAGGATGGTCCGTCCTCTCTGACCCAGGGCCTCTTGGATCTTTTGAAGGGCATCGGTGTCTGTCAGGAGGCCAACGTAGGAGAAAAGCCCCATCTGAGAGAAGAGAAAAGGCCATTCCTTTTTGACCTCCTAAACGCCATGACAAGTTGATCAGAAAATGATACTTGCCTTGTAACATTCTGACTGGGCTCTCCTCCATGGAATCTTCCCCGTGGCGTTTCAGGAGCTGAACCTGAAGAAATCAACATGGCATCAGCATTGCACATTAGGTCATTGTGTATGGGGCAGGCAGGGGTAAAGTGGAATATAGGCATCTTTACCCAGGCCATGTGATCTGAAGTCAGCTGATCTGGAGCCATGTGCATAGTTGGCATCAAAGTCTAATAGAAAGAGAAAGGACACACATCGTTGTTTACATTGAACATGAATTATGGAATTTTGCCCAAAAAACAACATTTAAGATGAGAAATGCATACCATTCCTTTCTCGCTCTGATGGCAGTGTGGTAGGGGCTGGAGTTATACATTGGCATTCCTAGAGAAAGAGCGACAGAATTAACAAAATAAGGCAAATAAGCACCATCAAAGTTATCAATGAGCACCATATACAGTAGCAAGTGTACCTAGCTCCATATACCTAGCGCATGTCTGGTGGTAAAAACAAAACATGATTTGAGAATGTGTTCGTTAACTCACCTTGATAGCCTTGGGGGTGGTCATGATTGCCAGCTCATTCTAAAAAGAAGACGATCAAAATATTCAAAAAACCTTGTATGCAATTTATCAAGACTGTGTATATATATATATATATATATATATATATATATATATATATATATATATATATATATATATGTTTAGAGTAGCAGGAGCTAGAAGTTAAAATATGTCAGTCTTTCATAAGTTACAGTATGTCATGGCACAATAGCCAAGGCACAGCAACTGTTTAGTGATGGCTAATAAAATAGTCACAAATGTATAAAAAGGCTCTTGTTGACACAAGGACAAAAGACATACCATTCCTTACTTGTCCAGTGTGGTTCCCTCCTGAAATGGATTAAAATAACCATAATTAGTCACTGTAAAATACAAGTTCTCATTGCAAAATAGTGAGACACTGAATAAGCTACTCGTATATGCACTCAACTTTACATTTCCACCCATTTAACTAACATTTCCAGTCAGTGTAAGGTCTCTAGTAAGGCAGGACTAGTAATCCAACCGCCACCTATTGAAACAGACTGGAGACACAATAAGAGTGGCTGAGAGAATCACATAGCTATATCTATTAATCTAGTGAATTGATACCGGTTGGTTTTGCTTTAGCACTAGTAGCTAGCACGAGTTAGCACCATGCACTCTGCATTGTTAGTTCACCATTATTAAATGAACAAACTGCTTCACAGTGATGCTGGTGTGACCTCTTCTATTCTGTCCTGCCTGCTGTCTCATCAAGGACCGACACGGAATCAGGTGCTGGAGCAGTAGAGTGTGGTTTTATTCTGTATATAATTTGGAACACAACCACAGCTTGTAAGGTACAGAGACAGCATTGGGTCATCTCCATCAGCAAAGGATTCATGTGTGCTGACAGACTTATCAAACATGGATGATCGTATAGTGGAATTCGTTTTACACAAAGTCTGATAGAAATACAAATAAAAATAAAAACATTTACTTATAAAATACATGTTACTTAAAATAAGACAATAGAGTAAACAACATTACAAAATAGCATAATAACCTCTTCCCTCTAAAGCCCCATTTTTTATATATAACAAAAGGCAGAATGAACATCACTGCCGCCCTGCTGGAATAAATGCTGAATTGCAGGTAGGCCTGAATAAGTATTTACTGTGCAAAATAACCAAAACCAGATAAACAATATTACACAAAAGACATACCTGTATATAATTTGGAACACACAACCACAGCTTGTAACGTACAGAGTAGACAGCATTTGGTCATCTCCTGTTCAGACACAGCATGTTCCATGTTAGTGAGCTGTTACATTACACAGCAGCTAGCTTAGCATGCTAATCGTTTTTTAAACATGAACCAAGCAATTCCATAAAACAAAATATAAAAACGAGTGAGACAATAAATATGAAACACAAGTGCATATTTGGCCACTAACAGGGTTTTTTATGAAGTACAGATCATGTTAATTAAGTATTCTGAGTCTGAGCAGACAGAAAACCATCTTACCCTCAGGAAGGGATTCCTTTGTGCTGAAGACCCACAATGCAACACAACAACTTCAAGCTGAAGACCCACAATGCAACACAACAACTTCAAACTGAAGACCCACAATGCAACACAACAACTTCAAGCTGAATACCCACAATGCAACACAACAACTTCAAGCTGAAGACCCACAATGCAAGGGAGGGGAGGGTGCAATATCAGCGCTACACGTTGTAACCATGTAATTTCAATGTTGGGCATTTCAGCATTGAAAAACAATCATCTATACTAAATTGATTCAATGACAGTTTTTCAAATGTTGAAATGGTATCTGTAATTAAATATTGAATCAACATAGCTTTTTCAACCTCAACCAAAAATAACCAATCTGACCAAAATCCAACATTTAATTAATGTCTTTTGCTATCTGGGTACCCTCCAGTCATTAGGAGAACACCAAGTACACTGAGGAGTCTGAAGAGACCTCGCGTCCGCCTCGCTCAGGTCCCCACCCTGCCGGCATCTTGGTCCTTGGTGGGGCTGCTCCCTCGTAGCCGATCGTGCGGAGCCGTATGAAATCCGTTTTTATTATTTTCCAAATTCCATAAAATTTTCCCCCAAATTCAGTTTTTTCCGTTTTAATATTTCAGAATTCTGTATTTTGCTTTTTATGCTCATTTTACCATCAGAAAGTGTCTAATAAATGGGAAAGAATAAATGTCCACAATTGAATAAGATATAACTGTCCATTTAATGTTTTTAAGTGCTGCACATTTTTCAAATAATATTGTGACAAAATAAAAATACACATTTCAAGTGTAAACACAATAGATACAGCTAGCTACTACTGACATTATCACAATGACAATGTCAGTAGCCTAGCTATATCTATTATATTGTGATAAAATATAGTAATGCATAATTTAGGCACCTTTAGTTTAGTTTATTTAGTTTATAAAGGACAGTGTATAATGACAATCGTTTGCATTAAACAAATGGATGGGTGCACTAGATTTAGCAAGAAGCTATCATTTCCATCTATAGTCCTATGTACTGTAACGTTACATAGCTATTTAATCACAATAGTGTCGCACGTGTTTTTGCGGGTCCAGTCCACGGAACGTTGACAGAATTAGCTAAACACCTTATCGCCGAAGGCATAAAAGTCATTAGGATACTGTTCTGCTCTGAATTGAGGGCTTATTGCGGAATTTCTTAGCTTCTTGACGATGTTAACATCAAAGCAGCCAGACGCTTGAGCACTGCTGCGTGTTGTGTGTAACCCGCTCTAGCGTCCCCGCCTCCCCGGTCATGTTTGCTTTGCACCAAACGTTCCACCCAAAAACGGAATTTCAGTCCAGATTGCAATATTCCACGTTTTGCAGTTGATTCCATTTTTATTGGTCAATTCCGCGATTCCGTGAACGCGGATTTCATATGGCTCTAGATTAATCCTGACGATTTGGTCTTAGATGACCAAAACTTTTGTTAGTCGGTGAGGTCATTTTCTTGTGCTTTTTTCCCCACACGCAGAATGAGTTATTTAAGCATTACATCACGCGCAGGAGTGCGTTATGAGAATTAGACCATGCCTAGGGGTGGTCGTTAGACCCCCCTAGGCATGGTCTAATTCTCATAATGCATGACTGCGTGTGGTGTAATGGCTTTTATACAACTGGCGCATTCATCCAACCTTATTGCTATACAATAAACACACATTAATTGAAGATTTATTGACAACCATCCGCAGAAAAAGTAGTTCCAAAAAAAAATAAGAGACGTTGCCTCCGTGAGCAGCGCTGTTTCAAGGCATTCCATCTAAAGTGAGCGTGTGTTATGGGATTGATTGATTGATTGAAAATGTTAGATTACAGATAGACAGTGCTTACATCTTTATACAATTGCCGAATTCATCCAACCTTATTACTATACAATAAACACACATTAATTGAAGCATAATGGACATTGCGTTTATGCAGTCAGGTTAGACGCCGTTTACAGTCAAAGTTTTGCTTGTACACGGTTGCAATTCAATTCCCCCTCCTCGCAGTCCTTGCCAGTCGCGTTAAATTACATCATTGGCTATAGGCTTTTTAAACAATTTAATAGGCTAAACGTCGTTTTAACTTCTTTAATTCACATTTGTTTATTTCATTTCATTTTTCCCGACATGATACCTGCCTCGACGAAATCCGTGATTCGGTTGCGATACAGATGAATTATGAAGTTAGCGGTTGTTATTGGAATGATTGATTGATTGATTGAAAATTGTATTACTAGATTGCAGAATGGGTACAATACAGTACAGCTCAATACACACAATTGTTAAGGGGATGCAGACCAGAGAAAGACTTTCGTCTTGTTTACATCAGGGTCCCCCATTTTCAATTCATCATAACATATATGACATACATCATGACATACAGATAGACAGTACTGCTACATCTAGACATTTATGACATACCAGATTTACAAATACAGTACTGTTTTTGTAGGGTGATTATGGTTTATTTACATTGATGGTAACATTCCCGGTTATAGTGCAGTTTGTGAAAAGAGTATCTGGGTCGTTATTTTGCCTCTTAGCTGGAACAGAATTCTCAGAACCTTCTGCACCTTCTGCAATGCGCTTTTGCGCAGATGAGCCTGCGAGAACATGGCTATAATTTCGCCTGTCTTTAAAATTTGGGGTCCAATAGGATTGCAGCTTCAAAGCATGCCATCTAACAGTGAAGTGAGCAGTTGTTATTGGTTTGATTGATTGATTGATTGATTGGAAATTTTATTAACAGTGAAATGAGTGTCCTTCTGACGATCTAACAACAGACTTCGCGCTATATTTATTTTGTTCCACAATGACTCATGACCCACCAATTACATAATCCAACATTGTGTAAGAAACTAACACATTCCACGTGAAGGAATAGTTTTTGAATTAGTCGTTATGACGCTTTCAACACATCCATTCGTAAAGGGGGGGGGGGGGACCTGCAGCGAGCCACACACGCAAACGGGAGATTGAAAGAAAGAAAAAAAGAAAAACATTTCCTCATACTCGAGAGGGAGAGAAAGGGAGAGAGATAGAGAGCACTTGGGGGGGGGGACCTGCAGCGAGCCACACACGCAAACGGGAGATTGAAAGAAAGAAAAAAAAAACAAGCTGCCGGCGGACTGTCTTTTTTTTCTCTCTCTCTCTCTCTCTCTCTCTCCCACCCCCTCCCTCTCTCGCTCTCTCTCTCTCTCTCTCTTCCCCCCCCTCCCTCCCTCCCTCTACCAGTGCAGACTGTGTGGCACTGTCACTCAAAGTGCTTATGGGCGGAGCCAGGCCATAACAGCCTGATTTCTAGAGGCTGAAAAATGATGGGTTTGAGTACTTGATTAGAAATATAAAACAATGCATTTGAGAAAAAAAACTTACAAATGTCTTCAATAGACCAACAGGAATTGTGTAAAGTTGCCCAAATAGTGCTAGGAATAGCACTGCATAGCACCTTTAATACAGCCCTAGTTCTAGTACAACCCCATGTCTAGTCTTAATACAGCCCTAGTTCTAGTACAACCCCATGTCTAGTCTTAATACAGCCCTAGTTCTAGTACAACTCTAGTCCTAATACAGCTCTAGTTCTAGTACAACTCTAGTCCTAATACAGCCCTAGTTCTAGTACAACTCTAGTCTTAATACAGCCCTAGTTCTAGTACAACTCTAGTCTTAATACAGCCCTAGTTCTAGTACAACTCTAGTCTTAATACAGCCCTAGTTCTAGTACAACTCTAGTCTTAATACAGCCCTAGTTCTAGTACAACTCTAGTCTTAATACAGCCCTAGTTCTAGTACAACTCTAGTCCTAATACAGCCCTAGGGCTTAGCTACACACAGAGAGAGAGAGAGAGAGAGAGAGAGAGAGAGAGAGAGAGCACTGGCAGAATGCTAACGCCGTTAACCAGTTTCCTACCCGCAAGACTGAAGCCAGGGGGCCAACTCTTTCATTTTGCCCTGCTTGTGTTGAAACACACACACATTTATGTACACAGCTATCATTGAATATACTGTACCATACTCTGATACAAATGGATAGTGGCCATTATACACTTTTCACACTTCAGCATTACACACACACACTTAATATAATATGACACTTGTATGGGACACATTCTTCACACTCATTATTCACTACTTTACACACACACACACACACACACACACACACACACACACACACACACACACACACACACACACACACACACACACACACACACACACACACACACACACACACACACACACACACACACACACACACACACACACACACACACACACACACACACACACACACACACACACACACACACACACACACACACACACACACACACACACACACACACACACACACACACACACACACACACACACTTCGTCTATAGAACCCCCCCCACACACGCACACATTATACAAAGAGACACACAAATATTCTCCCTCTCTCACACACACACACACACACACACACGCACACACACACACACACACACGTTAACATAAAAACGTACTGTACACATGTACACTGACCCCTGTGACACACATGCATGCACACACATTCATTCGCAGACCCCACACACTGCACACACACACACACACACACACTCACTTAGGCGTGCGCGCACGCACACATGCACGCACACTCCTCAGCCTGACTCCATTAGACATGTGGTAAGGGTTCTCCTTCCTCTGGGCAACCCTAAGGTCTCTGGCTGTCATCTCTCCTTATTGTCTCTTCCCTGCGCTGTCTTTCTCTGTCTGTCTGTGTCTCTCTCTGTCTCTCTCTGCAGGTTTGTCTGTCAGTCTCACGCATCTATGTCTGTCTGTCTCTAACTGCCATCCTCTCAATGCATCTCCCTCTCTCTCATCTCTGTTTGTCTGTCTGTCTCTCCCTGTATTTCTAGCCTGCCCCCCCCCCTTTCTCTATAATCACATCTCCTATATAGTACTCATCTGTCTGTCTGTCTCTCCGTCTCTCCATCTACAGTATGTCAATCAATCAATCTAATTCCCTTCCTTGTCCATTAATTTCACTCTCTTCTCCTTTCTCTCTCTTTTAGTCTCTCTCGGTCATGTTCCACCCTAAGAACGACCAGCTTCTGTCCTCTTGCCCAAGGCCTGACTTGAAGACAAGGAAAGAGGGTGAAGGAAGGATAGATAGATAGATAGATAGATAGACATCGATCAGATCCTGGCCAAAGTGAAGCATGTCATCCTTACATGGTGGTCAAACTATGTGACACAGCAGGAGAGATGCAGTGTGTTGTGGGATTTGTGAGCCGTTATACCAAACTGCTGAAAGAGCTGCATGAATCCCACTGCGGAACAATTACAACCAGATACTTCTACAATCCTATTAGAGTGTGTGTCTGTGTATATCTCATCATATCTCAAAAAGTAATCGCGCGATTGGCATGAAATTTGCCATTTTCAAATTATTAGTAAAGGAACCATTTCTCCCTTGAGGTGCAGTTTGACCAACTGTCTACTTTTCACAACTTTTGGAATCCTTCTTCCAGGAAAATATTAGTGCCTAATAGCCATGTAAACACTTAATCGCTTCTTCTCTCCGGTTGGGATAAATATATTCTTTCTGTACATGTTTTCCCCGCGTCACCATGTGTGGCGGAGTAACAGAACCCAGGAGCAGACAAGACGAAGGTGGGCAGCGAGTCCAACAGAACCCAGGAGCAGACAAGACGAAGGTGGGCAGCGAGTCCAACAGAACCCAGGAGCAGACAAGACGAAGGTGGGCAGCGAGTCCAACAGAACCCAGGAGCAGACAAGACGAAGGTGGGCAGCGAGTCCAACAGGACCCAGGAGCAGACCAGACGAAGGTGGGCAGCGAGTCCAACAGAACCCAGGAGCAGACAAGACGAAGGTGGGCAGCGAGTCCAACAGAACCCAGGAGCAGACAAGACGAAGGTGGGCAGCGAGTCCAACAGAACCCAGGAGCAGACAAGACGAAGGTGGGCAGCGAGTCCAACAGGACCCAGGAGCAGACAAGACGAAGGTGGGCAGCGAGTCCAACAGAACCCAGGAGCAGACAAGACGAAGGTGGGCAGCGAGTCCAACAGAACCCAGGAGCAGACCAGACGAAGGTGGGCAGCGAGTCCAAAGGTTTAATAAACATAGATACCAAACAGAACAAGGGTACATAAAACGAACACCAAAAACTAAACCTCTCAGTAAAAACTGGAAGAGGGGAAAAAAAGGGAAAACAAAATAACTAACTCTAAACTCTAACCAGAACATCAAACACAGGGAACACTTACTTGCAAACAGAGACAATGGACCGACACAGAGAGCAGGACACAAGGAACTCAAATACACAGGAACAAGTGACAAACGAGAAACACCTGGGATGATTACAACTGGAGACACCTGGGAGGGGACTGACAAAGAACTACAATAAATGAACACAAGGACTACAACTATGGATGACAGACAGACATCTCGAAGATTTTACCACCATTCGGTGAGCAGTCGTGCCATCTCACAATGGACCTCATTCCCGAACACACTTACGAAAAGGTTGTGAAGACATTTCTTCTTAACGCCACTTCGGAAGTTCCTGGGACAATTCTGGCATTCCTGAATGTTTTTAAAAAATCTTTTTTTTAACTTTTTTCTGTATTTTTCTCCCATCCCAATTTAGTCGTTATGCGAATTCCCTTCCTGATCATTGCGCGCATTGCCCCACTGTCGGCCTAGGGAGGGTGAAGACTACCACATGCCTCCTCCGATACATGTGGAGTCAGCCAGCCGCTTCTTTTCACCTGACAGCGAGGAGTCTCACTGGGGGAATGTAAAGCATGCGGAGGTTCACGCTATTTCCCCCTGATCCCCTCCCTGCTGAACAGGCGCCCCAACCGACCAGTAGGAGTCGCTGTTTACAACGACCAGGACACATACCCCGCCGGCTTCCCACCCGCTAACACTGCCAATTGTGTTAGTAGGGACGACTGACCAAGCCGGAGGTAGTTTCAAGTTCAAGTTCAAGTTTCTTTAATAGTTGTCATACAGAAGTACAGAATACTTTCATACAAAATGCTTCTTACTGTTACGCTCCAGAGACTGTGCTAGACAAGATAGTATCAAATAACATAGTATAGCATGTAATTTAGAAGAAGAAAATGAGGTCACAGTGTTCGGTATAGACATATGTACAATGTTCTGAGTTACCATATAATATACAATACTATGCAGTGTACTAATGTACAGTACTATATAGTGCAAAGCAGAAATGGGATGAGGTACAATTTAGGTACAATTTACAGTAAGGTGTACGAGTTGTAGTGCAATCCTTCATCAATAAATATAAAGTGTGGGGAGTGGGTGCTACAGTGTGTTTGTTTAAAGTGGGTGTGTGCTATAAAGTGTGTGGAGTGGGTGCTACAGTGTGTTTGTTTAAACTTGGTACCGCTGACAGCTGGATTCTTTGCGGTGGTAGGCGAGTGCATTCTCCACTGCGCTACCCAGCCGCCCCGTCCTGAATGTTTTCTTATCTGGGATTCGTTCATAGCTAAGAACAGGATTTAAGAATGCAGAAAAGCAGTAGTAGATAGGCCAGATTGGAGTGCGCCCATGTTCTTAATTTCTAAGAAATCATTGCTAACTGTGTTCACAACGATTCTAAAGACATCCTCAGATTTTAACAATAATAATAATAAATATGAGAATATTTGTAATTAACAATTACGTTTCACATTTATTACTCATTGAATAAATAAATAAATAAATAAATACATACATACATACACATACATACATACATATATACATACATAATACTTACATACATACATACATACATACATACATACATACATACATACATACATACATACATACATAAATACATAAATACATAAATAAATACATAAATAAATACATAAATAAATAAATACATTAATTAATTAATAAATAAGCACTAAACTCAATTGCATGGATATCCATAGTTTAATAGAATGGACACATCTACATTCTGCTCTCAGCACATCCCATTCCTTTCATGTAGGCTATATATTTGCCATTTTGTAGATTTCTGGCTATATATTTGGGCCGTTTGATTTCCTCATCCTGTTCTAGCATGGCCAGGTTTTCATTACATAGTTTCACTGTGCGACACCTTGTTTGTAGAGCAATACCATGGCCATTTGACAGTAACTATCTTCCGTTCAAGATGCAAAGAAATTATATTTTTTCCATCCATACGTTCCCGTTTTATACCGTGGTGAATATGAGTATAATTTTGGAATGATCCGGGCTAATTCCTGGGAGGCTGGTTATAGGGTGCAACGTGTATTATACTAAAACCATTGGCATTTCGTCCCTACACACGCTACTATTTAAAAATCAAATGCATATGATAGGTATTATGTTTCATCATGAATGCATAAAAGGAGGTGGGGTTGTTTCTGATTAATTGATTGCCAATAACGGCATTCGTTATTACCACAACACACGCCAATCAGGGGATGGGTATGAAAACCATGCACGATCAAGCTGAAATTGACGTCAAATTGTCCTAACCTGTGGTCGGTGGTATTCCAAAAAGAATATTCCAATTATTTGATCGCCATCTGGTAGATCGTATGTCCATTTGGTCCACGACATAACCCACCACAGCATATGGATTGGGGGTCCCGAAAACGATTCAATGTGATCGGGTGAAGCCCTAGGTTTCCCATTACTAGAAAAGAGTGCCCGGAGACATTTGAGTGTAGCACCCGGTCTGGAACAGGGTTTACTGCACTCTCGATACTGCCTACTAGCAGGATCTGGCCGGTACTGCACCTTCGGAGTCCCAGTATACCTTTGAACGGCAACATACAGGTCCCTGACAATGAATAGGATATTAAAATCGAAAAAAGGGAAAATGATCGGTAACCGCTGGCGCCCAATAACGTATATATATACGTGGTTGGCCATGAAAGTGTTCTGTATCGTATGGCTCTCGCTCTGCGTCACTCTCTGCACTGTCCTCGCACACATGCACGCGCACTGAATAAAGACCACAATGTACCTTTAATCCCAATATTTGTCTGACCACACCCCTATCAGCTTACCCATATAAGCAGGGGTGGGGCCACCCACTCGCCTCCTTCTCGCTTTCACCACAAGGAAGTGCCTCGGTAGATCCCCACACTTGAAATGATGTGATGGTAGGAGAAGAGTTGGAAAACAAGGATACGTTGACATCATATCTTTATTTTCTCTCTCACTATTTTCGAGAAAATACGGTGATATTGTCTTCGTACTGGAGTGTCTGGAAGATGATGATCATTCTAAAAATCCTCCACCGGTTTTCATATTGGGAGTTCGCGCCGCTACATACTTTTCCAACTGCAGTCCTTGCTGTGTGCTGGTTGCTGTAAAGACACAGCCAGGCTGTAGGACGCGCCGCTGTTGTGAGAAGCGGTGGGTTCCAGGTTTGGTGAGTTATGTTTTGCTGGCAGGCTCCACTTGTCTGTTAGTGCTATGGGGGCTAATTGACAATGTTTATGAAAACCGGCCCCAGGCTAGGGTCCTTTGTTCAGCCTCTTAGGCGACAGAAGACCTTGGTCTGAAGCCCATTATAGTTTTAACTAGTGGGCCACGACCATTAACACTGGTGATCCCTGTGTTTTCTGGACGAGTGGATATCTCTCTGTCACCGTGTTAAGGCCCCATCTTTCATATCCAAATGAGAGTATTCCCTCACGAGGAGATATGGGCATAGATGTTCGATAGCGGAAGATCTGTGTTCAAGTCAGCTACACAGGCCAGTTGGGTATTGTGCTGGCTCCGTCGGGTGTTGGTAAAATCACCGTTTTTCTCTTAAAAAGTGAGGAGGGTTTCAGAACGGCGGCCTGTCTGGGTGAGTGTTATATCATTGTGTACAAGTTCAGGTGATAGCTGCTTAGCTTACGGTTAGCCAGTCAGCTGTTAGCTGCGGCGTTAGCCTGCTGTGATCACTGCGTGGCCTACATAGGTTGGGCCTACTGTTAGCCAGTCAGCTTTTAGCTGCGGCGCTAGCCTGCTGTGATCACTAGGAAACGTTAGCTTGCTGCTATCGGCCAAGGCCCAGCGCGGGGTAGCTCCGGCTCCTCGCGCGCCGCCGCGAGCTCCCCTCTGGTCGCGTGCGCCGTTCGCTCGGCGTCTCGCGGGCAGGGGCAGTAGCGACCGACGGTTGGAGCGGCCGTTAGCTTAATGCTACTCTGTTGAACGTGCTTTGATTATAACATGTTTTAAACGCTCTTGACTACGACGTCATCTTTGACAGAGGATGTTCGTCGAACCTGCCCTGGGCCAGGACGGCAAAGCCTGCGTCAACAAAGGGGACCGTAGCGACGGGTTGGAGCGGCGACGCTGCCCAGATCGAACAACACAGGACGGCTGTGTTTTCTACGGTGTCTTGAGACTGCACTTCGTTGATCTACGCTCCGGGTAGGCCAGGTCTGACCAGACCTTGTACACTTCTTCTGGCTTTCCCTTCTAAATGTTTTGTAAATAACGATGTTTTCCAAAACGAGTGTTACTGCACTACATTTAGGATACGACGCGAGTTGTGTGTGAATTGTCTTGTCACTAGGTATTTAGCTTCTCCGTGCAAATCGGGTTGTTGTTTCAGATGTGAAAATGATCTGGTTTGTTGTGTTGAGAAACATCATGTGTGTTTATATGTACCGTGTACTCACAACTAAGGGGGTTAACTAACCTATAAAGCTATGCTTAGTGACAAATGAGTAAAGAATATTCTTTTCTCAGCCTGTAATGACAATGAACAGTGTGTACACATATTAACAGGTTTTCCTGTTTTAACTGGCCGTATTAAGGGTAAAGTAGGAGGATTGTGTTTCCCCCCGGTTCCCTGGGGACTTCTTCATCCTCCTATCAGACATGTTGTTGCACTACATTGTGTCTTTGTATGGTAGGGATACGATGTAACCCTTAGCTTGATTGCTGAGGTTGTGCTAAGCCTGCTGGAGAAACTTTATTTTCCTAAAAGAAAAGATTGTTTGGTCGCTTTCGTGTGTGCTTAGCAAGGCCTGTGGCCGATACTAATCGAGAATTATGTATTCAAGAGTCAAGTCAAGTCAAGAGTTTTATTTGTCACGGCATACGAGTATACAATGAAATGCGGGTGGTCTTGCCCGCAACGATGTGCAATACAGTGGGTACAACATATAATAGAATCCAATACAAAAAAAAATTGTGCAATAACAGGTAACAGGTAACATGGTGTGACATCAAAATCGGTATCTGTACATAGTTATTTACAGAGCATATAGGACATGCTAGGTAGCTTTGGTAGTGCAATACACTGTTACTGTTGCTAATACTGATTTAAAGTGGCCTTTCCTTTTGGCAATAAGTGTGAGTGTGTGCGCATGAGTGTGTGCCCGCTCATGTTAAAGTGTTAAGTGGCTGCTCGTGTGTGAGCGTGCACAGCGTGTGTGTCGTGTGTGTGCTCAGTTCAGTGTTCTGTGGTACTCAATGTTCATTGTTCAGGACTCTGATGGCCTGGGGGAAGAAGCTAAGCCTAAGCCTCTCTGTCCTAGTAGCTGGGGTTCGCAGGTGTCTGCCTGACCTCAGCAGCTGAAACAGGCTGTTGTTGGGGTGGTGGGGGTCTTTCATTATTCTGCAGGCTCTGGATTTGCACCTCTTGTTGTATAGAACCTGCAGGGGAGGTAGTGCAATACCTGTGGTACGCTCGGCTGAGCGCACCACTCTCTGTAGGGCCTTCTTGTCCTGTGCCGTGCTGTTTCCATACCAGGCAGTGATGTTTCCAGTCAGGATGCTCTCTACAGCTCCTGAGTAGAAGGACTGGAGTATCTTCCCCGATACTCTGAACTTCCTTAACTGTCTCAGGTGGTAGAGGCGCTGTTTCGCCTTCTTTACTACTGTGTCTATGTGTGTTGACCATGTCAGGTCCTCTGAGATGTGGACCCCCAGGTACTTAAAGCTGCTCACCCTGTCCACGGTAGCCCCGTTAATCATCAGTGGTGTGTGCGTCTCCTGCTGTCCTCTCCTATAGTCCACGATCAGCTCCTTGGTTTTACCAATGTTCAGGAGCAGGCTGTTGTCCTGGCACCAGCGTTCCAGTACCTCAACCTCCTCCCGGTAGGCCTTCTCGTCGTTGTCCGAGATCAGCCCCACCACCACCGTGTCGTCTGCGAACTTCACTATGGAGTTGGAGCTGAACTTGGCCACACAATCGTGTGTGTAGAGTGAGTACAGCAGGGGGCTCAGAACACAGCCCTGGGGGGACCCGATGCTCAGGGTGATGGTGTTGGAGGTCTGACCCCCCACCCTGACCGCCTGGGGTCTTTCGCTCAGAAAGTCCAGTACCCAGGCGCTCAGGGCGGAGCTCAGACCTAGCTCGATCAGCTTGTCCACCAGTCTGGTGGGGACTATGGTGTTGAACGCTGAGCTGTAGTCAATGAACAACAGTCTCACATAGCCCCCCTCTCATAGTATTCTCTCATTATGAAAAACGGCGTTCCTCTGTAGAGTGTTTTTGCCATTTTTTGTAGGTGATGATCGGTTGTGTGTGTCATGTGACCTACAACTGGGTTGGACTGGCCACAGAAGCACATGTGTAAGTTTGGTACCGGGGCTCTTGAAGAGCCCTCTCTATTCTGTGTTTTTTTCCTTAGTAAAAATCAGATAGCAGGTTAGCTCATGCGCTGTGTGAAGCTGTCAGACGCTTCATAGAGCTGACTATGACTGTGTCATACTCTCTTTTTGTCATTACATCGTATCATGGGTGTGGGGTCGTAAAGGGGTGAACTGGTAACCTTTCCTCTCCCCCTTTTTTCTGTTGGTCAGGGGTACACCCCCTGTCCTTCAAGGTTCCTGTCACGTTGCGGTCCCGCACGTTACGGGGTGAGGGGGGGGAGTTTCATGGTCCCACGGCCTGGAATATTGGGCGTGTGCACCGCAGAAATGCCCCCGCCATAGAGTACGTCACCGTGCGCGTCTCTGTTGGTAGGACTTCCGTGTGCTGTTCAGGTCCATGTGATGGATCTGTTTCGGGGGGTGGTCAGGGCTCCTCCTCACCAAGCTCCTATTCGGGCCTTCTGTGAGTTGGGACTCCTCCTTCCATGTGAGGGAGCCTCCTTCAGAGTACAGAGCCTCCTCCTCAGATTGTCAAGGTGAGTGGACCCTCTAGAAGGAGTCCTACTCTATTGTGTATGTATTCGATTCAATTCGATTATTGAGTGTGTATGGGTTCAGTGCCTCCTCCCCGGAGAGCCCTAAATCCAATTTTTTACATGGCTCAAGGTGCAATATATTCTTTTCAATCTGTACAGCTCGCGTGGGAAGTCTCTCTGGGGATTCCCGTCTCCTTCCTATGGGAGGGTGGTGGGATGTAAAAATGTGATTTTTTTTTACCCCCGGCTGTGTAGACTGGGATACATACTGTTGGTGCTTCCTTCTTTTCTACTAAAAAGAGTTGGAGTTAGGAAGTGTCACACCCCTCTTGTCGTTCCCCATGGCGCCTTGGGGATTCAATGACAGGTCTAAATAGCCTGTTCATTGATGTGGGTGTGTCCCGACGCACGTATAGTGCTAGCTCGGGGTGTTCTGTAAACAGGCGACTGACTGGCACGCCTTGGTTGCTTGACGTTAAAACGGCGTTTTTATAAAGCAACTGGGATGGAGGTTTTTCCTCTTCCGATGACCAAATCCAACGACCTGGTTTTTGTCATCGACGGATTCTCGTTCATGTCTGAGGGATGATGACGGAATGGATCTGAACATATGTAGAGGGGTCTCACGCCCTGGGGGTGGGCCACCGGGCGCGGTTCGCCCGAACGTCTGGGTGGCGCCTTCTTTTCATGTTTAAGATCAACACGCATATCTGCCCCTTCTCCTGGAGTAGGCATGTCGGCGTGGTTAGGGCACGGGACTGGTTCTGGTCACGCTGGTCCGGATCAGTTGAACCCGTTCTGGTACCCTGAGGGACTTGGGCTTTTTTCAGGGGGAAAAATGCCAGGTTGGTCCGGGTGTCACAGGGTTAAGCACTATGGAGACCCTGGTTGGGTAAGTTTTTTACTCGGCACTGTCGTAATGGCTTACGGCCATGCCAACCTGTACACGCTCGATCTCGTCAGATCTCGGCCGCTACACAGGTTGGTCCTGGTTAGTACTTGGTTGGGAGACCGCCTGGGAATACCAAGTACGGTGTGCTTAGGGGCTGGTTCTCCATTCTTTTTCGCTCCTCTCTCACGCATGGCGAAGAGGGGCCTGTTGGGGTGGTCTTTGACCTCCTCTGGTGACCCTGTGCTTCCCGTATCGCCGGGCCCGGTCCGGAGTAATGTTTCATCGACCCGTAGGCCTGGGTTAACCCTTTTTTGAAAAACTGAAACACTTGTACTGCGGTATAGCCGGTGTATACCCGCAGGTGTGTTTTGGAGTTTTTTCTTGAGTGGTTATAGGAACAACCACCGCATTGGGTAACACCAAGGTGGTTGATTCCCTGGTGTGTTGGAGCAGTGTCAACTCCCGGGTTCACCGTTTGAGGGTGCCCCTGCACGTTCATGACGTCTGCCAATCGTGTCAGCCTTCTCTGCCTCAACCCCTCTGGGTGGGTTTTTTTTAAATGGAGGCTTGGTCATGCAACACCGCCAGCTTACGCCCCTTCCGCCGGGGCGGCTGTGTTCAGCTGTCCCCTCTGGCGCCTGTCTCGTCCGCAGTCTCCAGGCTAGGGTTAATAGCCTGTTGCCTGGTTTTTCCCCGGTGCGCTGCCTGCTTCCGTTGGTTAACCTTTTTTGTGTGCTTACGGCCATGCTGACTGCCTGTTCTGCAGGGTCAGTGTGCCAGGCAGTGTACTATTGGGGGGACAGGGCCCGCTCGGCTGAGGGGCCTTTGTCCGAATACGCTGGCGATGTGGGGGGCGGGGTCACTAAGTGCCCACCTGGTGGGGTCTTGATGCTGGCATCATGGACTTCTCCGGGCCCCCGTTCCAGGGGGTCCAGTCCCTTTGGTGGGTCTGGGTCTTCCTTCGCGCTCCGCTGCTACGGCCTTGGCACGGGGTTGGGTTTGCCCTTGACCCCGTGATTCTGGGGGCAGTAACGAGGTTGTTCCTCCGTTCGTTCCCGGGTGGCATGCGGGTTGTGCGTGTGTGTAGTCGTGGGGTCAAGCCACGGCTGCTCACCCTGTGAGTTGAGTTGCTTGAGTGCCTCTTCGCACGGTCGGGTCCGTCGCCCTCCCGGGAAACCTCCAATAGGGGGGGTGCCCTCCATTAGGGTGGGTCGGGGGGGCTCGGCCCTCCCTGTTCTGATGGTTGTGGGGGGCTTTCAGCGGGGTGTACTTGTCGGCCGATGGCTCTCGCTCGGCCTCCCTTGTGCAGAGAGTGACGCCGAGCGAGAGCCATACGATACAGAACGTTAGGTTATGACTATAACCAAGTTCTGTTAGTAGTGGTGACGCTCGGCGTCTGACGCCGCTGCAGCCCTTGATCTCGCCTTGTGGTGAAAGCTTGGAAAGGAGGCGAGTGGGTGGCCCCACCCCTGCTTATATGGGTAAGCTGATAGGGGTGTGGTCAGACAAATATTGGGATTAAAGGTACATTGTGGTCTTTATTCAGTGCGCGTGCACGTGTGCGAGGACAGTGCAGAGAGTGACGCCGAGCGTCACCACTACTAACAGAACTTGGTTATAGTCATAACCTAACGTTAATAGTCCATACCACCTTGTTTGCTATTGTTATTTATTATTATTATTTAATTTTTTCACCTTGCTTAATGTGCACATTGTAAGAAACATTCCACTGCTCATCTTACTGGTGAGGACCACACAACCAGGTACTGTCCACCTTGGGCTTTTTATCCTCTGGGACACCTCAGACGGAGCTAGGAGACAGGGTGGGCATATCGCAGCCATCCAATCAGCCGCAGCCTCCAGCAAGTCGTGGATGAAATCATATAACTGGCCACACAATACATCCAATTCCTATACTGAAAAACAACAGTGAAGAGAGCATTCCATGCCATTGCTGGTCTGCCCAACACCATCGGCGCAATTCACTGGACACACTGGGAACCCTCCCCAGATACGTTTCCATATCTCAACAGAAAGCAATACCACTCCATCAATGTTCAAATCATCTGCGATGCCCAGAACCACCTGCTCAACGTGGTCTCCCGCTTCCCAGGAGACGCACATGACTCCTACATCTTACAGAACAGATCTGTGGGTGTGCACCTCGAGCAAGGAGACGCTGGAGACACATGGCTAATTGGTAAGTATCTGTGCGTAATGAATCGTTCCAGCAACAGTAGACTTCTATTCTTTTAATACCTTCTTTTATTAGGAGATTGCGGATATGTGCTGGCCCCCTGGTTGATGACCCCACTCACCAACCTCCAGAAGGAGCAGGAGGTGGCCCACTAGCGACTGCTGCAGTGCCCATGGCCTCAATGCGCTGGTCCACCTCAGACAACCCTGAGCCCCCTGTTCCTCCTCTAGTGCTAACAGTTATACTACCTCTAAATTAATATTGTAGTAAATACTGTACTTGTATAATGACAATAATTAGAATCTAATCAAATGTAATTTTGATCAGTCACAAATTGCTTTCAGGCTACCTGTGGATTCTGTATGCACACAGTCCTGCATCCGGCCGCTATTGCACTCCATTTGGAACCATGTGGTTTCTTTTCCTGGCCGAGCTGCGGCGTGCGTGCGGGGTCTGTACACTCCAGCAAGGCAAGCGATCGTAACGATGCATCGACTAGGCTCCACCGCCCGCCCGTTAATTTTCTTTGGTGGTAAACGTGGGACAGACTACCACGACCAGTATTTGGAATGGCGATCAGATAATTGGATTCTTCTTTTTGCAGTACATCATATACAAGGTAAGGACTATATGTGACCGAGACCAGCGACCGTGCCGGCGGGGCGTTATGTATGCAAATTCAGGTGTACGAGAACACACGTTCAATTGAAGAATCAGTGGCATTCCTCATTCGGGGGAACACAGCTGAGAACACTTTGGCTGAACACATTTCCATGCGTTCATGAATTCTTATGAAGTTCAGAAGGACAACTTCAGAGGGACAACATCAGAGGGACAATGTCAGAGGGACAACATCACAGGGACAACATCCAGAGGTGCAGTGCTCATGCCACGCAGTACCACGCCGTTCAACCACTTTTCTGAGCAGAAGCACGCGCACGCACATGCACGCGCGTGCACACAAAAATGCGTTCACAACTTTCACTCGACTCGTCGTGCGCCAAGTACTGATACTCACCTATCACCTAATCTTTGCATAACAATAGCATAGCAATAGCATAACAAAGAACGAGAAGTGCAAAACCAAAATACAAGCCCTGTACCAATTGGTGGGGGGTTGCTTGAGCTGTGGAACCTCTGACAAATGGTCCCGACTGGAAGGATGAGACATTTCTTAAAGGAAAACTCCAACATTTTGGGAAATTAGCTTATTTGCCATCTATCCTGGAGTTAGACAAGAAGATACATACCTTGTTCTTCTCTGTGCATGCAGTAGGAGTGGGAAGACGTTGGGCACTAGGCTAATGGAGGAACCTACTTCCAGTGACTGACGCTAAGCTAGGCTAACGGTGCGCGTCTTCCTACTCCTAGTCCTACTGCATGCACAGAGAAGAAAAAAGGTATGCATCTTCTTGTCTAACTCCAGGGTAGATGGCAAATAAGCTAATTTCCCAAAATGTTGGAGTTTTCCTTTAAGTTGTGCTTCAGAAGGAAACTGTCCTTCTGTAAACTGTAAGTTACATTGTTAATTTAGTTTGTATTTACTTTTCTAGTTCAAGTTAATTCAATTAAAGAAATTGTAACTCCAATATTGTATCTACAATTACATTTAAAACATTGTTTGTTTTTCAACCATATCTGTTGACAATATAATTTCTTTATATATTGAAGGCTACATCCTGCTACCTTTTTCAGCTTCTCTATTTCAAGGCAATATTTACAAAAACTAAACTAAAACTAGTAATTTCCTATACAAACATGTTTCCTACTATTTATGCATAATAATAATCTGTTCTGTGCGCACGCGAGGGAACATACATGTGCATGCGCACACGTGCACGCAACATCATTCGCCGATGAATCTACGGCGATTATTGTTGATTATTCTCCAAACGGGTCGGTATTATTGGCGTATTATTGATTCTTTGCGCGTTCCTTAGAGTACAGCCACTGCTGATATTACCACTGCACCCCTGACAACATGATATTACCACTGCACCCCTGACGACATCAGAGAGACGCTGAGATGATATTACCACTGCA
Source organism: Notolepis coatsorum (assembly GCF_963971535.1). Lineage (NCBI taxonomy): Eukaryota > Metazoa > Chordata > Actinopteri > Aulopiformes > Paralepididae > Notolepis > Notolepis coatsorum. The sequence goes on from NC_140165.1 coordinate 116,629,906, forward strand.
CCCCTGACAACATCAGAGAGACGCTGAGATGATATTACCACTGCACCCCTGACAACATGATATTACCACTGCACCCCTGACAACATGATATTACCACTGCACCCCTGACAACACTTCTGATACCACTGCACCCCTGACAACATGATATTACCACTGCACCCCTGACAACATCAGAGAGACGCTGAGATGATTTCCAGATCATGTCCCCTGCATGCACATCCCTTCGATGTTGTCAACAGGGACTTTAAATGTTACTTTGCTCTGTGTCCTATCTAATGTAGCAGGAAAAAACAGCAAAACTGTCATCATCCCCACTCTGTCACATCCTTCACTCCAGCCACACCCTCAGAACCATTAATCGCCCTCCCTCTCGCTCATTCTTTCCCTATCTCTCTGATTACAGAATGTGTCCTTATTTGGGCATTTTCCCGGACTCTGCCTTCCCCCAGCCCTGCACTGTTAAACTCACCCGCCGTTGGGTTTTACCTTCTGCCTGCCTGTCTCTGTGTCCCTGCACTGTTAAACTCACCCGCCGTTGGGTTTTACCTTCTGCCTGCCTGTCTCTGTGTCCCTGCACTGTTAAACTCACCCGCCGTTGGGTTTTACCTTCTGCCTGCCTGTCTCTGTGTCCCTGCACTGTTAAACTCACCCGCCGTTGGGTTTTACCTTTTTTGTCAGAATAAATCCATCTCTAGACATGAGTTATGTCTATAGTAATGATTTATTCTTGACACTAACGTGTCGGATATAATATATTATATTATAACTGGTCTGTGGTGTAAAATGGAAGACTTTACCACAATTAAGGTTTATTTAAGCAATAGCTCATGACAGGCCATGGTCATATTATGGTTATTATATCACAGCTAAGGGGCATAGTTCGGCCCGATGCAAAGCAGGGGTTAGCTGTGATATAATAACCATATGCCATGGCCTGAAGAAAATGGTAAATGATAAGTGGCTGCATTTATATAGCGCTTTTATCCCAAGCGCTTTACAATTAGTTCCTCACTTTTTACCCATTCACTCACACATTCACTCACAGTCGGCGGAGGCAACCATGCAAGGTGCCAACCTGCTCATCGGGAGCAGTTAGGTGTTAAGTGTCTTACTCAAGGACACTTCGACATGCTGCCCGGGAGGAGTGGGAATCGAACCGGAAACCTCCGGATAACCAGACAACTGCTCTACATACCGAGCCACTTAGGAATAAGTGGCTGTGTTTGCAGGGCTATAACTATATTCTATATTATAGCTATGGATACAATACTATGGCCCATTTGACATCGACTATCTATCGTTCAATATGTGTTAAAGAAATAATTTTTTCATCCATACATTCCCGTTTTATACCGTGGTGAATATGAGTATAGTTTTTTAATCCTGTCTAATTCCAGAAAACGACGCTATGCATTCCACTAAAAACGTTGCCGTTTCTCGCCTGTACATGCTACTATTTCGAAATCAAATCTATATTATCGGTATTATCATCATGAATGAAAGGGTGGGGGGGGGATCGTTTTTTTATGCTTCGATCGTCACCAACGGCATACGTTGTGGAGTAACGTTACACACATATGTTGTGATCGAGGTGAAGTCATGGTCAGATCACAGCAGGATTGATATCATATAGCCCTTACTTCACTAGGATGTACCCCAAAAATAATATTCCAATTATCTGATCGCGAGTCCCAGTATTGGTATGCAATATAAACTGAGTTTTATAGTGAAAAGAGCAGCTTTATTGGTCAAGATTGAAGGCTCTATATTGCAGGAAATTGCACGTACAGGTTCATTAAATTTAAAAAAATAATCTGCCATGGAGGGGGTCGTGCCGGACCCCGTCCAAACCACCCCTTGCCTGTCCAAAAAATAATAATAAAAAAATATATAAAAAAATATCTTGCACCCCCACTTTCAACTATAACTAGGCGGCCATGTGTGTGTGTGTGTGTTAAGGCTGAGCCCGATAAGAAAGAGAAAAAAAGATATATTTCCATTACCTGTAACTCTTGTGTCTCTTTCTCTCCTTCTCTGCCTCCTCCCTGAGTCTGCAGTGCACAGTCATGACATCGATCTAAAAAAAAAAGTTAAAGATCGTGTCGCCAACATAATCCGCCACACATCATGCATCGGGAGCATTTTATGCTTATCAATCCGATCGGGACAACCGCTTCACCTGCCTGACAAAGAAAAGTCCAACCGGAGACTTTTGATCGACGCACAGGCCAAGATATAATGTTTCATAATGTTACTGCCACCTGGGTGGATGCGGCCGGTATTGCACTTTGGCTTTCTCAGGATGATTCCCCATGTTAACCCAGAGTCTGTGTGCCTGTAATGAATGGAAATATTGAAAAAAAGAAAAAACAACCAAAACCCGAGATATCTCGGGTCTGGCCCTGAATGAGTTAATGGGGCACTTCACCAAAAAACAATGCTGATTTATTTTGTACAAAATCTCACACACACGTCCAAAAACTCTAAACAGCTTTGCACACATTAATTTAGTTTGACAGTTATTGAGAGTCAATTTGTTTGAATATGGCCACTAGTGATGTCATTGAGGACATTGAATCCTTGTGTTGTGTTAATTACAGCACCATGGCATGATGTAGATGAAATAATTGAAATACTTTGTCTTATAGGTATTGGTTATCCAAACTCATTTACTCTCAATAACTGCCAAATTTAATCAATGTGTGCAGTTTTTGGATGAAAAATAAATCAGCATTGTTTTTTTTTTGCGAAGTGCCCCTTTAAACTTGACCCTTAAAAATCTCCAACTGTGTACGAAACCTAAATGTGGAGAAAAAGCTGCTGGCGTCTTCAAGACTAATGAACGTATCAAATACAGCCAGCCTCCAAGTCATATACAGTACAGAGGCCTTCAGCATGACAGAGCACAGTAACAACCCTGTTGCCGGGGGGAGATTAGGGATGATTCTGCACCACAAACACAGAGAGACACACACACACACACGCATGCACGCACACACACACATACATACACACAATGTGACACAAACACACTCACACACACACACACAGACATGTGTATACACACACACACACACACTAAGGCTGAGCCCGAACCCTGTTTTTAGGGTTCGAACGTTTGCCAGGGTTTATCGAACGAACGTTCGAACGTTAGTTTTTTGTAAATTTTTTAATACAATTTTTTTTGTATTACTTTTTTTTTTTTTGTATATACTTTTTTTTTTTTTATTATTATAGATCCTACGGAGGGCGGCATTGCATAATCTATTGTTGAAAAAACATGTTGTTTACAGTGGTGGCTGTTCATGTAAACATGTAATTAAACAAAGCACTCAGAAGAAAATAAACAAGCTACTGAGTACTGCATAAAGTTCCTACTTATGATAACCCTTGCACACCGCAGTCACGTAAGGGGCTAGATAAACAAATGCATTCGTTTTGTGGCATTTTAACGTTATATAGTTAGTGTTACACGTTCAATAACAGGTATTCACTCTTGGTCGACGGGAAGGAGAGAGGCGCGCGCCTCGACTCCTTCCACCGTCTACCTCTGAACGGGGGACGGCAGAGAGACAGAGAGACACCGGCGCGGGGGTCCCGCCGGGCTCCCAACACGCCTGCCGCCTCGGCCAGAGTTGTTTCCAACGCAACCACCTCCCGCCATGAAGCTCGCGCTCCGTGGCCGAAAAAGGCTGGTATGCATTAATGATCCTTCCGCAGGTTCACCTATGGAAAGTTGTTACGACTTTTACTTCCTCGGCGGGGAGCTAACGCTACGTTAATGCTTCTCTCAAGCAGATCAATGGCGGCATTGCCGGAAGTAAAAAAAATTATAAACGCTTGCCGATTGGTGGTAACAGCAGAGGCGGGTGCAAGCGGTGTGACGTAATTGGCAGAATCGCCTGTCATTCAATCAAAATTGTTCTATTGCATTGGTTGAGACTAGAGCTCTGGTTGAGTATCCAGCAACAGCCCGGCAGAGACCATACTGGTTGAGCCGAGCGACTCGGGGGACGCGACGCTTCACATCGCCTCACCGTCGTTGCGCCTGCTTTATTTTTTTTCACCGAACGTTCGAACCCATTAATTAAAGTCCGAATGTCAGCTTAATGAACGAACGTTCGAACGTTCGAACGTTCGGGCTCAGCCTTAACACACACACACACACACATGGCCGCCTAGTTATAGTTGAAAGTGGGGGTGCAAGATATTTTTTTATATATTTTTTTATTATTATTTTTTTTGGACAGGCAAGGGGTGGTTTGGACGGGGTCCGGCACGACCCCCTCCATGGCAGATTATTTTTTTTAAATTTAATGAACCTGTACGTGCAATTTCCTGCAATATAGAGCCTTCAATCTTGACCAATAAAGCTGCTCTTTTCACTATAAAACTCAGTTTATATTGCAGTATGATAGCCAATTACTATAATAATAATAATAATAATATATGAATATATATATATATACTGTATATACACTGTCCTATATTGATTTTTCGCTCGTTTATTTTCATTAAATCAATCTCGTTTCAAATAGGCCAAGTTTTTATTAATAAGAAAGAGAAAAAAAGATATATTTCCATTACCTGTAACTCTTGTGTCTCTTTCTCTCCTTCTCTGCCTCCTCCCTGAGTCTGCAGTGCACAGTCATGACATCGATCTAAAAAAAAAAGTTAAAAAAAGTTAAAAAAAAAAGAAAAAAAATGGAGGCCCCTCGTCACTAAAGGCCCACGGGCCGCGGCCGTCGTTAATCCGGCCCTGCTCGTCTGCCATATAGATAGCGTTAACGTTTGCAAATGAAGTCAACATATCTAGATAACGTTAGCTAGCGGCTAGCACTAAAGCTAACGCCAACCAGAGAGGGAAACGTTATTATTATTTATTAGAGGATTTACGGTATGACCAGATCGCATTTCGGGACCGTGAAACACTTTTATTGTATTGCGTGGTAGAACCGTAGAAGTTCTACCACTCAATAGTAAAGACATGTCTAACATAATCCTTTTATTTGAACAACTTACTACTCTGTGGGCTTTGATATTTACACTCAGCCTATACCTGCAGGCTGCAGCGCTGTGCGCCAAGGTCTACGCGCTGGAGATGGGGGGCACTGGATCAAACCATATGGGGGGGGGGGGGGGGGGGGTTCGCAATCTTTGGAAACTTAAAAACTTGTTATTAAGTGTAATTGCATATTATTAATTTGATTGAAATTACGTAGTTATGGTTAGATTTATATATTGGGGGGGTATATCATATTTTTCATATGATCAAAAAGTGGGGGTGCAAAATCAGACGCTAATTGTCGTTTGATTTTTTCATATTTCATCAACAGAGTCTCCCTTTGGTACAGCAGACCTTCTAGGAGCTCAGATGGGAAAATACCGCCCCCTATCGTCTATCCCTGTGTAACTGCAGGCCATTCGATTATACTGGTGGATCTGTGTGGGGGGAGCCAACTGGCTCCATTATGCTGGCGAGGGATCTGATGAAAGTGATCGCGAGTTGGAAAGCAGCCTGGAATATATATTTACAGCAGCCAATAATCAATCAATAAACGCAATCGATATTTGGAATGGTGATCAGGAATTGAAATAATCTTTTTGGAGAACATCTGATCTAAGGTAAGGAGTCTATGTTACCAGTTTTAGGATAATCAGAGCTGTATTCACGGAGATATGTGTATGTGTATGTGTATATGTGTGTGTGTGTGTGTGTGTGTGTGTGTGTGTGTGTGTGTGTGTGTGTGTGTGTGTGTGTGTGTGTGTGTGTGTCTGTGATGTTGAGGAAATTAGAGAATAGATTTCTCAGCTCACTTCTATAGCATGCATAAGTACACATATACTATCGATAATCTAGCGTTTATTTGAAAACGATTCATAAATAGGCCGACAAATGACAACGTGTCTAGTGTATTCGAGAATATTCCAATAAATGCCGTTTATGAGGGAATCTTTCTATTTTCCGGAAATTTTCGAGAAAACTATAGCTTTTCGAAATGCTATAAAAAGGATATGAACCGATTAAAAAACAATCCGTTTCGACAATGTTGACTTCAAACAAGTCATTGATAAGCGACGGGCAGATTAGACACATAGCCATAATTTTAAACATAGATTATGCGTTTTTAACGCTAACATTGAAGTGGATGATGGCATTCAAGGGGGTAAAAAGGAAAACACGTCCGGCACTGAAAGTGTTAAGGATGATAGGATTGGCAGCATTGTTCATCTGTGTTACCTGCCAGGCACATGCACAGATAGGGCCCAAGGAGGGGCTTGAGCCCCTGCCCTTTTACCCTTGTGTCAAAAAGTGCTATTTTTTTATCTGGTGTTATATCTATTCTATTTTATTTATTTATAAAACATTTGTATTACTTCTTTCATTGAAATTCTATCAATCTACTATAAAGAGGGACATTATATCAATTTAACCTCTTAAGCATTGGACGGCCCGACACTTTGCTCTCGTCTGTCGGCTCTGGCTCTGGCTCTCAATACATTGTTGGAAAGTTCGTCACCAAACTCAACCTATTGCGTGATTTCATTCTCGAGTTACAAGACGAAACATCCGGCGAGTGTCTTTGACAGTGTTATGGTTTGTAACCGACCTCAAATGCAACGGCACAGACAGGAAGTTCAGATTTAGCCAAATGCTAGGGCGTATTTATTTACAGAGTCAAATAGGTACAGTAATCAAACAAACGGGGAGACTGCCTCCGGCAGAGTCATCAGCCGCTCTGCAGAATCCTCCTGGCGACAGTGGTGGGAATTTGGCATATGATGTTGTAGCGGCTCTGCAGATACTCCCAGCTCTTCCTCGAGGTGGGAAATGGAGAAAGAGATAGGTATCAGTGTTTTCCCCAACACACAAGAGAGTCAGTGCAAACAAAAGATGTTTTCAGTGCTTCTTCTATAACACACAATCCGGCTGAGTCCAGTGCAAACAAAATTATATCTTCAGTGCTTCTTCAATAACACACAATCAGAATTATCCAGAGCAAACAAAATGATCTCTTCAGTGTTTCTTCAATAACACACAATCAGAACTTATCCAGAGCAAACAAAAGGATATCTTCTGTGTTTCTTCAATAACACACAATCCAAATTATCCAGAGGGGTTTGATTCCACTCACCCAAGTGCAGCGCGTAACGGGTAACAAGGCGCAGCTCCAAACAGTTCTTCACAGAAAGGTCCTGGAGAGAATATAGACCAGGAAACAGCAACGGGAAAAAAGCAGGCAAAGCAGTTGTATTCCAGAACGACCCAACAACGATAGCAAGAAGGTCTGTGTATATAAAGCCTTCAGGGGCGCTAATTACAAACTGTGACAGCTGCGTGATGAGATCGATACTTGCTCCAAAAGCATGTGGCGGGGAATGCACCAATCAACACGGCACCTTAAAGGAACGGAGCGTGTGGCGGGGAATGCATCAATCAACATAGTACCTTAAAGGAACGGAGCGTGTGGCGGGGAACGGACCAAACCTCACAGTACCCCCCCCTCCACGGGAGCCACCCGGCGACCAGCCCGACCCGGCTCGCCCGGATGGGCACGATGGAAGTCGGTGATCAGGCCGGGATCCACGATGAGCTGGCGGGAGACCCAGCTCCGTTCCTCCGGGCCCTACCCCTCCCAGTCCACCAGGTACTGGAACCCCCGACCCCGCCGTCGAACGCCCATCAACCGGCGGACCTGCCACTGGGGGTGACCGTCCACCATCTCGGGAGGAGGTGGTTCCGGAGCAGGAGGCATCAGGGGACTGAGAGAGACAGGCTTAACCCGGGACACATGGAAAACGGGGTGAATGTGCATGGACGCAGGAAGCTTAAGACTCACCGCCGCCGGACTGAGTACCTTCAGAACCTCAAAAGGAACCAGGGGTTAAGCTTCTTGGCCGAGGACCGAAGTGGAAGGTCCCTTGCGGAAAGCCACACCCTCTGCCCAGGGTGGTACGTCGGCGCAGGGACCCGGCGCCGGTCAGCCCCACGACTGGCGCGCTCCGATGACCGGAGCAGCGCAGTCCTGGTGATCTCCCAGACCCGACGGCACCGGTTGAGGTGGTCCTGTACGGAGGGAACTGCCACCTCCGACTCCTGTGCAGGGAAAAGAGGGGGTTGGTAGCCCAGGGATACCTCAAAGGGTGAGAGGCCGGTGGCGGAACTGACCATGGAGTTGATGGAGTACTCGACCCAGGGAAGGAAACGGCTCCAAGAAGCGGGTCTCTTGGCAGCCACACACCGAAGAGCAGACTCCACACTCTGGTTCATCCTCTCCGTTTGTCCGTTAGTCTGGGGATGATAACCAGAGGAAAGACTGACCGTTGCCCCCAATCCCTTGCAAAAAGCCCGCCATACCTGGGAAGTGAACTGGGGCCCCCGGTCCGAGACGACGTCCTGGGGAAAACCATGGAGGCGAAACACGTGGCGTGTCAGGAGGTCCGCCGTCTCGGCCCGCCGAGGGAAGCTTGGGAAGGGCCACGAGGTGAACCCCCTTGCTGAACAGATCCACCACGGTCAGTAGGCACGTGTTCCCCTGGGAAGAAGGAAGACCTGTGATGAAGTCCAACGCCACATGGGACCAAGGACGGCTCGGAATGGGAAGCAGCTGCAATAGCCCGGAGGGTGCCTGGTGGGAGGCCTTGCTGCGGGCGCAGACTGCGCAGGCCAGTACGAACTCCTTGACGTCGTTCCTCATGGTGGGCCACCAGAATCGACGAGCCAGGAAGGAGAACGTGCGATGAACGCCCGGGTGACAGGCGAACCGGCTGGTATGGCCCCACTGGAGGACCCGGGACCGGACCGAGTCGGGGACGAAGAGACGATGAACCGGTACATTGCCTGGAGCGCGATGGAAGCGTAGGGCACGCCTTACCACCCCCTCGATGCCCAAGGTGACTACTCCTACCACCCTGGCCTCTGGGAGGATGGGAGTCGGGTCCTCAGTGGTTGGAGCCCCCTTGGAGTGTAACCGGGACAGGGAGTCGGCCTTCGTGTTGCGGGAACCAGGGCGAAACGTCAGCGAGAAGTCGAACCGACTGAGGAAGCTGGCCCATCTTGCCTGCCGCCCATTGAGGCGCTTGGAAGCACGGATGTACGTCAGGTTCTTGTGGTCCGTCCAAATGGTAAATGGCTCCTCGGCCCCCTCTAGCCAATGACGCCACTCCTCCAAGGCAGCCACAACCGCCAGCAGCTCCCGATTGCCGATGTCATAGTTCCTCTCGGCAGGGAGGAAACGATGCGAGTAGAAGGCGCACGGATGTACCTTCTGGTCCATTGCCGACCGCTGGGATAAGATAGCTCCAAGTCCAGTATCCGAGGCGTCCACCTCTACGATGAACTGTCTCTTGGGGTCTGGATGGAGCAAGATCGGGGCGGAAGTGAACCTCTTCTTGAGGGAGCGGAACGCAGCACACGAAGGACGTCGTTCATGAGCGCCTGGAATACCGCCGGAGCGTTGGTGAGGCCGAACGGCATTACCAGGTACTCGTAGTGGCCCCTGGGAGTCTTGAAGGCGGTCTTCCACTCATCGCCCTCTCGGATACGGACTAGATGGTAGGCACTCCGGAGGTCCAGCTTGGTAAAGACGGTAGCCTGGGTGAGAGGCTCGAAGGTGGAGTTCATGAGAGGAAGAGGGTACTTGTTCTTAATGGTGATCTCGTTGAGCTGGCGATAGTCGATGCAGGGTCGAAGGTCTCCGTCCTTCTTCCCAACAAAGAAGAAACCGGCCGCCACAGGAGAGGAGGAAGGCCGAATGAGTCCTGCTTCCAAGGACTCAGAGATATATTAATCCATCGCTGCCTTCTCAGGGACGGTCAGACTGTAGAGGCGGCTGCCGGGAAGGGGAGCCCCTGAGCGGAGGTCGATGGCACAGTCGTAAGGCCGGTGAGGCGGAAGGGCCTGAGCCCTGGACTTACTGAAAACCTCCTCGAGGTCGTGGTACTCGGGGGGTATGGTCGAGAAGTCCGGAGGCGGCTCACAAACGGATCTCCGGGGCGAGGGACAGGACGCCGCCTGAAGATACTGGGCATGACAGGAGGAGCTCCACCCCCTGATGGTACCGGAGGACCAGGCGATGTGGGGCTCGTGCAGCGCGAGCCAGGGCCGGCCCAGGACTACTGGGACAAGAGGGGATCTGGTGATAAAAAACTGGAGTCTCTCAACGTGGTTACCAGCAATGGTGAGCAGGACAGGACAGGTGCGTTGAGTGATGTCAGCCAGGCGGTGTTGGTCCAATGCGACAGGTGCGTTGAGTGATGTCAGCCAGGCGGTGTTGGTCCAATGCGAACACCTCCAATGGCCTCACGAGGTCCTCTAGTGGAATGTTGGCCCGGGTAGCAAACTCGAAGTCTAGGAAACTCTCGTCAGCACCCGAGTCAATGAGTGCCTCCACCGTGGCCCGTTGGTCCGCCCAGGCCAGGGTGGCGCTCATCAGACGGCTAGGTGGTGCACGGCTCTGGGAACGAGAAAAACGGCTCACCAGGATCTCCCGGGGTCCCGGCGAGCCTGGTCTTTTGGCCGGGTGGGGCAGTTTGGCGATACGGTGTCCATCCCGACCGCAGTAGAGGCAAAGGCCGGACCTGAACCTCGCCTCCCATTCAGCTTGGCTAAGATGTGAACGTCCCAGCTGCATGGGTTCCTCCCCAGGCACCGAACGGGAGGGGAAGGAACCACCAGTCATGTTGGGAGCAGGGCGGACCGCAGTACCGTCACGAGTACGGGGGGTCTGGGGAACCTCTGGAGGTCCCTGTCGGGTTCTCTCACGTCTTCTCTCCTGGAGGCGTCCGTCGATGCGAATGGCGAGGCTGAATAGGTCCTCGAGGGACTCAGGTTCCTCACGGGTCGCGAGCTGGTCCCTGACAGCGTCGTTGAGCCCCCTCATGAAGGTGATACGAAGCGCTTGATTGTTCCAACCGCTCTCCGTTGCCGCCAGTCTGAACTCCAGCACGTAGTCGGTGACCCCGCCACTGCCCTGCCGGAAGGTGCCCAACCGGGCTCCAGGGTCCTGGCCACGGGCTGGGTTGTGGAAAACCCTGCGGAGCTCAGCCACGAAGTCTGGGTAGGAAAAACAGAAATCAGCCCCCATTGCCCAGGAGGCAGTGACCCACTGGGCTGCCCGGCCTGAGAGCAAGTTAGTCATGTAAGCCACTCGGGCTCCCCTTGAAGTGAATCGGCTGGATTGATGACGAAAAACCAACTCACATTGCATGATGAATGTGGCACAATCCTCGAAGTTACCATCGAACAACCGTGGTTCGGAGAGACGGGGCTCCCGAGGTGCGGGATCGGGAGGCGCGGGGCCTGCCAGGGCTGCGGGTGATGCTCCGGCCGAGGCTCCTGAAGTAGGTGGGGTTACAAGCAAGGTGTTAACGGCTTCACTCAGCGCTTGTAATTGGAGGAGAATATTAGTCTGCTGATTACCCTGGGCTGTCTGCTGGCTAGCCAGAGAGCCAAGGGACTCCTGAATAGGCAGGACCTGGTCTCGGAGCTCCTGTACAGCAGCCGCAGCCACACCTAGCTGTAGGCTGTGGTCGTTGGTTAACTCAATCTGGACCGCCAACGCTGTTCTGACCCTGTCTGTGTCGGCTGAGGTCGTCATGGTCGGGTCGTAATGTTATGGTTTGTAACCGACCTCAAACGCAACGGCACATACAGGAAGTTCAGAGTTAGCCAAATGCTAGGGCGTATTTATTTACAGAGTCAAAAGATGGAATAGGTACAGTAATCAAACAAACGGGGAGACTGCCTCCGGCAGAGTCATCAGCCGCTCTGCAGAATCCTCCTGGCGACAGTGGTGGGAATTTGGCATATGATGTTGTAGCGCAGGGCTATTCAACTGGCGGCCCGCGGGCCAGATCCGGCCCGCGGGATGATTCTGACCGGCCCGCCAAAGATTACATGATAAAAAAAAAAAAAAAAAAAATTATTTTAACTTTTTTTTCATGTCAACGTTAACACGCACAATTGAGCCAAAAGTCACTCAATTAATGACAGATTTCATTGATAAATTGAGGGAAAACTTTGCAAGTTGATTTGATGAATTTGACATGTCCAGATAATTGATGCATTTTGTGAGCAACCCATTTGTCAATGTAGCTGCTATTTCCACGAAAGGACAAGAGTTCCTTGCATCACTTCACATTGATGAAGGTCTCCTGCAACTTGAAATAATTGACATGCAAGCATCATCTGCTCTGAAGCAGGCACTTGAGAATGAATCCACCACAACATTTTGGATAAAGTGTATTCATGTCAAGACATTCCCCAAAATAAAAACGCTGGCAATATCTGTGCTAACAATGTTTGGCTCAACATACACCTGTGAATCCAGTTTCTCTCACATGAATGCCATTAAAACAAGCAACCATGCCTCCTTGACAAATGAGCATTTGCATCACTGTTTGCGGGTAGCCCTCACTTCCTATGAACCCTCTTTCTCTGCCATTGCCCAGTCAAAGAAGTGCAATCGCTCTCATTAGATGTGTGTATGTAGGCTAGGCCTGTCTGCCCCCCACCCCCCTGATGTTTGAGAGTTAAGAGTCGACAATAAGTGCTAATAAGATGCTGTGATTTGCTGTTGTTGCACAGACATGAAGCACTTTTTCATAAGCTCAGCTGCACTATAAATGTGTTTTTTTGTTCAAGTGTTGATGTTAGAATGTTCATGCACATCATGCACTTGTTTGTTTTTTATTTTATTTTTATATTGAAATGTTGAAGAGGAGATGTTGCAGTTGTTGCACATAAATGAAGCACTTTTTTTGAAAAGTATACTACTTTTGCAATGTAGTTAAAGGGGATCTTATAAATGGCCCTTTTAGCATTGTTTCCTAGCTATGTGGACTTATATTAAGATGATCTATGTCTCTAATTCTCATATTGGCGCATTCTTCCAATTCTCCTCTCACAATATTCACCCTCACTGAACTGAGTCATCTGAAAATGTGCTGATTTGTGATGTCAGAGAGACACTGCTGCATGATAATCAGCTGAGTTTCCACACAGTTCCCACAGTGGTTGGAGCCCAGGCTCAAAACGTGTTTTTGAGTACTTGATTAGAAATACAAAACAATGAATTAAAAAAAATATATATTACAGAGGTGTTCCATAAACCCACAGGAATTGTGTAAAAGTGCCCAAATAGTGAAAGAAATAGTAAAATAGTTCCCCTTTAAATAAAAGTTGTGAAAATGTGGTTGCGTGTTGTGTCAAGTGTACATATATTCATAGCACGGGGAGGCGCCGTGGCAGTCCGGCCCCTGGCCCCTTGGGTTTCTGACAATGTGGCCCCCTGAACAATTTAGTTGAATAGCCCTGTTGTAGCGGCTCTGCAGATACTCCCAGCTCTTCCTCGAGGTGGGAAACGGAGAAAGAGATAGGTATCAGTGTTTTCCCCAACACACAATTAGCAGAGTCAGTGCAAACAAAAGATGTCTTCAGTGCTTCTTCTATAACACACAATCCGGCTGAGTCCAGTGCAAACAAAATTATATCTTCAGTGCTTCTTCAATAACACACAATCAGAATTATCCAGAGCAAACAAAATGATCTCTTCAGTGTTTCTTCAATAACACACAATCAGAACTTATCCAGAGCAAACAAAAGGATATCTTCTGTGTTTCTTCAATAACACACAATCCAAATTATCCAGAGGGGTTTGATTCCACTCACCCAAGTGCAACGCGTAACAGGTAACAAGGCGCAGCTCCAAACAGTTCTCCACAGAAAGGTCCTGGAGAGAATATAGACCAGGAAACAGCAACGGGAAAAAAGCAGGCAAAGCAGTTGTATTCCAGAACGACCCGACAACGATAGCAAGAAGGTCTGTGTATATAAAGCCTTCAGGGGCTTGATTGATTGATTGATTGAAAACTTTATTAACAGATTGCAGAATGGGTACAATACAGTACAGCTCAATACACACAATTGTTAAGGGGATGCAGACCAGAGAAAGACTTTCGTCTTGTTTCCACCAGGGTCCCCCATTTTCAATTCATCAGGACATATATGACATACATGACATACAGATAGTCAGTACTGCTACATCTATACATTTATGACATACCAGATTTGCAAATACAGTACTGTTTGTGATACAGAAGGAGTCAAGAAAAGGGAGTATATACATTTGACGTAGAAACTGTACATTGGAGGAGGTTGGGTGGGGGGGGTTGGGTACACTGGGATATTGACAACCATTCTGGGTAATTTACATTGGAGGTGGTTGGGGGGGGCACACTGTATAGACAAGCAAAACTGTACATTGAGGGGGGGGAGACTCTGTACAAACAAACAAAATTGTACATTGGACTATTGACAAAACCATACTAGGTAAATTACTGTACATTGGAGGGGGTTGGGTTAGGATATTTACAGGGGCCAGTGTTGAATTGCAGTCTCCCGTAGGTGTCTCTTGAGAGAGGTTTTGAAAGTGGGTAGTGATCCACATTCCTTTACAGCTTTGGGTAGGGCGTTCCACATTGATGTGGCATAATTGCGAAACGTGTTTAGTCCCTTATTTGAGCCGAATCTGGGTTTAACATGATTTGTGGAGCTCCCTCTGGTGTTGTGATCGTGGTATTCACTGACCTTTGGGAAGTATTTTGCCATGTACATGGGTACCTTGGTCGTGTAGTGTATCTTGTAGACCAGGCCCATTGCAAGTTGCTGTACTCTGTCATCTACTCTAAGCCATCCTAGGTTGTCAAAGTGGGCAGGGGTGAGGTGGGTTCTAGGAGTAAGGTCAAGCAGTAGTCTGACCAGTTTGTTTTGAGATGTTTGTAATTTTGTTTTTAGCGCCTTTGAGGTGCTTTGGTACCATGAGGTGCAAGCATAGTCGTAGTACCCCTGAATGAGTGCTCCTGCCAGAGTCTTCAGGGTATTCTTGTTTACCAGAGAGGAGATCCGGTACAAGAATCGAGTTCGTTGGTTGACTTTTTTTATTACATTGGATGCCATTTTGTCACAGGAGAGATTAGCCTCTAGGATGGAACCCAGGTAGGTAATTTCATCTTTCCTTGTGACAATATTGTCACCCACTGTAACTGAGAAGCCGTCGGTCTTGCTGAGTTTGTTATTTGAACCGAAGAGAATGGACTCTGTTTTGCCCATGTGTAATGATAGTTTGTTATCAGCGAGCCATATGCAGATTCTGCCTAGTTCCGAGCTGAGGGTTTTTTCAACCTGTAACTTGTTCTTGTCAGAGACCAGCAGGGCTGAGTCGTCCGCAAACAGGAACAAGTTGCAGTCACAAGCTGACGACATGTCATTTGCATAAATTAGGAACAGTAGCGGTCCTAGTATGCTTCCTTGTGGAACACCACAGCTCACTGTGAGAGGGGGGGATAGGGTACCGTTTACCTCCACCATCTGTTCCCTCCCCTCAAGGTAGGATTGCATCCAGCTCACTGATAGACTATCAAAACCAATTGCTTTTAGCTTGTCAATCAGAATGGAGTGATTGACCGTGTCAAAGGCCTTTTGTAGGTCCAGCATGACCATGCCGCAGTATTTGCCTGCGTCCACCTCTTGTTTGATGTGGTCATTCAAATAGAGAAGGCATGTGTCAGTGGAGTGGGATGTTCTGAAGCCAGATTGGAATTCGTAGATTAGATTTTTTTCCGCTAGGTACTTTTCGACCTGTTCGTAGACTATTTTTTCCATGACTTTCGAGATGGAGGTGAGAATAGAAACAGGGCGGTAGTTGCCTGGGTCTAATTTGCTGCCCTTTTTGTGCAGAGGGGTCACCCTAGCAATTTTGAAGTCCTTGGGGACGTGTCCCTGTTTTATGGAGAGGTTTATTATGTGTGTGATGATTGGGGTGATGGCGGCTGCTGAGTCTCTGAGGAATTTGGAGGGGATGTTGTCATGGCCAGTGGCCTTGTTAGGTTGGAGGGCGCTCAGTTTATTGAGTACCTCATCTGTTGTTACCATTTCCAGCTTGAAGTCGTCCTTGCGGACCCCTAGGTTTTTGTAGTAAGCTACTATGTGTTCTACCCCATAAAGCCCTGAGTGGGAGGGTAGTTTGTTTACCAGTGTTGTGGCTATGTTTGTGAAGAAAATGTTTAAGTAATTGGCTACATCCAGCTTGTCTGTGATGAGCGTGTTGTCCGTTTTTATGTTTATGTTTGAGAATCTGGTTTTAAGTTTTTTACTGCATCCTAGTTGATTATTGAGTAATTTCCAAAGTTCACGTGGTTTGTTTTTGTTTTCCTCAGTTTTGTCATTGATGAAATTCTTTTTTGCAGTTTTGATCATGGAGTTTACGTCGTTTCTTAGTCTGTTTCTTTCTAGTTTGAGTTCAGTCACGTGGGCTTGGAGTTCACTGCTCGTGCTTTTAGTAAGCTTTGACTGACTTTTACGAAACTCAGAGCATTTTTTGTCTCTGGTTTTCATAGCGGCCAGTATTTCGGAGTGCATCCACGGCTCAGCGCGATTTTTTACCCTGGTGGTTCTTAGGGGGGCCATGTCGTTTAGTATTGTTGAGAATTTGGTTTTGAAACCAAGCCATGTTTCTTCAACCAGTGTACCATTGAGTTCATCTGACCAGTCCAGGCTCTCCAGTTCAAGGTTAAAGGCCTCGCTAGAGTAGGTTTTAAGGTCTCTAGATGTGACTGTTTTGTGGCAGCCAGCCTTTTGTTTTAGTTTTTTGCGGGTACAGAATATCATATAATGATCACTTAACCCGCATGCTATAACCCCTTTCTTGGAGATCTTGGACTTGTCGGAGGTCAGAATGAGGTCAATGGTAGTCTGAGTTGATTCACATACACGTGTGGGTTGGGTGATTAGCTGGCTGAGGCCGTGCAGATCACAAAACCTACTGAATGACTTGAAGACGGGTGCATCTTTTCGTTGCATATCCGTGTTCCAGTCTCCAATAAGAATTTTGTCTACATCCTCAACTCCAGCTAAACACCCATCCAGTGTATCATAAAAATCACTATGATCTGGCGGCCTGTAGACTGTGCCAACCAGTAGGGATTTCGCCCTTTCGAATAGGATTTCCACCCATACAGTTTCAATTGATTTATGATTCAGGTCATTTCTGGCGCTAATTACAAACTGTGACAGCTGCGTGATGAGATCGATACTTGCTCCAAAAGCGTGTGGCGGGGAATGCACCAATCAACACGGCACCTTAAAGGAACGGAGCGCGTGGCGGGGAATGCATCAATCAACATAGTACCTTAAAGGAACGGAGCGTGTGGCGGGGAACGGACCAAACCTCACAGACAGGCCGTTCGGACAAGTGACCACCATCAAAATGGATGGCAGCGGACGGCCATTTTGGATAATCATGCCGATTTTTACTGGTACACACATTACAAAAACCTTTGTAAAACATACATTTCCCATGGGATTTTTATAAACTTTTTTTTATTCGAAAGGCCATTGAAAGCCCTGGGTCTCTTCTCTCAAAAGACTACACTCAAGTTAGGTTGCACCAAGTCCTCGCGTCAATAATCGCCTTTTTCCGACTTGATGCGGAACACTTAAAACAATTGGTAAACAAACGTAGTGCTGAAAATACACTTCGACTGCTGTTTTGACAGGGTTAGGGTCTTTACTATTGGCTACATTTGAAGCGAAAAAAAGGCAATATTAATTCACACATTCTGTAGAGATGGATTTATGGTGTGATATCAATCTCGTACCGGTACCGGACCGCTCAGGCTTAAGAGGTTAAGTTCAGTTTGAGGTGGTTGGTCGTCATCCAAGCGGAGATGTCGGACAGGCAGGCCGATATCCACTCAGAGACATGGATAAGAGTTGAGTATCATCGGCATAGCAGTGATACGAGAAGGCATGAGACGTGATAATGTTACCCAGATATTTGGTGTAGAGGGAGAAGAGGAGCGGTCCAAGGACAGAGCCCTGGGGGACGGGCGTCAGGGGCAACAGGGTCCCTCTCCATGGTACTTGGTAGGAGCAGTCGTCGAGGTAGGATGACAGCGCAGAACCTACCACTCCCATTCCTGTGAGGAGGATCTGATGGTTGATTGTGTCGAAGGCTGCCGACAGGTCCATGAGAATCAGGACAGAGGAGTGAGTGAGTGAAGAGCCTCTGTGACTGCTATGAGGGCCGTCTCTGTGTCAGCCATGACATCATCACGTTCCTATGGGAGACAGAAAACAGCGGGGGAGGAAGCATAGTGGCCAATCCACAGCAGAAAGCAGGCATCTCAGGTCCTCCTGATTAGTTTGCATTGCCCACAGCTGCATGATGATCTGATTAGATTGTCAATTTGTCTCTAGTTTTAATCAGCACAGCACAGAGCACACAAAGTAATCCACAAGTAATCCAATACATTAGAGGGGGAAAAGGGATAATCCACAGTCTCTCTTGTAACAATAACACAGTACATAAATGTCCTGTCAACTTGTGACGTTTACATTTAGTCATTTAGCTGACGCTTTTATCCAAAGCGACTTACAAGTTCTGTACGACAAGTCATCAGGAAGGGCACAACTCTATCAGCTGAGTAACAATGTTCATCAAAGTGTTGCTTGCTACAGGGTTAGTTTATTAGGACAAGTGCATGACAGTAAGGTTAGTTAGGGTTAGATTTTTATTTTAAATTTTTCAGATAATGGTTGAAGAAGTGCGTCTTTAGTCGACGGCGAAAGATTGGACGTGTTTCGGCTGCTGTCCTAACTGGGGTGGGCAGTTCATTCCACCATTGTGGGGCAAGGACTGAGAATAGGCGACTTCTCTTTGATGACCCTCCCGGAGCAGGGGTCCAAGCCGTCTCCTTTTCACCTGATCCGTGTTGCGTATGATTGAGTATTTCAACACTCTACGACACAGTTATGCTTGAGAAATTTAACCACACTTGATCCTTCTCACGTCTTTGGACAGGTGTACTGTCTCATGACAAATGTGTTGCTCCAGAGCCGTCTCTCACTATACTATAAGACCGACGGCTTCTCAGTTACAGTGGGTGACAATATTGTCACAAGGAAAGATGAAATTACCTACCTGGGGTCCCTAGAGGCTAATCTCTCCTGTGACAAAATGGCATCCAATGTAATAAAAAAAGTCAACCAACGAACTCGATTCTTGTACCGGATCTCCTCTCTGGTAAACAAGAACACCCTGAAGACTCTGGCAGGAGCACTCATTCAGGGGTACTACGACTATGCTTGCACCTCATGGTACCAAAGCACCTCAAAGGCGCTAAAAACAAAATTACAAACATCTCAAAACAAACTGGTCAGACTACTGCTTGACCTTACTCCTAGAACCCACCTCACCCCTGCCCACTTCGACAACCTAGGATGGCTTAGAGTAGACGACAGAGTACAACAACTTGCAATGGGCCTGGTCTACAAGATACACTACACGACCAAGGTACCCATGTACATGTCAAAATACTTCCCAAAGGTCAGTGAATACCACGATCACAACACCAGAGGGAGCTCCACAAATCATGTCAAACCCAGATTCGGCTCAAATAAGGGACTAAACACGTTTCGCAATTATGCCACATCAATGTGGAACGCCCTACCCAAAGCTGTAAAGGAATGTGGATCACTACCCACTTTCAAAACCTCTCTCAAGGGACACCTACGGGAGACTGCAATTCAACACTGGCCCCTGTAAATATCCTAACCCAATCATTCCAACCCCCTCCAATGTACAGTCATTTACCTAGTATGGTTTTGTCAATAGTTCAATGTACAATTGTGTTTGTTTGTACAGTGTCTCCTCCCCCCCCCCCCCTCAATGTACAGTGTTACTTGTTTATACAGTGTGCCCCCCGCCCCCCCCCCCCCCCCCCCCCCCAACCACCTCCAATGTAAATTACCCAGTATGGTTGTCAATATCCCAATGTACCCAACCCCCCCCACCCAACCTCCAATGTACAGTTTCTACGTCAAATGTATATACTCCTTTTCTTGACTCCTTCTGTATCACAAACAGTACTGTATTTGCAAATCTGGTATGTCATAAATGTATAGATGTAGCAGTACTGACTATCTGTATGTCATGTATGTCATATATGTCTATATGAATTGAAAATGGGGGACCCTGATGGAAACAAGACAAACGTCTTTCTCAGGTCTGCATCCCCTTAACAATTGTATGTATTGAGCCGTACTGTATTGTACCCATTCTGCAATCTGTTAAATAAAGTTTTCATTCATTCATTCATTCACGTGACCTGTTTATATTGTACATCTGCGTCAAAGGTGTGTGTGTGTGTGTGTGTGTGTGTGTGTGTGTGTGTGTGTGTGTGTGTGTGTGTGTGTGTGTGTGTGTGTGTTGTGTGTGTGTGTGTGTGTGTGTGTGTGTGTGTGTGTGTGTGTGTGTGTGTGTGTGTGTGGGCGTTATGATGGTTCGGAGGGCTAGAGTGCAAAGCCTATACTTTCCCATCCCTCTCTCTCTCGCCCACCTGTCACTCACAGCCTATTGTAATGCTGTCTAGCTGCACTCTAGTGTTCAGATATAGTCATTCACAAAAGGAGTGATGAAAATGTGAAGGTCATTGTACCTAGGGGAAGAGGGGGGGGGGGCTGAGTGGCACGCGTACCCAGTGAGGAAAGATTCATAGCAATAGCGGTTCACAAAGTTTAGCGTTGCTATGGTTACACAGTCACTGGCAGAGTCTCACCCAAAGTTTCGAAGACTGTGAAACAAAAAAAAACCTCAAGAACGACAAGTGCAGGTTCAAAAAAGTAACTGTACTTACAATAGATTTAATTCACGGTCTTTGCTGCCCTGCTATGGGCGCCTGGTGGTACTAAATCCAGATTTAACTCTGCCATTGGCCCGATCCATAGATGTATGACTTGGCCATAATAATGTAATTTATAGGCCTGATATTCTATATTCTATATTCATATTTCAAATTGTGTGTGTCCGGGTGGCAAAATTCAGTGCTATATGTACAAAAAACCCTGTAAATAATCTGCCCTTTATTAATTTGTTTAGATTTTTTGTACATGTGATCTCAAGACGGTGCTGAATGAGCTCAGTGGTTAATGTTAGCATGATGTTATTCACTGTCAAAGATGGAAAAGAAAAACTAAATAATAATAATTGATATTCTCCTTTGGTTCATTACAATTTACCCATGCATAGTAACAGACACAATATTTCTGACACTGGGAACACATAGATGTCCCTAGATACCAAAAAAGAAAGATACAGAGGAAGAAAGACATAACGAAAGACAGAGAGAAAGAAAGAGAGAAAGACAGAAAGAAAGACATACAGAAAGAAAAACAGAGAGAGAAAAATGAATACAGAGAGAAGGACAGAGAGAAAGAAGGACAGAGATGCGAGGGGGCGCCAGCAGGGGGCGCCAGACAAAATCCTGCCAATTGGTCAGAGCCGGCCCTGTGTGTGTGCGTGTGTGAATGAATGAATGAATGAAAACTTTATTTAACAGATTGCAGAATGGGTACAATACAGTACGGCTCAATACATACAATTGTTAAGGGGATGCAGACCTGAGAAAGACGTTTGTCTTGTTTCCATCAGGGTCCCCCCATTTTCAATTCATATAGACATATATGACATACATGACATAACAGATAGTCAGTACTGCTACATCTATACATTTATGACATACCAGATTTGCAAATACAGTACTGTTTGTGATACAGAAGGAGTCAAGAAAAGGGAGTATATACATTTGACGTAGAAACTGTACATTGGAGGTTGGGTGGGGGGGGGTTGGGTACATTGGGATATTGACAACCATACTGGGTAATTTACATTGGAGGTGGTTGGGGGGGGGGGGGGGGGGGGCGGGGGGCATACTGTATAAACAAGTAACACTGTACATTGAGGGGGGGGGGGGAGGAGACACTGTACAAACAAACACAATTGTACATTGAACTATTGACAAAACCATACT